>NC_138771.1:465302684-465857684 GCF_965119305.1 Pelophylax lessonae | reverse complement strand
AGAACCCATAAATCATCTAATGCAAAATACCCAGAAATGGTCTAGAAGTGTAGGGCCAAGTACCAAGAGAGAAAAAAGAAACAGAGGGAGAAAAGAAATAGGGGAGATAGAGAAGGAAGCGAAGGTGGGCGAGGGGTACAGAGCCCAATCCCCACAGGTTCGGGTCAAGAGATCCGACAGGAAAATTATAGGGTACTCAGGCTACCTGAATTCAAAAATGGAAGGGAATAATTAGGCCATTGCTGTCAAATTTTTAAAAATTAGACAGGGAATCATTTAGAGTGCTAGACATCTAGACTAGCATTCAGTTCATACGATCTTTCACCGCCTAAAGTGATTGAAAAGTCTCATTTTTTTTAAATAACGAACATGTTATACTTACCTCCTCTGTGCAGTTAGTTTTGCACAGAGCAGCCCTGATCCTCCTCTTCTAGGGTCCCTCGTTCCTGCTCCTGGCCCTCCCTTCTATCGAGTGCCCCCAAAGCAAGCAGCTTGCTATGAGGGCACCCGAGCCGAGCTTCAGCTCTGTGTGTCTATTCAGACTTGGAGCGGTTGTTCAGCCCCGCCCCTCTCTCTCTCCTGATTGGCTCACAGACTTTGACAGGTGTGGAAGCCAATGGCGCTGCAGCTGTATCTCAGCCAATCAGGAGGGAGAGTCCCAGGACAGCCAAGAGACTTGTGGACATCGCTGGACAGAGAGGGCGCACAGGTAAGTATTAGGGGTGCTGGGGAGGCTGCTACACACAGAAGACTTTTATCTTAATGCATGGAATGCATTGAGATAAAAAAAACCCTTCTGAGTTTACAGCTCCTTTAAAATGGGGCCGTGAGTTTTTTCCAGGCTCTCGCTATCACTTGTTTTGCTGCCAGAAACAGAAACCTAGCCAGTTTCTGCTGCCGTGAGCATAAGCCTGGGAATTGTGAAATGTAGAAGAATCAAGCAAGTGTCTTTGTAAACAATGGGAGGGTTTGTTGAAGGCTAAAACTCTGGACAATCTGGACCAGAACACAATTCATTTTGGACAGGACCACCATGTATGAACTACATCACCCCTGTAGACCACAGCCTCAAAAACATCTGTCATTATAGACTGGGTTTGCTCAGTCAGTCTAGGTTGGCACCCAAAACCACTAAAAGAGGACCTTGTATGCTGATTCCAAAATTGAAGTATTAAAAGAGCATTTAGCAATATACAACAAAGACAATCTACTGTTATTGATAAGACCTGCTCCCAGTTTTCTTCGTAGGAAAGGAAAGAAAAGGCTCCTTGGGTTTATGCGGTTAAATATATTATTGAGATCACCCAGGAGCCCTCGGAGAATGCAAGCAGGTATGTTCAATACGGATTCTGTATACAGAAATCCCCCCAGCTTACGTAGGGATGTTACCCAATGTCTAATTTGCAGATAATGATAGTATTCAGAATTTGGGGTCTCGTGGCTATTTCGCTGTTTTAAAACTGGTAAACTGGTACTATACAGCTTGAATTTCAGACCATTCCTGTGGTCCTGCTGACACTACACTGCTCAACAATTTTTGATTGAGAAATCAAAGGAGTTGGGCGGGCAGAAAAAAAGCCAACCAGTGACTGCAGCTATTCAGCTGCAGTCACAGTGAGAGTATTCTAACAGCCTCAGGTACCGACTGTCACAAAACAATAGGAGGTTTCTCTAGCCACACTCTTCATTCATAGTGTGGAAAATCTTTATGTGTATAGCCAGCTTAAAGCGGAGTTCCAGCCTAAACACACACTCACCTGTCCCACGGTCCAGCAATGCACCCTCTTCTCCCTCTCTGCTCTGCGGCGCCGGCATCACTGATGTGGGCACCCGGCTGTCACAGTTTGCGGCTTCACAGCCGGGTACGCACTGCGCATGCGCGTCTTGATTGGCCGGCAACCTTCTGGGACCTCTGACATGTCCCAGAAGATTGCAGGGAGGGAGGGAGAGAGGAGAACTTCTGCTCAGGGCACCGCAGCGCTCCGAGCGGATGTGGGACCGGGTACCTGTCAAAACTAGGTACCCACTCCCCCCCCAAAGAAATGACATGCCAAATGTGGCATGTCAGGGGGTTAGGACTATTTAAAGCGGAAGTTCCGCTTTTGGGTGGAACTCCACTTTAAGTCTGTTTACTGATGTTCAGTACTGTTTGGATTGAAAAAAGTTCCCTAAATGTATGGCCCATAGCAAGAAACTAAAGCCCAGATCCTCAATATTGTCAGTTTCTTTTGCTGTCTTTGTCAACAATAGGTAGATTCACTTTCCTTGTTTGTCATTTTGACCAATGGCGCAGAAAGTGATAGGAATTTTTAGAGTTGCCACCAGTTCAAAAAAGTAACAGGAAATACCCCCCCCCCCCAAACTCCCTATAATCTTGATCAGATATAATACAATACCCCTCCCCCACCCCCTATAATCTTGATCAGACATACACGCTAATATGGTCCAACAAACATATATAACACATTTGGGAGTACCGTTTGACATGTAATAAGGCTTATGGCTCTCATAGTTGCTGTCCTTTTGTGCCTATTTATATCTTTGATATTTTATTGATGTACCCTGTTGCCATTTATTCACTTAATGTTTTACTCCATGATATGGCTTCATGTTATGGGATTTTGTGTATGCATGTGAAAAATTAAAAGAAGAATTCCAATTCAACAGTATGTTCTCCCCCCCCCCCTCTTTTTTGTTTTGTTATGGTATGGTATTACCCCAAAAGTCCACTTGTGTGAGAAACCCCCGGTGCATATGTTTGAGTCCTTTCTAAATCACATCCTATGGATCTATTCTGTAACCACCGGGCAATATATGCTTTGGGATAGCATCCTTTATTTTTGGTATACCATAGCATACTTCAGTTTGTATTTTTCTTAGCATTTACGCCAAGTCTCTTGGCTTACTATTATTTTCTTTTTTACCCTGCTCTGAATTTTTGCTGTATTTAAAAAATAAATAAATAAAGGTAAAAAAAAAAAAGGCTAGGGGAAATCTTCCAATGGAAACACCGATTTCAATGACAGTGCACCTCACTTTATAGAGTTTGATCTATATATACACTTTAAGGTTGACCATACAGTTGAAGTTCTTTTTAATAACCAACCTTGTTTCCTCTTAGTTTACATGCCCCTGCCCACAAAAGTCATCATTCTGAGAAACACTGACCTTTTGCTGAAGCAATGATGATTTCACAACCTACTCAGGCTACCATTTACAACAGGAAAAGATGTTTCACCTTTCACGGAAAAACAGCAACAAGCCTATACCTAGGCACACTGTAACTAAACCAGCATTATACTGGGAATATCTGAAACTTGAGTCTAAAAAACCACGTCAAAATGTTTAATCATCCTGGATAACTGATCTCAGTGGGTTGGTATTTTGATTTTAGAATAATTTGTAAATCCGTAAAGGTGGTTTGTGAAGACATTTATTTAGACACAGATATCATTGTCTTAATAATTCTATAAGTACAAAAAACCTCAATAAGAAATGGTACTTGTATGCTTCTGCAGGTGCTGGATATTTTATTGAGGCTCATTTCTGCCCATTATCTCAATATGCTCATGGTAGGACCAGAAAACAAATTGTGTGACTCAATGGGGTAGCACAGGATAAATGGATGTGCGCAACACAAAGTAATGCCTAGTAAAATTAGAAACATGTACAGAGGCTATAAGCATAGTAAACGATTTCCAAAACCTGCAGATGGGAAGGATCGTAGTTTGTGTATAGAAACAAAGGTCTGGTGCCCATTTTGTGAACATACTCGGACAAAAATGTCTATAAAATTTGTGAATTGAAACAGGAAATTAAAAAAATTTTTCCATGTTAAAGCGGAGTTTCACCCAAAAATGGAACTTCCTCTTTAGGTATTCTAACCCCCTGACATGCCACATTTGGCATGTCATTTTTTTTGGGGGGGGGGAGCGGGTACCTAGTTTTGACAGGTACCCGCTCCCACTTCCGCTCGGAGCGCCGCGGCGCCCTGAACGGAAGTTCTCCTCTCCCCCTCCCTCCCTGCAATCTTCTGGGACATGTTGGAGGTCCCAGAAGATTGCCGGCCAATCAAGATGCGCAGCGCGACTCGCGCATGCGCAGTGGGTACCCGGCTGTGAAGCCGCAAACTGTCACAGCCGGGTGCCGGCGCCGAGGGAGAGGATCGAGGCTTCGGGCGGCCGCATCGCTGGACCGTTGGACAGGTGAGTGAAATGGCTGGAACTCCGCTTTAAATACTAACTCAAGCTAAAATGCTTTTTTCTTGTTTAATTTCTTAATTAGTGGGGTGTGTCCCATCTAATTAGATATGGTAACAGTAAAAAGTGGAAAAATTGGGCTTTTTCTGTGTTGGCTACCCCATTGAGAAATAAAATTCAACACAAATCTTAAAAAAATTAGTTTAATAATATCAAAAACGATAAAAATGTATTACTCATCTCAATCAAAGTAGATAGAGTTACTATACAGTGGTGTATACATATATTGGACACAACAATTGTGTATGTGAATTGAATTGTTGTGTCCAATATATGTATATACCACTATATAGTAACTCGATCTACTTTGATTGATATGCGTAATGCATTTTTAGCGTTTTGGATATTATTAAACTAATGTTTTTAAGATTTGTGTAGAGTTTCTTTGCTGAATGGGGTAGCCAACACCGAAAAAGCCCCATTTTTTTACTGTTACCATATACTTTCTGGGGTGTGGTGTATGGCATGGCTGGCTAAGTCGATACAATACTATCTAATTAGATATCCTCTTATCGGTGGAATAAATAGTGATGGAAATCCCTATAGAAGGGACACAAACAACAATTAAAAACTGTCCTTCCTGCCTGTCAAAATGTGTTGCCTTTATGTTGTGCATTAATATTACAGGCACAGAAGGCCTGGCAAAAATTCTAACTCTTACCATAGCTAGAGTTTGGTCTTATTTTTTTCTCAATAAAGTATTTATTGAAATTTCACGTAGTAGAAAACATACATGTACATCAATAAGAAAAATCTAAGTAATAATAAATTGAAACATGGCTTCCAGTAACAAGGATTCAAAATAGGCGATATCACAATCTCAAAACATTTGATAAGTAATAAAAAGTTTAAAGAAAAATTCCAGAGAGATAATAAAACACAGTAAAATTTAATAGAATTAAATAATAATTACACAGAAAAGTTTGGTTCAGCTAAGGTCAACATGCTAAAATTGTGTAACACTGGATAATTTAGCAGTTCTGGAAGCCCAGCTGCCAAATAGAGCACACACGATTGATTTGCATTCCTCCACTCAGACTACTTAAGGGCATATTCATTAAGTAGTGAATGTGGCTTTCAACAAACATTCACCATTGGAGAATCAATCATTGTCATTTAAAACACATGTACCTGAAAAGATTCACCTGCAGTGAATGTTCGATGAATGACAGATTCACTGTTTCATAAATACTGCCCTTAAAAGTGTATGCATAGCCAAAACACTTTTGTTTTTTTTTACATTTTGAAGGAGTTTGAAATAAATAGAACTCCTTTCTGATTCCACTTATACATGCCCATTTTGAGGAGTGTTAGTGCCTGTAAAAATTGACACTTTGGCATCACAATTTTATTCAAAGGCATTTAGAAAGTTTTGCTTTGTAAAGATTTATTGGCAAAAGGTCAATATGTATCATGAGTGATAGGTGACTCTAGGCAAATTCATTCTACCAGTGATTTTGATGGATCAGATGCTGAAATTTGCTCTGTCTACTGAATAATCCAAACCTGCTCAGGTCACAATAAACTATTAAATAGATTGGCTGGAGGACAGAGAATTTGGTCCACTGTATATATCAGATTATAGGCACCCCACCCAACCCATGCAGCTCCAGGCCATACAGGATCAATAATACAGGATCCAATGATGATCCAACTTTTGAGCTCCAAAAGGTGCAGGGAAGTGTGTATCAGGATTCTTGTTGGAATACAGATTTATATTATATGCAACAACTACATCAATATCAGTATTTAGTAAAGATATTTTTTTCAATCTGTAGATGGCAGTGCTTATTACGTTTGTAGCTGCATCTATTGTATGCTCTATGTCTTTTCTCCATAATAAAGTTTCCGGTTTTCCTGTCTACAATTAAAGTGTTACTAAACCCACAACGGTAAAATCAGTCTGTAGATGCAGAATAGCATGCTTGTTATACGCACTGTGTAAAAAGACTGTGGGATCCTGTATGAACTAATCCTCCCTCTCCTGCACGTTCACTCTGGGCAAGTCCAGATAGGCACAGTAAGTGTAGTTCAGCTGTACATGCTCAGTTTAGTATCTATGGCTAGGGAGGGCATTTCCTGGTTTTAGCTGAGCTATTCAGGTCACATGGAATTAACATCACACATTTGGGCGTGTATACAGATCCTAAATAACAGTCCAGTCCCTCCTTCCTCCTCCATGCCCAGTAACTAAAAAGCATGAGGACACAGGCTATAAAGGATTTTAAGAGGCAGTGATTCCATAAACGAGATAACAGCCCTGTTCTGCACATGTTTTTGCAGTGTTCTTTTTTGACTTTTCAACAGCATCAGTTACAGCCTGCAGACGTGCATATTGAGGTCATAGAT
The DNA here is from genome assembly GCF_965119305.1 of Pelophylax lessonae. Classification (NCBI taxonomy): domain Eukaryota; kingdom Metazoa; phylum Chordata; class Amphibia; order Anura; family Ranidae; genus Pelophylax; species Pelophylax lessonae. The sequence goes on along the minus strand of NC_138771.1, from coordinate 465,851,076 downwards.
ATTTCTAAACTTTTAAAAATACATTTATTTTCCAATTTCTAAATTCATAAATAATACAGATCATGCCAAAAATGTGTTAGGTAGGTTTTATTAATTTTTTTCATATTTGTGATCCTTCTCTCTCTCTCTTTCTATGCTTTTCCTTTTCTCTCTCTCTCTCTCTCCCCTGTCATCCTCATTCCACCTGGCAACTAACACCCCACCCCTTGTCATCGTCCACCTCATCTTCATCACACCTGGCAACCCACTACAACCTTGCTAACACACCACCCCCTACTATCCTCTTCACACCTGGCCACCCACTGATATATTACTAACACCCCACCCCTGCCATCCTCATCCTCATCACACCTGGCAACCCACTGCAACTTTGCTAACACCCCACCCCCTGCCACCCTCATCCTCGTCTTCATCACACCTGGCAACCCACTGATACCTTACTAACACCCCACCCCCTGTCATCCTCCTCTTCATCACACCTGGTAACCCACTGATACCTTGCCAATGCCCCACCCCCTGTCATCCTCATCCTCATCACATCTGCCAACCCACTGATACCTTACTAACACCCCACCCCCTGTCATCCCCATCCTCATCACACCTGGAAACCCACTGATACCCTACTAACACCACACCCCCTGTTATCCTCATCCTCATCATACCTGGCAACCCACTGATACCTTGCTAACACCCCACCCCCTGCCATCCTCATCCTCATAACACCTGGCACCCCACTGCAACCTTTATAAAACCCCGCCCCCCTGTCATCCTTATCATACTTGCCACCCCACTACAACCTTGCTAACACCCCATCCACTGTCTTCCTCCGCTTCATTATACCTGGCACCCCACTGCAACCTTGCTAACATCCCACCCCGTCATCCTCATCTTCATCACACCTGGCAACCCACTGATACCTTGCTAACACCCCACCCCCTGTCATCCTCATCCTATCATCCTACCTGGCACCCCACTGCAACCTTACTAACACCCCACCCCCTGTTATCTTCATCACACCTGGCACCTCACTGCAACATTGCTAACACCTCACCCCCTGTCATCCTCATCACACCTGGCAACCCACTACAACCTTACTAACACCCCATCCCCTGTCATCCTCATCCTCATTACAGCTGGCACCCCACTGCAACCTTGCTAACACCCCACCCCTGTCCTCCTCATCACACCTGGCACCCCACTGCAACCTTGCTAACACCCCACCCCCTGTCATCCTCATACTCATCACACCTGGCACCCCACTGCAACCTTACTAACACTCCATCCCTGTCACCCTCATTTTCATCACACCAGGCAACATACTGATACCTTCCTAATATACTACCCCTGTCATCCTCATCCACCCTATAACCCACTGCCAGCTTCCAAACACCTGCACTGAGAAAGCAGCTTATTCTAATGTTGAGAGGACAAGGGTCTCTTCCCCACAAATGTGTGCTGGCAGTTAACATGGTCTGTGCTATATGTTATAACATAATCATTTATTATTCATCTATTTACTGTGAAATTACTGGTTTGAAGTTACAACTTCAAACTTCAGTAATTTGTCCGTTATGCCACCTGCTTGGGTACAGTTTTTGAAAATATAGTAAATTACCTTAAAAACAATATATAATAATTATTTGTATAATACTTATTCATGATAATTAACCACTTGCCACCCAGGCCAATTCTGACACTTCTCTCCCACATTTAAAAATCATATTTTTTTGCTAGAAAATTACTCAGAACCCCCAAACATTTTTTATATATATATATATATATATATATATATATATATATATATATATATATATATATTTTTATCAGACACCATAAGGAATAAAATGGTGGTGGTTGCAACTTTTTAGGTTACACGGTATTTGCGCAGCAACTTTTCAAACGTGTTTTTTGGGAAAAAAAACTGTTCATGAATAAAAAAAAAAAACATTAAATTTAGAGAGATTTTTTTGTATAATGTGAAAGATGATATTACGCCGAGTAAATAGATACCAAACATGTCACGCTTTAAAATTGCGCACACTAGTGGAATGCCACCAAACTTCAGTACTTAAAAATCTCCATAGGCAACACTTGAAACATTTTTATAGGTTACATGTTTAGAGTTACAGAGGAAGTCTAGTGCTACAATTATTGCTCTCGCTTTAACATTCGCAGCTATACATCACGTGTAGTTTGTATCTCCAAGAAAATCAACTGAGAAAACTCTAACTGAACTGTGGAATAGAAAAGCCCCAAATCTGAACCATCTAAAAAATGTTGCACATACCAAAAGAAAAACTTACAAAATGGGATGCTTGTGCAAAGGAAGGTGTACTTGTGGGGTACAGTGAATCTCAAAAGGAAATAAAGAATTCTACACCAAGACACAAACAAGGCAACCATCAGTAGAAACTGCAGTGTATTCAAAATTTCACAAACTAACACAAACACAAAATGAGGGAAATTCCACATTAGTGTCACATGAAGATAAGCAACAAAGTGACAAAGAAATAGAAACCAACGCAGATAATCAAATACTGTAAAAGAAGAAACCAGGCCACAAGAGGCTTCCCTCAGGAGATCCACCAAAAGCAATAAAGGCATCCCAGCCAAATGTCTTTCCTATGTTGCTTGCGTAGATTTAAAACCAGAGCCAGATTAATTGGGTGAAATGCAAAGACTTCCATCCCATGAGAAACAAAAGTGGATCAGAAGCTTTGACAAGCTGTTAGATATTATATTATATAACTGAGATCTGAAATTGGACTAATATAAGGAGTAGTTGTTGAGTAGGGGTGTTGGAATACAGATTTGTATTTTATGCAACAACTACAGCAATATCAGTATTTAGTAGAGATATATTTTTCAACCAGTAGATGGCAGTGTTTATAAGTTTGTAGCTGCATCTATGATATGCTCTTTGTCTCTAAAATAAAGTTTCCTGTTTCCTGTCTACAGTTAAGTAGCAAAGCCCATGTGAAATGTGAACTGTCTGTTCTGTAGGGCTATATACAGAATTTCTAACAATTCCCCTTCTTAGTTATGTAACATCTCTCATAAGATAAATAGAGTATTCTGGGTTGTTAGGCATTGGGCTAATACAGACACCTGTGGGTTAGGTATTTAGTCCAAATTGCTGTAAATTTGGTTTTAGGTAAAGTGTTTTACTTACAGTGTATAGATAAAGTAAAATTTACATCAGCAATCATTGCAATCTAACTAACCATTACATCTGCATATCGACAGCACAGTCTACATACAAGGTGGTACTTACAGCCAATGCTGGGGTCGTATAAGGTACACCCCCCTGCCATCTTCTCTGTCTGGCAGCAACATCTCCACCGACCCTCCACCCAGAAGTTGGGGTGGTATTTAGGAAGGAGGCAGTGGTTGTTCTTGGTCACTGTACATGAAGAGAAAGTTTATATAAGCCATGAGTTCACGTTCCATATTCACAGGAAAAGCATTAAAGTGGGACTTAACTGTATCTGAGCACCACAAACTGAAAATGCATTCAATTAATTTTTAATATTTAAAGCTAACCCACTCATCCATCCATGTCTCAATGCTTCATTTTGCTGAGAAATCACTTTGAAAAACACCCCCTAGCATTTCTAACTGTGGCCATTTTGAGTAAGGGCAGATGATTCATGTAGCATTTACATCCTGGAATCCATCTGCCCTTAGCTCAGACATGCAGACAGGAGGGTGCGCTTAGCTGACAGAACCCTTCCTCCCCTCCTCCAGATGAAAAATAAATATTAATGCCCATGAAGACTTCTGGGATGTATGAATGACATCAATTTGGCCTAGGCCACATACCCGGAAGCAACTAAAGAAATGAAAATGAAAATTTAAAACAAGTAAATATCACACATATATATATATATATATATATACACATATATATATATATATATATATATATATATATATATATATGTATATGTATATATATATATATATATATTCTTTCCTATGTATTTACTAATGTTAGCAGCATAATAGGTAGGTTGACTAAGAGAGTTTAGTTCTGCTTTAAATTGAATCTGCCGGGTAAGGCTATTAGTAAAGTACAGCAGATTAAAACAAAAATCAGTGGCTCTGGTCTCTTTTATTTATCGGATTGCTGTACTTTTTTAACCACTTACCGCAAATCAACATAGACCTACGACGGCTGCAGCTAGAGGCATCATCCTGGTACCATTTTTTAGAGCCAGCGGTTGGCTTTCAGGCGGTAACGACCGATGCTCGTTTGATCGCTTGATCGTTACCCCAGCGAGTGGGAGGGGACGCCCCTCCCTCCCACCGCCCACCGCCTTCCACAGCTCTGCCCGGGTCTCCTGTCCCACCGGCTGATTGGAGTCATGATCAAAGCCGGATTCGGCTTTGATCAGGTCTCCGATGACGTAACCCAGAGGCGGCGTCCATGACGTCACGTCCGGGTTACTCGGCTGCTAAAGGCACCAAATTTAAAAAGCGACTGTATTCAAAAATTCAGTTTTCGGCATTTTGAATTCATTGAAGTCATTTAGACCCCCGATCCCTCCATAAAGAGTACCTGTCACTGCCTATTGCTGTCACAAGGGATGTTTACATTGCTTGTGACAGCAATAAAAGTAATCAGATTTATTTATTTTTTTAAAAAACCTGTGCTAAAATTAAAAAATAAATAAAATAAATAGAGAAATTTTTTTTTTTAAGTCGTGCCGGCAAATTAAATCGCTGTTCAAACCACACATGTGAGGTATCGCTGCAATCGCCAGAGCGAGAGCAATAATTAAAAAAAAAAAAGAGCTACTCTGTAACTCTAAACTGGTAACCGTTAAATTTTTTAAAGCGTCGCATATGGACATTTTTATTGACTGTAGTTTGTCGTCGTTCCGCGGGTTTGCGCAATTTTAAACTGTAACATGTTAGGTATCTATTTACTCAGCGTGACATCATCTTTCACAATATACAAAATGGGCTAACTTTAATGTTTAGTTTTTTTTAAATGCAGTGAAATGTAATTTTTCCAAAAAAATGGCGTTTGAAAGACTGCTGTGCAAATACTGCGAGACAAGAAATATAGCAATGACCACCATTTTATTCTCCAGAGTCTTTGCTTAATAAATATATATAATGTTTGGGGGTTCTAAGTAATTGTCTAGCAAAAGATACAGATTTTATCTTGTAAACAACATGTGTCAGAAATGGGCTCTGTCCTTAAGTAGTTAAAAAAAAAAACACAAAAACACACATTAGGCTTTAGGTAAATGTGGGATGCCTTTGTAGCTAATAATATGTACTGCCTCTGCACCTATAAAATAGGACTACAAAACTGGAACAGACAGAATCTGGAGCAGTTGTGCATGGAAACCAACCAGCTTCTATCTTCAGCTTTTTCAGTTTAGCTACATCCGGACAGCCGAAGAATAGATATTTTGCTACATTCAGAGGCAGATAAATGCCACCTCAGGACGCAGCTACGGCCGCATACAAAGTGGCAGATTAGCCATGATCAGTTTGTTTATGGCCAAAACTCAGCAGAAACATTGACATTGGCTGCGTTCAGGGCAGTGTTAATTTCGTCGACTAAAACTTTTTCGTCGACTAAATTAACACAATTTTAGTTGACTAAAATACGACTAAAACTAAAACAATTCAGATGACTAAAATACGACTAAAACTAAAATGGCATTTTAGTCTTAAGACTAAAATACGACTAAAACTTAAATGGCATTTTAGTCATAAGACTATAACTAAAACTAAATAAAAAATTGACATCAAAATTAACACTCCTCTGCTGGCCATTTCTATATCAGCAACACAATTCCATCCAGAGCCTGTAATAATAGCACATTAAAGTTTAAACATGTATTACACCACCGCATAAGCATAAGTAAGGAGCATCTACTAAGCTGCTGAAAACTAAACAATTAAGAAAAAGGCTTTTCTTATATTTTTCCCTAATATTTAATGTTGGTAATATATTCAGGTAATATGTGCATTGACATTACAGTCAACGGAGTTTACAGTTTTTTTAGGGTTCTTTTATTTTAAAGTTGCACTTCGGTTTGTCAAAAAGCAATATTTCTGTTTGTTTATGAAACTTGGTTTTATTTGTAAAGATGTTATATATCACAATGGCTAAGGCCCCTTTTACACTAGCGCGACTTGTCCCGCGATTTTGGACCGCAAAATCGCATGCCAAGTCGTTTTCCATTATTTTCAATGAGCCCCATTCATTTCAGCGCGACTTGAAGTCGCACCAACTTCAAAGTAGTCCCTGCACTACTTTGGCACGATTTTGAGGCCAAAGACATTCAAGCCCAGTCAAAATAGTGGCAAAAGTCGCGGCAAAAAATCGCGGCAAAATCGCGGTAAATTGCACGACTTTGAAGTCGCACAAGTGTGAAAGGGGCCTAAATCTGTGTCTGTAGTGCGTGTTCAAACCTTATAATAACATATTATTAGATTTTTACTCCAGGAGTATACAATTAATTTGGAAATGCTAGAGAAATGTTTAAATAATGCATTACAAATTACAATTGAACTACACCCATTCGATTATAGATGACTAAAATGAGTTTTAGTCGACTAAAATGTAAGATGTTTTAGTCGACTAAAATGTAAGATGTTTTAGTCGACTAAAATGTAAGATGTTTTAGTCGACTAAAATGTAAGATGTTTTAGTCGACTAAAATGTACTGGAGTTTTAGTCTACTAAAATGTACTGGAGTTTTAGTCTACTAAAATGTACTGGAGTTTTAGTCGACTAAATACGACTAAAACTAAAACACTTGCAGAAGACTAAAATGGGACTAAAACTAAAATGCCATTTTAGTCCTAAGACTAAAGCCTAGTACACACCCAACGGTTATCGGTCGACCGATCGTCCGTCTTTTGTCCAGAGTGGTGTTTTGTTGGTTGGACTGTGCCTAGACTGCACACGAATTTTCTCGCCTGACAAAATTCTACTTCAGAAGTGATGTCATGTGTTGGTTTGCTTTCTTTGTGTTCTTTCTTCACTGAGCATGCCCAGACTTGCTCATTAGATTTTTCCCTGTCGAAATCTGTACTGACTGCACGAAAATCGGCTGTGTTTTGACGGCGGACAAAGATTTTATAGCCTGCACACCAGATTTTTTTCGGCCGAAAAGTCGGAGTCTGTGGTCGGAAGCATCATACTAACAAGCCGAAAATTGGCAGATCGGTCGTCGGACGAAAATTCCCTGCTGAATTTCGACGCGTGTTTACGAGGCTTTAGACTAAAACTAAATTGAAATTTGCTGCCAAAATTAACACTGGTTCAGGGTTGGTCAGAGGTTCTATTTGCATGTAACTGCTCAGAGATCGGTTATATGTGAACAGCGGTGGCGCCAGCAAGAATTGACTGATTCCTGCTGGTGACCACCCCTGGCCACTGCTCTTCTGCCATCTGAATGTAGCCTTAATATTTGAAAATGAAAGATAGATGCTTAATGGTTGCTGTGCAGAACTTCTCCAGATTCTGGCTGCTGCAGTTTTGATAAAGAGTGTTTTGTGCCTCCCATTGCTGCTCCTTTCAATGGTTTGGGCCGGTGTCCATGAGCTAAGCACAAGTTGGTGGGGCCTGCTTCATGCTGGTCATTATTTTCGAACTGCGAACATAAGGCAGACACACCTACTTATTTTCCTGGCACTATTCATAAAAGCAGCTCAGTGCAAACAGTGCAGCCCTCACCCTATTCTCAAAGTTCATTGGTACTGATTTAGACTATGCTCATGGAGGCCATTTTGAATCATACAACTAAACAACAATGAACAATCAGCCACTTCCATGAGTATGGAGCTGGTATTTATGATTTCAATGTCTTGATAAAGGTTTTAACTTTACAATCTGAACCTGTGGCCTTGATGCCAACAAAGAATAACAAGATGCTTAGGGATGGGGTCTTCAAACTCTTCAGTATGAGGGCCGCATCATATTCTTTGCAAGTAGTTGAGGGCCAAAAAAAAAATGTTTTATAAGTTAAAGAATTGAATTTAGCTTCTCTTTTTCTTTCTTCCTCCGCTCTCTCTCTATCCTTTTTGTTACCTTAAGACCGGTTCCTAATTGGAAGCTCGCTCTATCCATATTTTATTTATGTAGATTACCCCCTTTATATTATGTCAGCCATTTTACCTTCACTAATGTGAATTTAGTGGCAAATGCTACTATAATTTACTGCTTAGGTTTGTCTTACTAATTTTTCCTTTTTAGTGCATTTGGACACATCGTGCATAGCTCAAATGGCTCATTTCATGTGTGCTCTCCTTTATTGCGATCAATATGTGTCTAGATCGTAATGCTTATGCCATTGTTCTGATTTCCATATACTCAAATTTTGTTTTTGAATAACTGTACCTTGTGCTAAGATGGCAGATTGTGTAATGTCAATCATTAAAGAGGTAAAAGAACCTAAGCGCTGACCATATAACAGGATGTAGTGTATAGAGGTTAGATAAGTGTGGTAAAATCAAGATTAGCAGCCAATTTTCAGTAGTGTCACCACATACATATAGGCAAATATAGAATATTATTTTCTATATAGAAGAGAAGATTATTTTCTATATATACATATAGAAAACAGTGTAAAATAAATCGCGCTTAACCCCTTAAGCCCCGGAGGATTTGGCTTCTCAAAGACCAGGGCCTATTTTGCGATTCGGCACTGCATGATTTTAACGAACAATTGCACGCTCGTGCGACGCTGTACCCAAATGAAATTGACGTCCTTTTTTTCCCACAAACAGAGCTTTCTTTTGGGGCTATTTGATCACCTGTGCGATTTTTACTTTCTGCGCTATAAACAAAAAAAGAGGGAAAATTTTGAAAAAATAACAATATTTTTCACATTTTATTATATGAAATTCCCCCCAAAAAAAAAAAATGTAAAAATCAAAATTTTTTAACATTTTAGGCCAATTTGTTTTCTGCTACATATTTTTGGTAAAAAAATTGCAATAAGCGTATTTTGATTGGTTTGCGCAAAAGTTATTTCATTTACTAACTAAGGGAAAGATTTATGTCATTTTTATTGTTTTTTTTTTTTTTTAACGAGTAATGGCGGCGATCTGCAATTTTTTTTTTGCAGGACTGCGACATTGCGGCGGACAGATCGGACCCCTGACTGACATTTTTTACACTTTTGGGGGTACCAGTGACATTACTACAGTAATCAGTGCTATACATATGTACTGTTACTGTAAAAATTACACTGGCAGGGAAGGGGTTCATTTTATTAGTGATCAAGGGGTTAAGTGTGTCCCTACAGGTGTGTTTATAACTGTAAAGGGGTGTGGCTTATGACCTAACCACAGAGACATACGATCCTACATAGCAGGATTGTATGATCTCTGCAGTTACACCAGGGAGAATGACAGGCGGCTTTGTTTACATCAGCCGCTTGCCTTTCTCCCTCTGCACCGGGAGATCGCGAGTGACCGGCGGACATCGGGTCCGCCAGTCACACGCGCGGGGATGCAGAGGAACGAGCGGGGGCGGGAGCGCGCCTCCGGCGGCGCGCGCTCGCCCCCTGCAGGCTCCTGGGAGAGTGATGTAGTACTAAGTCACTTTGCCCAGGAGGGGTTGACTGCCGCAGTAAATATACTGTGGGCGGTCGGCAAGTGGTTAATCAATCACACCTGAATCTAAATAGCAAGAATAACAATAAATATTCATCAAGGTTAAAATAACCATAAGAAATAGATAATACTAGTAGCAGAGAACAATAAAATAATAATAAATATTGCCAATGGTATGGTAATAGTGAAGCTTTTAAGTGCACTGTGCTTAAACGGTTTCTAATCAACTTAAACTAAGTGTGGACCGAATAGAGGCTGGCATTAGTCACTTAAAAGCTAGAGAGGAAATAGCAATTAGAGGTGACAGTGGGTAAAAGTCCACTGTGCTGTAAACTGATCAAATCAAATGTTCTGATCAGAGAAACAAATAAGTGGTGAAATAACAGTAAAAATGCACTGTGAAAAAACACTAAGATACGTCAACTAAAATGACAATGACATAAAAAGCATAAAATACTCCAAAAAAACAAGGGGGTAACAGCAGATGATAAGTGGAGTAAAGTTCTAGTGCAAACAATTGCATAAAATGTTCATACACTCTCAAATGAGGGGATTTAACACAAAGAATAAGTGTTGGTGTCTAAACAGGTTGCCGGTTGTGCATCAAACTTTATCACTTCGGTGATGAGCATGTATCCATAAATAAGTGAAATGGCCGCTCGCCTCCAAATCACTCATAAAGAGCGTTTGTACCAATAGGTAATGTGGTCTCCACTGCAGATGTTTTATGGCTTCACAACAGACTGCATAGTGGTGAGAGGCCGCTGGCCATAACCTCGTTAACCTCCTCTCAAAGGGACAGCACCACCCCAACTTGAGACTTATTTTGCGGACTTGTACTCCTTACCATGGGACTGAAAATTTACTGCTGCCCAGTGCAGGACTTTGGACACCATTGTTTAGGCCAGGTAAGTTAGGGTTGAAGGGGTAATTTCAAGGTTAAGGATCAGGGGTATGGTTAACGGGGGGTGGCAATAGAATAACCACTTAAACTTCGGAAGGTTTTACCCCCTTCATGACCAGGGCATGGTCATTTACCATGTGAAAATAAGAAGGTGCACTGCGCTATGGATATATTATAAAAATTAATAAAATAATGTAAAAAACCTAAATGCTGCTGTTCAAAAAATTATTACAATTTTTAAAATACACGGTTACTAGTACACAGCGCAAAAAGGTTGTGATATTAGAATAAACATCAATGATAAACATATAAGGTGTAACACACACAGGTGAAAGTGCAACGTGCAAGATAGTTGCAATAAAATAATATTGTGAAAAATACAATTGTGAAATGCAATCAACAATCATATATAGTGAAGCACTTAATCATAAATAATTCCACGTGAAAGTCCAACAAAAGATCAATAAATATAAAGTGCATTCAACAAGTGGCCAGTGAAAATAGTCCAAATATTAAAGTGCCAAAAAATATCTGCAAAACCATGCCAGCAATCGAGTGCAGTGTAGATGCAGACCCACCCCCTTTGAATGTTCCACTTACCGGACAAAATTGACCCCTATACCATATAGCATAGAAAATCAGAATAACTTGTGTCCTAGTAAGGAACCAGATGTATATCCCTGAAGGTCTAGTGGATAATGCTCCCAGCAAATAGCAGCATGATGACTGACAAATTCTTGGAAACGCCTGACAAACCGGAACTATTTATCGTATATATAGTGTAACCTGTCCGCACTGCTCCTCTCTATGTTGTCTCCTCCACCAGCATAGGTCCCTTGAATACAGCAGGCTAGTACCAGTGGTAAACAGTAGCCTGCTGTATTCAAGGGACTTATGCTGGTGGAGTACTGCGCTGTGTACTAGTAACCGCATGGTCATTTACCACTGTGCTATTTTAACTGGCAATTGCTCGGTCATGCAACATTGTATGCAAATTTAATTTTTGTCTTTTTTTTTTTTTTTTGCACAAATAACAGCTTTCTTTTGATGGTATTTAATCACCATTGGGTTTTTCTATTTTTTGCTATATAAATGAAAAAATACAGAAAAAAAAAAAATTCTTGCTAAGTTTTTGGCAAGTTTTTTTAAAATTATAATTATTTTTTACATTTTTTTTTACATACTGCCACCAGTGCAGTACAGCATCATCTGGTGACAGAAAAGAAAAAAAGTTTATTTTTCAATATTTTTTCCCTTTTTTTTTTTAACATACTTTCAACAGAGTAGTTCAGTTTTACCATAGTGACACTGTACTACTCGGGGGTATTTTCACTGTTAGAGGGGATAGTTAACTGTCATGATTGGCTTGCTTTCTGTTGCCATGCTGTGATTGGCTACAGCTAATCGCATAGTACAGGGTCTCTTGTTCCGTGTGATACCTGTGGGACAGTCACTGCTTCACAACACTAAAAAAGCAGTCATGAATGGAAACCTGTGCCAAATATATACTGGGGTTGAATGTTAACTTATGTGCTATTTTAATCTGATTATACAAGGGTTTTATCACTATACGTTACATCTGTTTCTTACCTTCTTTCAAAGCTAGCACCCACTGTTGGCGGCTTTCTTTGTCTGGAGCAAAAATATACAGAAAATAATTCTCATGGAGGACCTAAGAAAAGACACAGAAAAAAGTTTTCTTTGGTTACAGTGCGTTAACTCAATAAAAGCCCAACTAATCTTTCATTTTAAATTAGCTAAGTGAGATCCAGGTCCAAGTCTTACTGTTCATTTTGTTTAGAAAGCATTTACATATTTAAGATTGTAATTTTTCATAAACTTTCCTCTGCACTTGGATCATAAGAATAAAATATATCTGGTGTAATACAGTGCCTTGAAAAAGTATTCATACCCCTTGACATTTTCCATATTTTGTCGTGTTACAGCCAAAAACTAAAATGTATTTTATAGAGATTTTATGTGATAGACCAACACGAAGTGGCACATAATTGCGAAGTGGAAGGAAAATGATAAATGGCTTTCAACATTTTTTACAAATAACTATCTAGTCAATACTTTCTAGAACCACCTTTCGCTGCAACTACAGTTGCAAGTCTTTTTGGGGATGCCTCTACCAGCTTTGCACATCCAGAGAGTGACATTTTCCCATTCTTCTTAGCAAAATAGTTCAAGCTCTGTCAGATTGGATAGAGACCAATTTTAAATTATTGCCACAGATTCTCAGTTGGATTTAGGTCTGGAATATGACTGGCCCATTCTAACACATGAATATGCTTTGATCTAAACCATTGTAGCTCTGGATGTATGTTTAGGGTCAGGGTCTGCTGGAAGGTGAACCTCCACCCCAGTCTCAAGTCTTTGCAGACTCTAACAGGTCTTCCACTCTTAAGCCTAGAAGACTAAAATGGGACTAAAACTAAAATGCCATTTTAGTCCTAAGACTAAAGTCTAGTACACACGCAACGATTATCGGCCGACCGATCGTCCGTCTTTTGTCCAGAGTGGTGTTTTGTTGGTTGGAATGTGCGTAGACTGCACACGAATTTTCTCGCCCAACAAAATTCTACTTCAGAAGGGATGTCATTTGTTGGTTTGCTTTCTTTGTGTTCTTTCTTCTCTGAGCATGCCCAGTCTTGCTCATAAGATTTTTCCCTGTCGAAATCTGTACTGACAGCATGAAAATCGGCCGTGTTTTGACGGAGCACAAAAATTTTATAGCCTGCACACCAGATTTTTTTCGGCCGAAAAGTCGGAGTCGGTTGTCGGAAGCATCACACTAACAAGCCGAAAATCGGCAGATCGGTCGTCGGACGAAAATTCCCTGCCGATTTTCGACGCGTGTGTACAGGGCTTAAGATTGCCCTGTATTTGGCTCCATCCATCTTTCCATCAACTCTGGCCAGCTTCCCTGTCCCTGCTACAGAAAAGCATCCCACAACATGATGCTGCCACCACCATGTTTCATGATGAGTATGGTGTGTTCAGGGTAATGTCGATGTTAGTTTTCCGCCACACATAGCGTTTTGCTTTTAGGTCAAAAAGTTTAATTTTGATCTCATCTGACCAGAGCACCTTCTTCCACATTTGCGGTGTCCCCGACATGGCTTCTCGCAAACTGCAAACGGGAATTCTTATGGTTTTCTTTCAACAATGGCTTTCTTCTTGCCACTCTTCCATAAAGGACAGATTTGTGGAGTGCACGACTAATAGTTGTCCTGACAGATTTTGCCACTTGAGTTGTGAATATCCTCCAGAGTTACCATGGGTCTCTTGGCTGCTTCGATGATTAAAGCTCTCCTTGCCCGGCCTGTCAATTTACGTGGACGGCCATGTCTTGGTGGGTTTGCAGTTGTGCCACTCTCTTTCCATTTTCTGATAATGGATTGAACAGTGCTCTGTCAGATGTTCAAAGCTTGGGATATTTTTTGTAACCTAACCCTGCTTTAAACTTCTCCACAACTTTATTTCTGACCTGTCTGGTGTGTTCCTTGACCTTCATGATGCTGTTTGTTCACTAAGGTTCTTTCACAAACCTCTGAGGGCTTCACAGAACAGCTGTATTTATACTGAGATTAAATTATACACAGGTGGACTCTATTTACTAGTTAGGTGACTTCTGAAGGCAATTGGTTCCACTAGATTTTAGTTAGGGGTATCAGAATAAAAAGGACTGAATACAAATACGCGCCACACTTTTCAGATATTTATTTGTAAATATTTTTGAAAAACATTTATTATTTTCCTTCCACTTCACAATTATTTGCCACTTTGTGTTGGTCTATAACAGAAAATCCCAATAAAATACATTTCCATTTTTGTTTGTAACATGACAATGGAAAATTTCAAGGGGTATGAATACTTTTTCAAGGCACTGAAGGCGTGCTGTGCATTACTTGCTAACATATGAACCCCTTTAGAGATAATTTTAAACTTTATTAAACCGTTAGTAAAACATATTTGACTTGTGTGTGTTCTTTTACATATTGTACCTTTCATATTTATGATTCGAGTGCAAAGCCAGCCTGTCCAATATTCTATCTACTTTCAAATATACATAAATTCCTTCCCTAAGTTCACTGATTCTACCACATATAGAGAGCCTATATGGCAGTAGGATTGGTTTATATACCTCTAGACACTACATGTGATATGACCCACACTTCAAGGTATTACCCCTGCTAGAGGATCAATTTATTTCCAAAAAAGTTCCCAGGATACTTATAAAATGGGGATTGTGGTGCGCTTCAAGGTGAGAAATGGATATAAAGTGCTAACATGTGATAAACGTTAAAAAAAAAAATTATATTAAAAATATATGTTGTGTATCCTTTTTTCTGGTGTGTGTCCTTTTTTATATAAAAAATATAAAAAATATTGCTGTTTCCAAAGTGCTCTGTGCTTGTGGGTGTAGATCGCAGTAAAATTATAATGTGAAGCCTCTTTTCACCTAGCTATGGATGGATGGGTAAATGATCCTAAATCCAAACAGTGATATACATGACATAATATATAACACATAAACATATATAAGTGCTGTTTAAAAGTGCTCGGTGCTTACGGTGATATTCCTCATAAAAATATACATATATAAATAAACGTGGTAAAATAATACATTAGCCAAACTGTGCAAATACGCAAAATCACAATCCTAAAATGAGCAATCACAATCCTGAAAATGTCCAATCAATCTTCAAAAAGTGACTATTTCACACTTCTTGGTACAACTCTATTGTGGGTGATGGTGAATAAATATAGTGACTTTCTCCTCCACCTTGTGCCACTTCTAGGTGTACTAAACTCTCACCTCTATTGCGAGCAGTGTTAATTTTGGCAGCAAATTTCAATTTAGTTTTAGTCTTAGTCTTAGGACTAAAATGGCATTTTAGTTTTAGTCCCATTTTAGTCTTCTGCAAGTGTTTTAGTTTTAGTCGTATTTAGTCGACTAAAACTCCAGTATATTTTAGTCGACTAAAACGCCCTACATTTTAGTCGACTAAAACTCATTTTAGTCATCTATAATCAAATGGGTGTAGTTAAATTGTAATTTGTAATGCATTATTTAAGCATTTCTCTACAATTTCCAAACTCATTATATACTACTGCTGGTCCTGGAGTGAAAAGTCTAATATGTTATTATTTATGCTTTGAGCATGCACCAGTGTTAATTTTTGGAAGCAAATTTCGATTTAGTTTTAGTTATAGTCTTTTGACTAAAATGCCATTTTAGTTTTAGTCGTATTTTAGTCTTAAGACTAAAATGCCATTTTTGTTTTAGTCGTATTTTAATCATCTGAATTGTGTTAGTCGACGAAAACGTTTTAGTCGGTTTTAGTCGACGAAATTAACACTGATTGCGAGGGAAATACGCCTGTGGTATATATCAGGGAAAATGATGGTTCCTTTTCCACCTTTATCCTAATACAGTACCAAATCCTTCCAGGGAGATCCTGCGCAGGTTTCCGGTCTTATAAACTCCCTTGGGGTTCCTTCCACTAGTATCCTTGGGGTGCGATCTCCTTACTCTATCCTTCTTTCTCAGGGGCTCATTAAAAAGATAAGGCCATCATGGTGCAGTATTACATACTTTTATTATGCACAATTAGTAGCAAACTTACAGTTAGATTTCTTGTATCCAGCGTCTAAATGAAAAAACAAGCGCTGTGGGAGCTCAGTCCCGTCCGACACGTCACTTCCGGGTTCCGGGTACTGTAACTGTAAGTTTTTCACCTAGCTATTTTCACCATCAGCTGGTTCAATTAAAATCTGCCCACATTTGGCCTGTGTGTGTGTCAGTCGGTCTGACACTTTTGGACAAGCATGCTGGATGGCCAATGGCTGAGAGAGCTGATCGGAGTGTTCTGGTGGGGTGGGGGGGCATCCCCCTATCAGAACACAACAGCTCAGCAGGGGGAGATCGCTGTACTGACGTCGGACTAATAGTACAGCAGGTCTGACGGAAGCTGTCAGTTTTTTCAACCTGCTGGGTTGCATGAAAATAAACGGTTAGTGTGTAAGAGGCTTAAAATATTACTAATCCCAGATCCTGCATTCACTATATCTGGTCTCCTACAGCACACAGAAGAACTTGGAAATGCAATAATTTTAGTAAATATAAACTGATAAATACCTTTTCTCATCAGCTGTATACAGCAATTAGTGCAATCTTGTGACTTGTATCAGTGAGTGCTGATAGTTTGTGGGAGGAGTTTTCATTTCTACCACGATTGTCCTATCAGGCTTTAAGACCCTTAATTCTCTGTCTTAACATGTCTGGACAGCGCTGATTGGCCCTGTGCTAATCACATGTACCCTCCCAAGAAAAAAAAAAAAATCATCCATCAATCAAAATGTGACATCCCACCCACTGTGTTCTTTTTTTGGTTACCGGGGATGGAGGAGGAGGGAGGGACTGAGCTGTCATTTAGGATCTGTATACACACTCACTTGTGTGATGTTAATACCATGTACCATGTGACCCAGGGCCGGTCTTAGGTGTTCAGGCCCCCTGTGCGAGCTAATCCTGTGGCACCCACCCCCCCCTGCCCCCCCAGCGCCCTGCACATTTTCTTGCACTTTTTATGCACTTCATTTGACTTTTCTTTTTTATGATCACTAATAACTTAGCCCCCCTTACATTAGAGACGACCCCCCTTACATCAGAGACCCTCCCACATCAGAAACCCCCCACAGAGGCCCCACTTACATCAGAGACCCCCCACAGAGCCCCCCTTACATTAAAGACCCCCTTACATCAGAGACCCTCCACGGAGCCCTCCCTTACATCAGAGACCCCCCACAGAGCCCCCTTACATGAGAGACCCCCCAAAGAGCCCCCTTACATCAGAGACCCACACAGCCCCCCCTTACATCAAAGACCCCCACACAGAGCCCCCTTACATCAGAGACCCCCCCAAACAGAGCCCCCTTACATCAAAGACCCCCCACACAGCACCCCCTTACATCAGAGACCCCCACACAGAGCCCCCTTACATCAAAGACCCCCCACACAGAGCCCCGTTACATCAAAGACCCCAAACACAGAGCCCCCTTACATCAGAGACCCCCCACGGAGCCCCCTTACATCAGAAACCCCCTACAGAGGCCCCCTTACATCAGAGACCTCCCACAAAGTGCCCCCTTACATCAAAGACCCCAAACACAGAGCCCCCTTACATCAGAGACCCCCCACACAGAGCCCCTTTACATCAAAGACCCCCCACACAGAGCCCCCTTACATCAGAGACCCCCCACACAGTGCCCCCTTACATCAGAGACCCCCCACACAGAGCCCCCTTACATCAAAGACCCCAAACACAGCGCCCCCTGACATCAGAGACCCCCACACAGAGCCCCCTTACATCAGAGTCCCTCACAGAGCCCCCTTACATCAGAGACCTCCCCCACACAAAGTCCCCCTTACATCAGAGACCCCCCCACACAAAGCCCCCCTTACATCAGAGACCCCCACACAGAGCCCCTCTTACATCAGAGACCCCCACACAAAGCCCCCCTTACATAAGAGACCCCCACACAGAGCCCCCCTTACATAAGAGACCACCCACACAGAGCCCCCCCTTACATGAGAGACCCCCCACACAGAGCCCCCCTTACATGAGACCCCCCCTTACATAAGAGACCCCCCCACACAGAGCCCCCCTTACATGAGACCCCCCACACAGAGCCCCCCCCCTTACATGAGACCTCCCCACACAGAGCCCCCCCTTACATTTGATGCAGGAGAGAGCTTAATTACCTTAGGCTCACTATGAGGAGAAGGGCTGGAGGAGGAGGAGAAGGGGCGGGAGGAGGAGGAGCTGACGATCTCTCCTCTGGCGTCCCTGGAGAGGAGGGATCTGTCAGTGGCGGTGGATCGTAGGGCGGCTGAGCTGTGTGTGATACACAGCTCAGACTGCAGCTATAGAAGACACAGGCAGAGCCACACAGCGGGAGGTAAGTGGCAGCCGCGGCCTGTGTTAACCCTCTCCAGGCCGCGGTCGCCGCTTACCTCCCGCTGTGCGGCCTGATCATGTGCGAGCTGTGATGGCCACACAGCGCCCCTGTTGCCCATGGCGCCCCGTGCGGCCGTACAGCTCGCACACCCCAAAGGCCGGCCCTGATGTCACCTGAATAGCTCAGCTAAAACCAGGAAGTGTTCTCTGAGCAATAGAGACCAAACTGAGCATGTGCAGCTGAACTAAACTTACTGTGTCTTATCTGGACTTGTCCAGAGTGAACGTGCAGGAGGGGGAGGATCTGTCATGACATCGCTTCCAGGTACTGGAGCCTTAAGGTGAATACACACTATACAACTTTTATTGTTAGGTTTCCTTTAGATTTACCTTCAACTATGTAGTGCAAGGGCCTGCCTGATTGCATACAAATTGAATGAGTTTAGATTTGACCTCATATTATATGGTTTTGGTAAATCTAAAGGAAAAAAATCTAAAGACAATTGTATAGTGTGTATGGCCAATTAAAGGCACCAGATTTAAAAAAAAAAGACAGTATTAAAAAACAGCCAAACTTGGCATTTTAAATGCTTTTAAGTGCAGAGGCAAACCCCAAATCCCTCCATAAGGAGTACCTGTCACTGACTATTACTGATCACACAGCCTTTTTACACAACGCAGAGGATTAATCACTTTTGTTGCACAGTGAGTATAACAAGCATGCTATTCTGCATCTACATACAGATTTTACTGTTGTGGGTTTGATAACACTTTAAGCAAAGCATTGCGGAAGTGGCATGTGTAAACCCCAATCTGTTTTTACAGACCGGCAAATGCAGCTGTAAATAAGCCCAAAGGCTTTGTACATCTTTTGTTTTGATTCACCTGGAATGTATTTGGGGAGATTTTTATTCGCTTCCCATGATGGTAGGAGATATGAGGTAATTCATTTTCACTAACTTCCTTTGCTTTTTATAAAGCACAACTATGGCCACATAAAAAAAACTATACTGCCCCCCTGATGGCAGGTGTGGGAATTTTGTACGAAGCAGCAGGAAAGGTGCAGAAAGCACAGATCAACAGAATGGATGACGCAGAAGCAGGGAGATCCTTGCACTGCAGTTTCTCAGGTACAAACATCTCTCCAGCAAGGTAAAAAGTGAACAGCCCAGTACAGACATCTCCAAATCATGTTTGGCCCCTTTCACATGGGCGATCAGTTTTTTAGGCGGACCTGATTGGTTGCTCCATGCATTCCTATGGGGCAGCGGGTGTCAGCGGAGATATCTCCGCTGACACCCGCTGCTATCCGATCCGATCCTGTCTGTGAAAACCCTATTCTCCATCCGTCTGGAGGATCAGATTGGATGAGAACGGACAGGTTGCCTGATGCCATCTTCCTGCCACCACACAGAGCGATAATGGTAATCGGTATGGGGTGATTAGGGTGTGCCCAAGCACACCCGGCACACCCTGTGCGCACGCCTATGCTAGCAAGGTGTAATTAATAAAGTATACAGTATATACAAACAGCGTTTATACTTATCTTGTACTATGCTTTGGAGAAAAACATGAAATAAAAAAATTACCTGGAAGGCGTACTTGTTCTTGCAGGCAATGCTGACATCAGTGGTAACAATTTCAACACATTTAATCTGACCAACTTCAACAAAACCTCTGAGGCCACGTACTTTCTGGGGACACAAAATAATGTTTGTTATGTTACAGCAGTCACTTTCTTGTCGTTATACTATATTATTAAATAAAACTTGTATTGAAAGAAGTAGTGTGTTATGTCTGACTTCCTAAAGAAAATGCTAATTGCCTTGCCATCTTCAAGCCCAGAACTTTGTAAACCACTGACCAGGAACAAGCATGCAATGTCAATATCAGAACTTCCTAAATAACAATTACTGTATATACTACAGATGCACCGATCCGATATTCGGATCGGAAATCGGCCCCGATCTGGACAAAATAGCTGGATCGGAGATCGGTAAAGTTCAGCCGTCCCATGGGCCGATCCGGTTTTTACTGAGTAACGGCTCAGCCATCCCTTACTGGGTGCAGTACTAGTATGGGATGGGAGCCGCTACTTCCTGTTTAGGTCCGGCTCACAGGCGGAGTGATATCATATGCACTCCGCCTGTGAATGGAGGATCCACACACATGAAGCAGTGGCTTTGCTCTGTACTGCAGCCGCTTGCTTTGTGTGTAGCTCCGCATCGGTTCCGTATCGGAATCGGCGAATTCACCTCGCCAGATATCGGTATCGGCTCCAAAAAAGCCGGATCGGTGCATCCCTAGTATATAGTCGAGTATAAGCCGTCTTTTTCAGCACATTTTTTATACTAAAAAACCCCCCTCGGCTTATACTCAAGTCACTTACCTGTTCTCCCTGGTGCTGACCGAACATCAGCGGCGGCCAGCCCGACATGTACACTGCGCATGCACCACCACCGCTCGGGAAAGCCCGTATGCACTCGGCCATTCTCGGGCAGACGGTGCATGCGCAAAGACGTGGCGCCGGGCGGCGCCATTTTAAAATGGTAGGCACCTCGGGATGGGTTCGTAAGACAACTGCGCAGCCTCTGCATATCCTGCACCATGCCCTTAGCCCTGCATCATGCCCTCAGTCCTGCATCTCCTTCACCATGCCCGCAGCCCTGCATCTCCTGCACCATGCTCGCAGCCCTGCATCTGCTGCACCATTACCTCAGCCCTGGATCTCCTGCAACATGCCCTCAGCCCTGCATCTTCTGCACCATGCTCTTAGCCCGGCATCTCCTGCACCATGCCATAAGCCCTGCATCTCCTGCACCATGCCATCAGCCCTGCATCTCCTGCACCATGCCATCAGCCCTGCATCTTCTGCACCATGCCCTCAGCCATGCATCTCCTGCACCATGCATGAAGCCCTGCATCTCCTGCACCATGCCTGAAGCCCTGCATCTCCTGCACCATGCTCTCAGCCCTGCATCTTCTGCACCATGCCATCAGCCCTGCATCTTCTGCACCATGCCCTCAGCCCTGCATCTCCTGCACCATGCCATAAGCCCTGCATCTTCTGTACTATGCCCTCAGCCCTGCATCTTCTGCACTATGCCCTCACCATACCATGCCATCAGCCCTGCATCTCCTGCACCATGCCATCAGCCCTGCATCTCCTGCACCATGCCATCAGCCCTGCATCTTCTGCACCATGCCCTCAGCCCTGCATCTCCTGCACCATGCCTGAAGCCCTGCATCTCCTGCACCATGCCTGAAGCCCTGCATCTCCTGCACCATGCTCTCAGCCCTGTATCTTCTGCACCATGCCATCAGCCCTGCATCTTCTGCACCATGCCTGAAGCCCTGCATCTCCTGCACCATGCCATAAGCCCTGCATCTTCTGTACTATGCCCTCAGCCCTGCATCTTCTGCACTATGCCCTCAGCCCTGCATCTCCTGCACCATGCCTGAAGCCCTGCATCTCCTGCACCATGCTCTCAGCCCTGCATCTCCTGCACCATGCCCTGAGCCCTGCATCTCCTGCACCATGCCCTGAGCCCTGCATCTTCTGCACCATGCTCTCAGCCCTGCATCTTCTGCACCATGCCATCAGCCCTGCATCTTCTGCACCATGCCCTCAGCCCTGCATCTCCTGCACCATGCCATAAGCCCTGCATCTTCCGTACTATGCCCTCAGCCCTGCATCTTCTGCACTATGCCCTCACCATACCATGCCATCAGCCCTGCATCTCCTGCACCATGCTCTCAGCTCTGCATCTTCTGCACCATGCCATCAGCCCTGCATCTCCTGCACCATGCCCTGAGCCCTGCATCTTCTCCACCATGCCATCAGCCCTGCATCTCCTGCACCATGCCTGCAGCCCTGCATCTCCTGCACCATGCCCTCAGCCCTGCATCTCCTGCACCATGCCCGCAGCCCTGCATCTCCTAAACCATGCCCGCAGCCCTGCATCTCCTACACCATGCCTGCAGCCTCTGCATCTCCTGCACCATGCCCGCAGCCTCTGCCTCTTCTGCACCATGCCTGCAGCCTCTGCATCTCCCACACCATGCCTGCAGTCCCTGCATCGTGCCCGTAGCCCCTGTATCTCCTGCACCATGCCCTCAGCCCTACATCTCCTGCACCATGCTCTCAGCCCTGCATCTTCTGCACTATGCCATCGGCCCTGCATCTCCTGCACCATGCCCTGAGCCCTGCATCTTCTGCACCATGCCATCAACCCTGCATCTCCTGCACCATGCCCTCAGCCCTGCATCTCCTGCACCATGCTCTCAGCTCTGCATCTTCTGAACCATGCCATCAGCCCTGCATCTCCTGCACCATGCCCTGAGCCCTGCATCTTCTGCACCATGCCATCAGCCCTGCATCTTCTGCAATATGCCCTCAGCCCTGCATCTCCTGCACCATGCCCTCAGCCCTGCATCTCCTGCACCATGCCTGAAGCCCTGCATCTCCTGCACCATGCTCTCAGCCCTGCATCTCCTGCACCATGCCCTGAGCCCTGCATCTTCTGCACCATGCCATCAGCCCTGCATCTCCTGCAGCATGCCCTCAGCCCTACATCTCCTCCACCATGCTCTCAGCCCTGCATCTTCTGCACTATGCCATCGGCCCAGCATCTCCTGCACCATGCCCTGAGCCCTGCATCTTCTGCACCATGCCATCAGCCCTGCATCTCCTGTACCATGCCCTCAGCCCTGCATCTCCTGCACCATGCTCTCAGCTCTGCATCTTCTGCACCATGCCATCAGCCCTGCATCTCCTGCACCATGCCTGCAGCCCTGTATCTCCTGCACCATACCCTCAGCCCTGCATCTCCTGCACCTTGCCCGCAGCCCTGCATCTCCTAAACCATGCCCGCAGCCCTGCATCTCCTACACCATGCCTGCAGCCTCTGCATCTCCTGCACCATGCCTGCAGCCTCTGCATCTCCCGCACCATGCCTGCAGTCCCTGCATCATGCCCGCAGCCCCTGTATCTCCTGCACCATGTCCGCAGCATCTGCATCTCTTGAACCATGCCCGCAGCTTCTTCCTTTCCTGTACCATTCCTACAGCCTATGGTATCTATTTTTATTTTTGAAATTTACCAGTAGCTGCTGCATTTCCCCCCCTAGGCTTATACTCACGTCAATACGTTTTCCCAGTTTTTTGTGGTAAAATTAGGTGCCTCGGCTTATATTCGGGTCTGCTTATACTTGAGTATATAGGGTAGTTTCAGGTCAGTGACTTAGAGGTATTGAAACGTTTGCATTACAAGCAGGCAACTAATATTCTCAACAGAACGTTAGCAATGGCAGCCTCCATATATATATATATATATATATATATATATATATATTTTTTTTTTTTTTTACAATAGATATTTTTATTAAGATAGGAGAGAAAAAACATAACAACCATGTACAGATGTAATTTCACAGACAACGGGTGTACATAGTTAAAATCGGTACATATTATGTCATATCATAGAGAGCACACTTGAGCTCGACATCAGAATTATAATTTTTTAGTACATTACGATTGATACGTGTGAATATAAGAAAAAAAAAAAAAAAAAAAGAGAGGTAACGAAACTTCTTCTTATAAGTTACTACAGTCCTCGAAACAAGGGATGCCTGGAAGATAAAGGGGGGGACACGGATACCTCTAGACACAGAGTAGAAACCACATACTGCATATAGGCAAATAAGTATAGATTTCTTGGGATCAGGACCAATCAACCATTCCTCAGTTTTACACAAGAATGAGAAAGCTTGAAGAGGATCCAAGGCCTTCATAATTTGTTAGGCAGCCTGCATATTTTATAGATACCCAGTTTACCGCCCCATTCAAGCCTATGAGGGCACTGTGCATTGTGCAACAGATTTTCCAATAGGAGTTCATATTATTTTGATAGGATAGTGCAGAGAACAATCTTTATCTAAATAGTCATCAAAATATTCCCACTGATGCAACAAAGTTTAGGAAATGATTGCGTTGATCTTTAACGTTTAGTGACTCATGTCATTACTGTATGGAAAGATTTAGTGGCTGAGTGAAACAACAGAATAGATGTGAGAAAGTGCAGGAGCCAAAGTTGCCTTGCACCTCCAGTGACATTGATGTAGGACTTCAGGGTCAACCATAGTTCTACCAACTTACATGACAAACTGGCAGGATCTGGTAGGTGTGCAATAGCGCTGGACCTTTACAGTTGAGAATTGTTCATGCTGTGGTTCTCACGGAGGGGGGGAGGGGGGGATTGTACTTTCTCAGAGGAAGTAGACCCGTGTTACTAGTAGGTGTGTACAGGACTGGTTATGAGCCTTAGCTGCTGCCTCTCCAAGGCTTTATTCACACCTATGTAGTTTGCTTTTGAACGTTTCTGCAGTTGTTTTTTGTGTTTTTTTTTACAGTGATTTTGCTTTGGTTTTTATCCTTTTTTTGCAACTTTGTTGTTGGACAGATTAAAAACCGTAAATCTCGGCAAAATTACGGTAAAAACGCACTACATGCTTTTCTGCAGCTTCTCCATTTAGGTCTATTGAACCAAAAAAGAAAAAAAGCACAATTTTTCATTTTAAAAGGTCCCTGACCCTTCCCAAAAACACAGAGGCACAATAAATGCATTGATGTGAATGTATTCCATAAGATCCCGTGTAAAAAATAATGTCCTGTTTTTCTGCAAAAAGCATGAAAAAGCGCTATGGTGTGAACTGAGCCTAATGGGCCATACACACTATAAGATTTTCTGAAGACTTTTTCCTTTAGACTTACCAAAACCATATAATATGAGGTCAAACCTAAACACATTCAATTTGTATGCAATCTGGCAGGCCCTTGCACTACATAGAAAAGGTAAATCTGAAGGAAAAACTCTTCAGAAAATCTTATAGTGTGTATCTCTTATCACAATTGGAAGATCCTGATTAACCCATTCCATACCGCGCCATGTAAAATGACGGCGGCATGATTCCTTTCTCGATCCGGGCCGCCGTCATATGACGTCGGCCCGTTCTAGCTGGCAGTGCGCGCCCCCGGCGGCGCGCAGCGCCGCGATCAGGGATGGGGCTCGTCCCTCGGACATAGCCCATCCCTGATCAAGGTAAACAGCCAATAGAATTTGGCTGTTTACCACGTGATCGGCTGTGTCAATCACAGCCGATCACATGAGCGGCTCAAGCGCGAGCCGCTCGTTCTCTCTGCAATGCGCGCCCCCGGGGGCGCGCAGAGCAGCGATCGGGGACGAGGCTCGTCCCTCGGACAGAGCCAATCCCCGATCTTGGTAAAGAGCCAATGAAATTGGCTCTTTTTCACGTGACCGGCTGTGTCCAATCACAGCCGGTCACAAATGTCAACAAAGATGAGGGTAACTCACTGTTACCAGGCTCTTCTCCTCACACACCGATCCAGTGTGAGGAGATCAGCAAACAGTGAGTTACCAGTGAGAGTACCATTACTATTACTGTGCCCTGATTGCCTGATTGCCCCCATCAAATAAAGAGGACCTGCCCATCTGAGTACCTGTCACCTGCCCATCTGAGTACCTGTCACCTGCCCATCAGCGTACCTGAGTACCTTTTCCCTGCCCATCAGGGTACCCGAGTACCTGTCTCCTACCCATCAGGGTACCCGAGTACCTGTCTCCTACCCATCAGGGTACCCGAGTACCTGTCACCTACCCATCAGCATACCCGAGTACCTTCCACCTACCCATCAGAGTACCCGAGTACCTTCCACATACCCATCAGAGTACCCGAGTACCTTCCAACTGCTCATCAGAGTACCTGACGCCTGAAGTACCCGCCTGCTCATCAGTACCCATCAGTACCTATCAGTATCAGTACTGATCATCAGTACCCATCAGTAACACCTATCAGAATCAGTACTACTCATCAGTACCTATCACCTGCCTGTCACCTGCCTATTGGAGTACCCGAGTACCTGCCACCTGCTCATCAGTACCTGTCACCTGCCCAGCAAAGTACCCGATTACCTGTCACCCTTCATACAGCCACCATGTCACAGTCCAAAAGGGTTTTCACTGCCGAAGAGGCCTGTGAAATGATATCCATGATGAGTGACGGCAGCGGGGAGCTCTCACCTTCCGACGCTGAAACAATTTCTGAATCCGGTTCAGAATTTGAGCCCTTTGAAGGCTTTACATCCGGCACTGAATCGGAGGAGGAAGAAGTTCGGCCTAAAAGACGCCGCACTGAAAATCAGGCAGACACCAGCAGCGCCAA
The DNA here is from genome assembly GCF_965119305.1 of Pelophylax lessonae. Taxonomy (NCBI): domain Eukaryota; kingdom Metazoa; phylum Chordata; class Amphibia; order Anura; family Ranidae; genus Pelophylax; species Pelophylax lessonae. The sequence goes on along the minus strand of NC_138771.1, from coordinate 465,824,371 downwards.
TGGCCAATCGGCAAACGCCAACGGCGCAGGACCCCAGGAGGAAATGCCCAGTACAAGTACTGGGATTTCACACCAGCCCCAAAGAAGAAGAGCCCAAATGCAGCTTCCGGATGCCTTGGCAAACCCATTGTGGCTGCCTTCTAGCTCTGGGTCAGCTACAATCCCCCCCTTCACAGCACAGCCAGGTTTGCAGGTCAACACCGAAAATTTTATTCTGATTGATTTTTTTAATTTATTTTTCCCTTTGGAGTTCCTTCAAAACATCGTGGACCAAACAAATCTTTTTGCCCAACAGTTTATCGAGAACAACCCCACCTCATATCATTCCCGTCCTTTTGAATGGAGACCCATAACAGTAGAAGAGTTCAAAGTTTTTTTGGGCCTTACAATCAATATGGGGGTTACAAAAAAAAATGAGCTGCACTCTTATTGGTCCACCAAACCCATCCACCACATGCCAATTTATTCATCAGTCATGCCCAGGTCCCGCTATGATGCTATAATGCGCTTCCTGCATTTCAACGATAATTCCCAGTGCCCTCCCCGAGATGATCCCAATTACGATAAACTCTACAAAATTCGCCCCCTAATTGATTACTTTTCTGGACGGTTCCCCGAAGTCTATGTCCCTGACCAAAAGATCGCTGTGGACGAATCACTGGTCCACTTCACAGGCCGGCTGGGATTTAAGCAGTATATTCCCAGCAAGAGGGCGAAGTACGGCTTAAAACTAAACAAGCTCTGTGAAAGCCAAACGGGATATGTGTACGCCTTTCGCGTGTACGAAGGCAGAGACTCCCAGCTCCAGCCCCCTGAGTGCCCAACGTACATGGGAGTAAGTGGGAAGATTGTCTGGGACCTAGCCTTCCCATTGCTGCAAAAGGGGTACCATATTTATATGGACAACTATTATACCAGTTTGCCCCTTTTCCGCCACCTGTACCTGAAGAAAACCTTGGCCTGTGGTACAGTAAGGAAAAACCGGAAGGGCTTCCCGCAGAGTCTTGTCAGCACTCAATTACGAATTGGGGAATCCGCAAGCCTTAGGAACGAGGAGGTAATGGCTTTGAAGTGGAGGGATAGTAAGGACGTCTACCTCATGTCCACCATCCACGATGACACCGCAGTGGAAATTCGAAGACGACGCGGTCCCGTTAGAAGTTCCATTCGAAAGCCTGCTTGTATCCACGAGTACAATAAGTACATGGGGGGGGTGGATTTAAACGATCAAATGTTGCAGCCCTATCTACCGACCCGAAAGACCCTCTTTTGGTACAAAAAAGTTGCAGTGTACTTTTTCCATTTGGCCATGTACAATGCCTTTGTCACCTATAAAAAGTCCACAACAACACCAATCCCCTTCCTCCAGTTTATTGAGGATATTGCCACTGCCCTGATTTACCAGCAAGGATCCCCCCCAGAAATCATTCGTTCGGATTGTGTCAGCAGACTTCATGAGCGCCATTTCCCTTTCCATATCCCACCATCACAAACCGGAAGAAGACGCCAAAAAAGATGTCGGGTGTGTGGCAAAAGAGGAATTAGGAAAGACACCAGTTTCCATTGTCCCGATTGTCCCTACCAACCTGGCCTTTGCATTGGAGAATGCTTCAAAATATATCACACTGCCCTAAACTTTTAGCCCATATTTCACTGCTGAATATTTTCCTGCTGCCTCAACCAACCATATCACTGCCTTCCTTGTGAACCGACCCTGGCCTGTATATCGACTATGTCTCTGCCTGCCGTCTGCATTGTTTATCCGCCATGTTTCTGCCTTTCAAGTGAACTGACCCTGGACTGTTTATCGACGATGCCTCTGCCTGCCGTCTGCATTGTTTATCCGCCATGTTTCTGCCTTTCAAGTGAACTGACCCTGGATTGTTTATGGATTTTGCCTTAGCCTACCGTCTATTTCTGCCTTTTACCTGCACTGACCTCGGCCTGTTACGACCATGTTTTTTGCCTGCCACTTAGACTGATCCTTCGCCCTGCTACTGTAGTAGTGGGATTCAAAATGACACAGGGGTCTCACTTTTGTGAGGGGCTTCAGAATATAGCGTTCTGATATGAGAAAACCAGTGTTTGGATTTCTCTGGGTTTGTAAACTCAGAACAGGGTCTGGAGTCCGGAGGCTTCAAAGCGATTTGGGTGGGAGAAGCCTCTACCCCTGTCCCCATTCTTTGCCGACCGAGGCCCTAAGCTTGATGGTCCTGCCTGCTGCCTGGACCAATACTTTGGCTGTGCTGATCATATCCCTGCCTGCACTGACCCAGGACTTTTTATGGAACATGTGCCTGTTGCCTGGACCAATACTTGGGCTGTACTGACCATATCTCTGCCTGCTGCCTGTACTAATTATGGACAGTATTCCTGCCTGCTGCATGGACAATCCTTTTTCTGCTGCTGACCTGCCTGCTACCTGGACCAATGCTTTGGCTGTGCTGACAATATCTGTGGCTGCTGCCTGTACTGACTATGGACAGTATTCCTGCCTGCTGCCTGGACAATCCTTTCACTGTCGCTGTCTACGTTCCTGCCTGCTGCCTGAACCACTGCACTGCTAAAAACCACAGGTATTTTTTTGTTTATCCTTTGCTCAGCAGAATGTATTTTGGTATGTATTATGCTATGTGTTAGGGGCCTTCAACAATGTGATAGGTTGTCAGGAATTTATGTGTGTGATTTATGTCCCTAGCCACTTGCCAACCGGCCAATGTATATATACGTTCTCCGTTTAAACCTAAAAACCAGTGTTATGGCAGCAGATAGCTGCCATAACCCTGGTATTTTTTTAAACGGTGGACAGTTGGCTTTCCGATAAGGGTGGTCCCAGCGGCGGAATCGCCGCGGGATCACCCTTCCGGGATGGCGGAAGAGGTGACCCCCCCCCTCCCGCCGCGTCCCGGTCCTTTTCCCCGCTAACCGGACCCGCCGGCAGCGGGGAAAACGATCCGGTCCCAGATCCTCATGGACAGGATGTTGAGTGAGGGCAAGCTTGCCGTCACTCGACTCTATGGTCTTGGAGGACCGGAGCTACGGCAAACGTTGTTGCCTAGCAACCAGTTTAAAGGTCCCTTTTTTTTTTTTTCATTTTATTTTATTTATTTATTTATTTATTTTTTTTTTTTTCTATCTTTTAGTGTACTTGTGAGATCTGAGGACTTTTTGACCCCAGATCTTACAAAAAAGAGGTCCTGTCGTGCCTATTTCTATTACAAGAAATGTTTACATTCCTTGTAATAGAAATAAAAATGATCAATTTTTTTTTTTTTTTTTTAAACGGTGTAAAAATAAAAAATAATAAATAAAATAAATAGTATAAAAAAAAAAAAAAAAAATTAAAGCACCCTGTCCCCGTTAGCTCGCGCGCAGAAGCGGACGCATACGGAAACCCCGCCCACATATGTAAACGGTGTTCAAACCACACATGTGAGGTATCGCCGCGATCGTTAGAGCAAGAGCAATAATTTGAGCCCTAGACCTCCTCTGTAACTCTAAGATGGCAACCTGTAGAAATTTTTAAATTGTCGCCTATGGGGATTTTTAAGTACCAAAGTTTGTCGCTATTCCGTGAGCGTGCGCAATTTTTAAGCATGACATGTTGGGTATCTATTTACTCGGCGTAACATTATCTTTCACATTATGGAAAAAAATTGGGCTAATTTTACTGGTTTCTTATTTTTTAATTAAAAAAAGTGAATTTTTTTAAAAAAAATTGCGTTTGGAAGACCGCTGCGCAAATATGGTGTGATAAAAAATATTGCAATAATCTCTATTTTATTCTCTAGGGTCTCTGCTAAAAAAAAATATATAATGTTTGGGGGTTCTAAGTAGTTTTCTAGTAAAACTGATTTTAGCTTGTAAACACCAAATGTCAAAAATAGGCCTAGGCAAGTGGCTAGGATGCATGATGGGGCTCCTTGGATGTTGGGTCCCTCTATATGGCTAGGCTGTGAAAAAGTCTCACACATGTAGTATCGCCATACTCAGGAGGAGTGGCAGAATGTATTTTGGGGTGTCATTTTTGCTGTATACATGCTATGTGTTAGGAATATCCAATAAATCGACAACTTTGTGTAAAAAAAAAAAGGTTTTAATTTTTTTCCCACATTTTCCAAAAACTTGTGGAAAAAAATGACACGTTCAAAAGACCCATAATGCCTCATAAAATATACGTTGGAGTGTTTGCTTTCCAAAATGGGGTCATTTTGTGGGCGTTTCCATTGTCTTGGTGCTCTAGGGCCTTCAGAAGTGTGATAGGTAGTCCGAAAATGATGTGTGTCATTTATGCTCCTAGAACGCCTGAAGGTGCTTCTTGAATGTGGAGTCTCTTTATGTGGCCAGGCTGTGTAAAAGTCTCACACATGTGGTATCGCCATACTCAGGAGGAGTAGCAGAATGTATTTTGGGGTGTAATTTTTGCTATTTCCATGCTATGTGTTAGAAATATCCTATAAATCGACAACTTTGTGTAAAAAAAAAAGGTTTTTATTTGTTTCCCACATTTTCCAAAAGCTTGTGGAAAAAAATGACACGTTCAAACGACCCATAATGCCTCATAGAATATACGTTGGAGTGTTTGCTTTCCAAAATGGGGTCATTTTGTGAACTTTTCCATTGTATTGGTGCTCTAGGGCCTTGAAAAGTGTGATAGGTAGTAAGAAAGTTTTATGTGTATTTATGCTCCTAGAACGCCTGAATGTGCTTCTTGGACGTGGAGTCTCTTTTTGTGGCCAGGCTGTGTAAAAGTCTCACACATGTGGTATCGCCATACTCAGGAGGAGTAGCAGAATGTATTTTGGGGTGTAATTTTTGCTATTTCCATGCTATGTGTTAGAAATATCCTATAAATCGACAACTTTGTGTAAAAAAAAAAGGTTTTCATTTGTTTCCCACATTTTCCAAAAGCTTGTGGAAAAAAATGACACGTTCAAACGACCCATAATGCCTCATAGAATATACGTTGGAGTGTTTGCTTTCCAAAATGGGGTCATTTTGTGAACTTTTCCATTGTATTGGTGCTCTAGGGCCTTGAAAAGTGTGATAGGTAGTAAGAAAGTTTTATGTGTATTTATGCTCCTAGAACGCCTGAATGTGCTTCTTGGACGTGGAGTCTCTTTTTGTGGCCAGGCTGTGTAAAAGTCTCACACATGTGGTATCGCCATACTCGGAAGGAGTAGCAGAATGTATTTTGGGGTGTAATTTTTGCTATTTCCATGGTATGTGTTAGAAATATCCTATAAATCGACAACTTTGTGTAAAAAAAAAAGGTTTTCATTTGTTTCCCACATTTTCCAAAAGCTTGTGGAAAAAAATGACACGTTCAAATGACCCATAATGCCTCATAGAATATACGTTGGAGTGTTTGCTTTCCAAAATGGGGTCATTTTGTGAACTTTTCCATTGTATTGGTGCTCTAGGGCCTTGAAAAGTGTGATAGGTAGTAAAAAAGTTTTATGTGTATTTATGCTCCTAGAACGCCTGAATGTGCTTCTTGGACGTGGAGTCTCTTTTTGTGGCCAGGCTGTGTAAAAGTCTCACACATGTGGTATCGCCATACTCAGGAGGAGTAGCAGAATGTATTTTGGGGTGTAATTTTTGCTATTTCCATGCTATGTGTTAGAAATATCCTGTAAATCGACAACTTTGTGTAAAAAAAAAAAGGTTTTCATTTGTTTCCCACATTTTCCAAAAGCTTGTGGAAAAAAATGACACGTTCAAACGACCCATAATGCCTCATAGAATATACGTTGGAGTGTTTGCTTTCCAAAATGGGGTCATTTTGTGAACTTTTTCCATTGTATTGGTGCTCTAGGGCCTTGAAAAGTGTGATAGGTAGTAAGAAAGTTTTATGTGTATTTATGCTCCTAGAACGCCTGAATGTGCTTCTTGGACGTGGAGTCTCTTTTTGTGGCCAGGCTGTGTAAAAGTCTCACACATGTGGTATCGCCATACTCGGAAGGAGTAGCAGAATGTATTTTTGGGTGTAATTTTTGCTGTGTACATGCTATGTGTTAGAAATAGCTTATAAATTGACAACTTTGTGGGAAAAAAAAGTAAAAAAAAAATTTTTCTTCATTTTCCCAAGAATTGTGGGAAAAAATTACAACTTCAAAAAACCCACCATGCCTCTTACTAAATACCTTGGACTGTCTATTTTACAAAAAGGGGTCATTTGGGCGGTATTTGTACTGTCCTGACATTTCAGGGCCTCAAGAAAGGAGATAGGCCGTCAGTACATCTGGTGTGATCAATTTTCAGTAATTGGTACCATAGCTTCTAGACTCAATAACTTTCACACAGACTAAATAATATACACTAATTTGGGTTAATTTTACCAGAGACATGTAGCAGTATACATTTTGGCCTAAATGTATGAAGAAAAATTAATTTTTTGCAAAATTTTATAATTGAAACTAAAAAAAAGTGTTTTTTTTTCAAAATTTTTGCTCTTTTTTTGCTTATATCACGAAAAAAAAAAACCCCAGTTGTGATCAAATACCACCAAAAGAAAGCTCTATTTGTGTGAAAAAAATGATAAAAATTTTGTTTGGTTACAGTGTAGCATGACTGAGCAATTGTCATTCAAAGTGTGAGAGTGCTGAAAGCTGAAAATTGGTCTGGGCAGGAAGGGGGTCTAACTGCTCTGTATGGAAGCGGTTAAAGAGGTTGTAAACTCGTATAAATTTTTTTTTTTTTTTTTACACCCTGCAAAAGAAAGACATAATGAGCTAGTATGCATCGCATATTAGCTCATTATGCAATACTTACCTCAGAACGAGCCCCCGCCGTGCCGCTCACTCACCTCTATGACGGGCGGCATGTCTAGTCGCCCGTCTTCCGGGATCGCGGCATCCGGCCATCTGATTGGCCGGAGCTGCGGTGACGTCACTCCCGCGCGCGGGAGCCGACAGTCACGGCACGGGGCTCTGAAGGAACGGCACGATCGGCCGTTCCTTCAGAGCGCATGCGCCAGTGACGTCACTGGCGACATGTAAGGTAAATATCTCCTAAACCGTACATGTTTAGGAGATATTTACAGTACCTATAGGTAAGCCTTATCATAGGCTTGCCTATAGGTACAAGTTGTAGAGGAGGGTTTACTTCCTCTTTAAGTGGTTAGGAACTCTTGGTCATGCCTGGTACACAAGATGAGATTATCACACAATTGATCGCCATTTTTTTTTTTTGCAAGATAATCTCATATCGAAAATTAAGAGTTTACTAAAGTTATGAAAATTCTCGTATGACAGAATAAAAATTCAGAAGTGATGTAATGGACTCAAGGGGGCTCACCTTACCTGCACCGGTAACCTTTATTGGAGGGATCCCATCACATTCTATTTAGATCCTGGTATAAGGGCTCTTTCACACTATCCGTCCGTCGGACGGACTCCGTTTATCTCAGCGAGGGATCGATCCACCGTTCCCCCGCTGAGCAGGAGGATTCAGTTCCCTGTCAGTTCCCCATACATCTCTATGGGGGAATTGGATGAGAACGGACCATCTGTCCGTTGTCATCCGATCCCATCCGATCCGCTGGATGGATGGAAAATAGGGTTTCCATCCGTCCAGATTTGACGGATCGGATCTGATCGGATGTTAGCGGACATGTCTCCGCTGACATCCGATGCCCCATAGGGACCCCCGACCGTTCAGATCAACCAAGAAAAAGGACAGGCGGATCTGAACGGTCCGCCTGTGTGAAAGGGGCCTAAAAGGCAATCTTTTGGGATATGCAGTGTGGCAGCCTCTGGTCAGCAAGCACCCACCCTACCTTGTCGTAGGCACTTCTATGTGGTTTGTCACCCTTAATTAAAGGGGGGACTGTTTTGGAGATTTGTGTAACATTTGGCTTGAGTCCTTGGACTAAGCTCTAGTTGTGATACATTTTCTGGTATTTACCTAATAAATTGAGTTAGAGCCGGTTCACACTGCCACGACTTGTCAGGCGACTTGGACAAGTAGCGCTCCATTCTGTGCAATGGAACCGTTCTAATCAGAGTGACTCAAGTCGCTCCAACTTAGAAAAAGGTTCCTGCACTACTTGGGGGCGACTTCGGAGCGGCTTGCATTGACTTCTATTATGAGAAGTCGTTTGCGAGCTGCGATGAAGTCGTGCTGCACGGGCGGCTTCAAAGTTGGGGCGACTTTGAGTCCCCCCAGTGTGAACCGGCTCTTAATCTGGAGGTGATGTGTTTTGTTGTAAACCAATAAAGTGCAGTGGCTAATTTTATTGCCATATCTGTGTCTGTGTGTATTTCAATTTAATTGTTATTGTGTGTAGCCTGCAATCCCATGGGTTGTATTGTATTTTCGAACGACAACTGTACTGATTAACCACTTTAAGACCAGAAGGATTTCCCTCTTCCTGACCAGGCCCTATTTTGCGATTTGGCACTGCGTTATTTTAATGGACAATTGCGCGGTCGTGCAAGGCTGTACCCAAATAAAATTGTCCTTTTTTTCCCACCAATAGAGCTTTCTTTTGGTGGTATTTGATCAGCTGTGCGATTTTTATTTTTTGCGCTATAAACAAAAAAAGAGCGACAATTTTGAAAAAAAAAAAAAACAATATTTTTCACATTCTGCTATATGACATTCTCAAAAAAAAAAATTAAAAATCAAAATGTTTTAACATTTTAGGCCAATTTCTTTTCTGCTACATATTTTTGGTAAAAAAATCGGAATAAGCGTATTTTGATTGGTTTGCACAAAACTTATTGCGTCTGCTAACTACGGGAAAGATTTATGTAATTTTTATTGTTTTTTTTTTTTTACTAGTAATGGCGGCAATCTGCGATTTTTTTGCAGGACTGCGGACAGATCAGACCCCTGACTGACATTTTTGACACTTTTGAGGGGACCAGTGACATTACTACAGTAATCAGTGCCAAAAATATGTACTGTTACTGTAATAATGACACTGGCAGGGAAGGGGTTAACATTATGGGTGATCAAGGGGTTAAATGTGAGCCTAGGGGAGTGGGGGCGGCGTGGCTTCTGAAATGACCACAGAGACATGTGATCCTATATAGAAGGATCACATGGGCTCTGTGATCATTGCAGGGAGAAGAACGGTCAGCTGTGTTTACAACAGCTGACCGTTCTCTCTCAGTGGGGAATGATCGTGGGTGTCAGGTGGCAATTGGAGCCGCCTGCCCGCTGCATCGACTTCCCCGCTGAGGAGCAGGGGTGGGAGAGCGCCGGAGGTGCGAGCTCACCCACTAGCCTCATGTACACGAGCGACGTACATCTACGGCGATTTGCCTGGGAGCGGCTGCCTGCCGCCGTTTAACTGCGGCGGGTGGTCGCCGACCAGTTAAACGAAAATCGTACGATCTGGTATCGCACGAGAAACATTTTTGTGCTTGTCCCTTCGGATAATATCGGATGAACTGTCAGGATCGGCTCTCCAAAGCTGTGTACTAGCGATCAGATTATCGTACGATCACATCGAATGCGGTATTTAGAGTACGATTTTCTGATTGTGTATAGAGCCATAGGAAATGGTTGTCTTGCTTGTAAGCAAATTTAGTCCATTTTGCTGAAATTTGATTGCAGTAACTCAAAATGGTACTCAGTAGTTTGTATGGCCCCCCACGTGCTTGTATGCATGCCTGACAACATTGGGGCATGCTCCTAATGACCTGGGGTATTTCCTCCCAGATCTAGATCAGGGCATCACTGAGCTCCTAAACAGACTGAGGTGTTACCTGGCGGCATCGGATGGACCGAAACATAATGTCCCAGAGGTGTTCTATTGGATTTAGGTCAGGTGAGCATGGGGGCCATTCAATGGCATCCTTCATCCTCCAGGAACTGGCTGCATACTCTTGCCACATGAGGCCAGGCATTGTCTTGCACCAGGAGGAACCCAGGACCCACTGCATCAACGTAGGGTCTGACAATGGGTCGAAAGATTTCATCCCGATACCTAATGGCAATCAGGGTGCCATTGTCTAGCCTGTAGAGGTCTGTGTGTATCTGTGTGTCTCTCCATGGATATACCTTCCCAGACCATCACTGACCCACCACCAAACCGGTCATGATGAATGATGTTACAGGCAGCATAATGTTATTCTCCAGACCCTTTCACGTCTGTCACATGTGCTCAGGGTGAACCTGCTCTCATCTGTGAAAAGCACAGTGCTCCATTGGTGGACCTGTCAATTCTGGTGTTCAATGGAAAATGCCAATCAAGCTCCATGATGCTGGGCAGCAAGCACAGGGCCCACTAGAGGATGTCGGGCCCTCAGGCCACCCACATGAAGTCTGTTTCTGATTGTTTGGTCAGAGACATTCACACCAGTGACCTGCTGGAGGTCATTTTGTAGGGCTCTGGCAGTGCTCATCCTGTTCCTCCTTCCACAAAGGGAGCAGATACTGCTCCTGCTGATAGGTTAAGGACCTTCTACGGCCCTGTCCAGCTCTCCTAGAGTAACTGCCCATCTCTTGGAATCTCCTCCATGCTCCTGAGACTGTGCTGCGAGACACAGAAAACCTTCTGGCAACGGCACGTTCTGATGTTGAACTGGCAGTGCAACCTCTATAGGGTCCAGGTATCGCTCCATGCTACCAGTAGTAACCCTAGCCAAAAAACTAGCGAAAAGCAGTCAGAAAAGATGAGTAGGGAAACAAAATATAAGTGGCATCCACCTGTAAAACTTTTCCTGTTTTGGAGGTCATCTCATTGTTGCCCATCTAGTGCATCTGTTGTTAATTTCATTAACACAAAGCACCTGAAAATGATTAACAACCCCCTTTGCTACTTAACTGACCAGATCAATATCCCAGGAGTTTAATTGACTTGTTGCTATTCTCTGATTACCCACTTGCCGACCGCCCCGCGCATATTTACTGCGGCAGGGTGGCTCAGCTGCACATAATTACGTAGATCTACGTGATTATGTGCACGCGGTCTCGACGGCGCGCACGCCACCGTAGCCGCACTCCCGCTGTGATTAGAGGCATCGGGAGCCAGCCTGCGGGAGGAGCGGGCTCCATCACCGCCGGCCTCCCGTAATCTTCAGAGAAACTGACAGGAGAGCCACCTGCCTATGTAAACAAGGCAGGTGGCTCTCCTGTCAGACAGGCACAATGAGATCATGTGTCTAAGCTAAGCTGAAACACCGATCTCTGTATGCCTGTCACAGAGCCCTTACCCCCACAGTTAGTAAGCACAATATAGGCTCACACTTAACCCCTTGATCACCCCCAGTATTAAACGCTTCCCTGCCAGTGTCATTTATACAGTACCAGTGCATAATATTTAGCACTGATCACTGTATTAGTGTCACTGATCCCCAAAAAGTGTCAGATTTGTCCGCCGCAATATCGCAGTCCCGCTAAAAATCGCTGATCACCGCCATTACTAATAAAAACAACAACAACAAAAAAAGTCCAAAAATCTATCCCATAGTTTTTAAACACTATAACTTTTGCACAAACCAATTAATATACGCTTTTTGGGATTTTTTTTTAACCAAAAATATGTAGCAGGATACAAATTTTTTAAATGTTTTTATTAGGAATGTTCTATAGCAGAAAGTAAAAAATATTGTTTTTTTTTTTTTTCAAAATTATCACCCTTTTTTTGCTTATAGAGCAAAAGCTAAAAATCGCAGAGGTGATCAAATACCACCAAAAGAAAGCTCTATTTGTGGGGGAAAAATTACATCAATTGTATTTGTGTACAACATCGCACGACCTCGCAATTGTCAGTTAAAGCAACACAGTGACGAATCGCAAAAAAAGGCCTGGTCAATAAGGAAGTAAAACCTTCTGGGGCTGAAGTGGTTAAAAGCGTTTCTCTTTTTTGAGCAGTGTATATATTAGAATCTGGAAAGGATGCACTTTGTAGCCTGGAATTAGGCAGGAATAGGGCTGAATGTCAGCATGTCAACTAGATCCAGTTTAATTACTTCAGCTCTGGAAGGTTTTACCCCCTTCATGACCAGGACATTTTTTGCTTTTGGGCACTGCGCTATTTTAACTGGCGATTGCATGGTCATGCAACGCTGCACCCAAATGAAATTTGTCATTTTTTTCACATAAATAGAGCTTTCTTTTGGTGGTATTTGATCAACACTGAGTGTTTTATTTTTTGCAATATAAAAGATCAAACGTGTATAAAGCAATGTTTTTTGCTGTCTGCTATATAACCTATCAAATAAAAATGGAAAAAATCAAACTTCTTGATGAATGTAGGCCAAAATGTATTCTGCTACATGTCTTTGGTAAAAAAAAAAAAAAAAGCCTGATAAGTGTATAATATTTGGTTTGCACGACAGTTATAGCGTCTGGTACAGATACTGGAATTTCTATTTATTTTTTTATACTAGTAATGGTGGTGATCAGCGACTTATAGTGGACTGTGATAGTATACAGGCAATCTGACATTAGCTGACATTGTCTGGTGGGGGGGGGGGGGGGGGGGTACGCTAACTGACTAACTCACACTGACATCAACAGTAAACTAATACACTGATCAGTGCTAATACTAAACACAGTCACTGTACTAATGGCACTGGCTTGAAATAGGTTAACATCTAGGGATGATCAAGGGGTTAAATATGTGCCTAACTATGTGTAATTTATGTGTTATGTGGTGCTTTTACTAGGTGATTTGTCTGTTTTGTTTTTATTTTCTTTGCTTTGCACCGAAAAACAGTGAGAACTCCTGACAGTGTTTGGAGCTCTGTGTTATTTACCACACAGAGCTCCTTTCCCTGAAATGACGGAGCCAATCAGCGGGTGGTGGCGATCATTCATAGGCCGGCACCCGCTGATCGGCTTGTGCTATGCCAAATTACAGCACAGCCGAGGTAGCGAGGGCTCTACCCACCTGGAAGTGCTAGAACACGTATCTGATACGTGATCCAGCGCAGATCGGCGCTCTGCCGCAGTATGTCTGCATAGGGCGGTCTTCAAGGGATCTTGAAAGGACAATCATTTCTTCCTAGGTGCTTCTAACCAATTACCCAGGATATGTCATACTGAGAATAATACTTATGGCAGGCACAAACCAATATCACTGTGTGATACAACTCTTGATTGGATTTTATGGAGGTTAGAGGAAGAGGGGATTTTTTAATGACCAACAATGCTCCGGAGAGCACATGTAATTTAGCCCAGTACAAGAAAAGGGTAAAGCTTCGGATGATGTCCTGGGGTATTTCCTCCCAGATCTGGACTAGGGCATCACTGAGCTGCTAAACAGACTGAGGAGTTACCTGGCGGCATCGGATGGACTGAAACATGTCCCAGAGGTGTTCTATTGGATTTAGGTCAAACGAGCATGGGGGCCACTCAATGTCATCCTCCAGGAACTGGCTGTATACTCTCGCCACATGGGGCCGGGCATTGTCTTGCACCAGGAGGAACCCAATACCCACTGCACCAGTGTAGGGTCTGACAATGGATCCAAGGATTTCATCCCCATACCTAATGGCAGTCAGAGTGCTATTGTCTAATCTAACCTGTAGAGGTAAAGCTTCCCTTTAAATTGTTGATCAAACCAAAACTATAATTTCTAGTTTTGGATAGACTCGGGAAGGGATAGACTCTCTGTCAAGATTTTATTACTTACTGTGTCCCCGCTGGACAGATCTAACCTCATAATTGGTCCTTGGGACTGCCAGACAGCTCTAATCCTACTTTTTGGGGACCACTGTCAACAGAAGAAGAAATAAAGGGGGAACCCATATACTGAAACGGGAGTAAAATTAAGATCTTTAGGGGCGTGTCCGGCTGGGAACCAAGATGGCCGCGTAGTGCTTCAGCTCCCGCCAACCTCGGATCAGTAGCGGCACATACAGCTTCCCCAGCGACCTTTGTAACCCGCAACAGTGGTGACCCGATCCCTCAGGCATCAGGGGAGATGACGCGGAAGAGGAAAGAAGATTCGCGGCCACAGAAACTGACTGCCTTCTTCACGCAGCAGGCCCCGGGAGGAAGGCAAGATGGCTCACGCGGAAGTCCGCAGCAGCCCTCACCATCGGCATCCCGGGACCCAGCGACGGTGTGACTCTCACCCTCAGCTCCACACCGCAGTCAGGCAGCCCAGCTAAGGCTCGATTCTGGCTGGACGACCGCCACGCTGGGCAGGAGGTGAGTCCTGTGGGTAACCCTGGGGATGACACTAGGGATCTCCCTGAGGACATAATGGCATTCCCCACTAACAACCAGCCGGTTATAGACACTGTTCTAAAGGACATGCTGGTGTCACTACGAAGCTCTCAACAGACAGATCTGGCAGCTTGCATGCATAAGTTTAACACAGACTTGCAAACAGTGACTACCAGGGTGGACCATGTGGAGACCAAGATGGGGGAATTTGCCACCACGATCAACGACCTGGTAGATGCCCATGACCGCAGAGACGAAGAGATGGATTGGGTTAAGGCGAAATTAGCTGATATCGAGGACAGATCGAGGCGCAATAACCTCAAAATTCGCGGGGTCCCCGAATCAGTGTCCCAGGAAAATCTCTGTGAATATGCCACAGAGCTTTTTAAAACCATCTTACCTGGGACTGCTGACCTTGATGTGACCATAGATAGGATCCACCGCCTGCCCAAGCCCTCCTACTTACCGGACGCTGTCCCCCGTGATGTTATCTTAAGGCTGCACTACTTCCACATAAAAGATCAGCTTATGAGATCTTCCCGGACCCTGGGTTCCCTGTCCCCTCAGTATGCGAACCTCCAGTTTTTAACTGACCTGTCGCAGTATACCCTGCAGAAACATAGGGCCCTCAACACCATCACTAAGCCACTTCGAAATCACAACATCACTTACCGTTGGGGATACCCTGCACGGCTGACTGTTACCCATGCTGGTAATACCCATGTGATCGACTCTCTGGAAAAGGGGATCGCTCTCCTCAAGCAATGGCGCATCCTGCCTGACGACAGAAGAGGTGATTCTCCGGGTGGGGGCAATAGCAGTGGCGACCCCGAGTGGCGCCTAGTCACCCAAAAGAACTCCCGCACCCATAACTAAGTGGGGATAGCAGCATTATCTCCGTGGTAACGGCGGAGCACTTAATGTTCCCTTCGGGCAATGGACGATGTGCCTGTAATGGTTTTTGCCTCCTTTGGGGAGGCACGGATGCCGCACCTTGTTGCTGTTCTTTCCAATCCATGTTAGGATTTTTCGGACAGCTCTGCATGGTTTATTCTTTCTTTGTTGTTTTGTTTTTTTCTCTTTTTTGTCATTTAAGGTCAATGCACATACAGGACTTCAACGGCGGCCTGGAACACAGCTCTTTTCGCATGACTCCGCAGCAGCCAACACCCGTGAGTACAGTTCTATTTGAATTCAGCCCATCACAGCACATTTTTCCACTCAAAAGATGGGGATAAACTTTCTTACGGTTAACGCTAAGGGGCTTAACCACCCAGTAAAGTGGAAGTCCCTATGCTAGGAAGCCATGTCCCACCAATGCGATAGGAAACACATTTTCTCAACTTGAATCCCCTGACTTGTGTTCATAAGAGTTTCCCGCATATCTTTAGTGCTGCAACGGACTCAAAAAAATGTGGGGTGTTGACTGCCATCAGAGACACGGTAGCGTTTAAACTTATTAGGGAACTTAAGGATTCCAGAGGCCGCTACCACATCCTGTTGTGCGAGCTTAATGCAACCACACTAACGCTCGTTAATGTATACGCACCAAATACAGGCCAAAGACGGTTCCTTATGAAACTAATAAAATAGTGCGCAAATACAAAAAAGGATCCTTGCTTCTTGGAGGAGACTTCAACATTACGCCTAATCCTCACAAAATTAAGATCTTTGAACAGGGATACCGGTTTCAGTGATAATTGCCAGAGGTGGGATGGGATTTCCCCTTATTTTTAGAATATTTCAATTGCTTTCTCTTGTGCTTTGGATATAAACTTTTTTTATTACTTTAGAAGGACTGGGCGTGTCCAATATTTTTCTGGTAATCTTTGTATGAGTAAGAGTCCATTCACATTGATTCGACTTGGACCGCGACTTGTCAGCCTGACAAGTTGCGGTCCGTCACGCTCCCATTGTGCGGAACAGGAGCCGTTCTAATAGGAGCGACATAAGTCGCTCCAACTTAGAAAAAGGGTCCTGTACTACTTCGGGGCGACCTCGGAGCGACTTGCATAGACATTCATTTTATGAAGTCAGTGCAAGTCGTGCCGAAGTCGCGGTGCACGCGACTTCACAGGTCGCCCCCTAAGTCGGATCGCCGTATTGTGAACCTACGCTAAGAGTTAAAGCTCAACTCCAGCCAAAACACATTTCTAATAGAACAGGGAAGGGCAAAACTTTTGTTATCTATTTTTTGCACACGCCTGTACACTGTAACCGTGTTCACAATAGCACCTCCAGCAGAACACATCCTTTCATGTCAATAGGACCTGGTCTGCCCGGGAGGAGGAAATACACTAGCAATTACATTAAACTAGCCCAGATGCCTATGTATAAAATCCATTATTTTCCCTCACTCTATCCAAGACTAATTCCCACAAAAACCTCATAAATAAATATCACTAAGGGGACTTTCGAACTGCTCTGTAGCAAAATCTTTTTGCTTGATTTTTCTGTGTTTCAGATGCGCTTGCTGTGCATTTCTGGTGCGTTTATGGGTTGCCTGCACCTGTGAAAAATGGACATGTGACTCAGAAAAGCACCAAAAATGCAAAATCACGGTGCGTTTTTACCATGATTTAACTAATTTCCATTTATTTCAATAGGAAGCTGCGTTTTTGGTGCAGTTTTCAAAACCACACCATAGATGAAGCATGCAAGACTTTTCAAAACTCACTGCACCTGTAACGCAGTGGTGTGAAAAGTTCCGCAGGATTTAAAGAGAAACATTTTTATTGTGTTTTTCTTGCAAATAAAAAAAGCAGGTAAAATGTATCAGTGTGAAAGGGCCCTAACCAAATGAAATTCAGATTTGCAATGCACTCTCATTAACAACATTTAGTGATTGGGTTTATATAAGCTTTAAAGCAAACATAAAATACTTATATTAATAAATCATTACATTTATTATTTATTTATTTTTTTAATGCAAGCAGTGTAAGTACCTGACTTTGACCTGATGTCAGCCTCGTGCAGTCCTTGAACAGTAAGATGAGGCAGTACAAGCAGCCAATCCGGTAATGTCCAGACAAGAAGAATGTTGATAGGAACAGAAAGCAGGGTGACAGAAAGAGGAGCTGATCACTGTGTTTCTTCTCCTTTCACTGTCCAGCCACAGGCTGTGTCAGGTCCATTATGACTTGGACTCAGAGGAAGTGGGATGAATGATGCTGGTCATCATACTGAGGACATATAGTAGCAGAAAAATGTACTTTGGAAGAAATCTCTTGACAAAGCTGATTTTGTTATTTTAACCACTTCTGGACTACCCGCTGCAGTTTTATGTCACTAATGGCACTTTTCCACTGCAAGTACCGGTTAGTACCAGCTTGGCTCTACTCGGCCCTGCTTGGCCCGGTTTGCTTTTCCACTGCGGTACCGCATGGTATAGTGTCGGAACGGTTCGGTACGGTATAGGTTTGCTTTTCCACTAAAGTAGTACTAAAGTTAAGTGGGTGGGATAACAACGGGGTGGGTGTGATTCTCTGACCAATCAGTGGCTAGTAGTGACTGCATGCAAAGGATTGTGGGATATGGTACCAGTTTGGTACCTGTTGGAACCACAATCGAGTAGGTACTGTTTTTTCAGAGCCGTACCGTACCGTACCGTTCGGTTCCATGCAGTGGAAAAGCAAACCTATACCGTACCGTACCGAACCGTTCCGACCCTATACCATGCGGTACCGCAGTGGAAAAGCACAAAAGCGTGCCGAGCCGGTACGGTTCTATGCAGTGGAAAAGCTCCATAATTTGATGTTAAATACCCGGGTTATGGCAGCACATAGCTGCCATAGCCCCAGTATATTTTTACTGGGTGGGCGGTCCTCTCTCACTTTTATGGGCGGCGGGAGAGGTGCCCCCCCCCCCCGCCGCGGCTGCTTCCCGGTTGTTTTCCCCGCTTACCGGAGCCGCCGGTAGCAGGGAAAAAGATCCGGTACGATGGAGTCCCAGGCAGGAAGTCAGGTGAGGGCAAGCTGGTCCCCACTCGACTCTATGGACTTGGAGGACCGGAGTGACGTCATACATCGCACCCTCCCAACGGCCTTAGGGCTCTTTCACACGGGCGTTCCGTATGTCCGTTTTTCATCCCATCCGTTTGCGGATGAAAAACTGACATAATGTATCTCTATGTAAATACGGATGTCAGTGGATGATCATCCGCTGACATCCGTTTTTCGTCAGTTCAGTTCAGTTTTTTTGAACGGAGGAGAACCCTATTTTTTCTTCCTTTCAAAAAACGGAACGGACGCAAAAATGGATGTCAGTGGTGTCATCCGCTGACATCCGTATTTACATAGACATGCATTATGTCAGTTTTTCATCCGCAAACGGATGGGATGAAAAACAGACATACGGACCGGATGACACAAGTGTCATCCGTGTCCGTTACAAAAAAAAAAAAGGACCTGATCGGGCAAAAAAAAAGGAACGCCCGTGTGAAAGAGCCCTTAACCACTTAGCCCCGGTTCACACTACTGCGTGTGCGGGGTTCGCATGTCATGTCGGAGCGCACTGCTCCGACATGACATGCGATCAGCTGTGCGGTGCGAGTTTAGCCATACAGTTTGTATGGCTAAATTCGCATCGCACCCGCAGCAAACACGCACAGGAGGCATTTTTGCTGCCGCATCAGGATCGGATCGCACAGCGGTTCACACTTGTGCGATCCGATCCTGTGCGAACTGCACGATCGCACTGCGATATGCGATCAAACTGGGGGTGTCGTTAAGATTACATTGACACCCCCAGCGGATCGCATATGGCAGTGTGAACTGCCGGGGTGCGTGTGCGATGCGGGAACAGGCTGCGAATTCGCAGCCTTCCCGCATCGCATCAGTGTGAACCGAGCCTTAAGCTTACTTTTTTTCCCACAAACAGAGCTTTCTTTTAGTGGTATTTGATCACCTGTGCGATTTTTACTTTTTGCGCTATAAACAAAAAAAGAGCGACAATTTTGAAAAAATAACAATGTTTTTCACATTTTTTTATATGAAATTCCCCCCAAAAAAAAGTAAAAATCAAATTTTTTTAACATGTTAGGTCAATTTGTTTTCCGCGTTTTCTAACTACGGGAAAGATTTATGTCATTTTTATTGTTTTTTTTTTAACTAGTAATGGCGGCGATCTGCGATTTTTTTTGCGGGACTGCGACTTTGCAGCGGACAGATCGGACCCTTGACTGACATTTTTGACACTTTTGGGGGGACCAGTGACATTACTACAGTAATCAGTGCTATACATATGCACTATTACTGTAAAAATGACACTGGCAGGGAAGGGGTTAACTTTATTAGAGAGCAAGGGGTTAAGTGTGTCCTTAGGGGCGTGCTTCTAAATGTAAAGGGGCATGGCTTTTGATGTAACCACAGAGACATACGATCCTACATAGCAGGATCGTATGATCTCTGCTGTTAGATCAGGGAGAATGACAGGCGGCTTTGTTTACATTACCCGCCTGCCTTTCTTCCTCTCCAGCGGGAGATCGCAAGTGACCGGCGGACATCTGAAACCGCCGGTCACTCGCGCGGGGATGCCCAACGGGGCGGGAGCGCGCCTCCGGCGGCGCGCGCTCGCCCCCTATTGGCTCGCGGGCGAGTGATACCCATACGTCACTTTGCCTGCACGGGGCTGACCGCCACAGTTTATGTACTTGGGGCGGTCGGCAAGTGGTTAAAGGGCCCATTTCTTTTTCATTTTTCTTTTTTTGCTCTTTAGTGTAGATGTGAGATCTGAGGTCTATAAAATTTTTTTAAAGGGATAGTGTAAAAATAAAAGGCAAAAAAAAATTTTAAAGCGCCCCGTCTCTCCGAGCTCACGCGCAGAAGCATACGCAAGTCGCGACCACCTATGTAAACAGTGTTCAAACCACACATGTGAGGTATTGCCACGATCGTTAGAGTGAGAGAAATAATTCTAGCCCTAGACCCACTCTGTAACTCTAAACTGGTAACCGGTAGAAATTTTTAAAACCTCGCCTATGGAGATTTTTAAGTTCCAATGTTTGTCCCCATTCCACGAGCATGGGATTTACTGTTTATTTTTTCTTAATTCAGTGAAATGTATTTATTTATTTTTTAAAATTGCGTTTGAAAGACCGCTGCGCAAATACCGCGTGACAAAAAATATTGCAGTGACCGCCACTTTATTCTCCAGAGCCTTTGCTAAAAAAAAATATATATATATATATATGTATATAATGTTTGGGGGATCTAAGTAATTTTCTAGCAAAAAATACTGATTTTGACTTGTAAACAACAACAGAAATGTCAGAAATAGGCCTAGGCCAGGCCTGGTTAAATATGTAGTGACACAGGAGCTGGAGACTGGAACCATAGCACCCAGTAACAGGGCCAGCGCTCCCGCTAGGCAAACTAGGCAGCCAGCTAGTGTGCACTGCTGCCTAGGCGGAGCAGCCGTGGCTGCTGACTTCCCTACTAGCGTGGCCGGGGAACAGGAGGGGCTGCAGAATGCCACCCTACACAGGGCTGGGCTGCTGACTGACTCTCCAGAGAAAGCAGCAGCCATGGAGGACATCCATCATGGCTGCTGTGGAGGAGGTCAGCAGCAGCTAAGCCTGTGAGGAGGGCGACACTGAGCAGGCTCTTGGGAGTCTCAGGTCTCTAGACATATGAGAAATTCTGCTGGTCAGTGAGTTCACTCTGACCCTGTAGTCACCTGCGCCCCAGGCAAGACTACTGCCCGGGAGTCAGGGGACAGCTGGGGAGGTAGAGGAGGTGGGCACCATGTTCCAGGTCTCCTGATGTAGGAGAAATTCTGCTGCCCTGGGAAATCCACTCTGACCCAGTTGTCACCATTGCCCTAGGCAAGACTAACGTCACAACCCCTCCAACCCGCCCGGCCCTCGGTGGTGTTAATCTTGCCTAGGGCACAAAATAGTCAATCACCGGCTCTGCCCAGTAACAAACAAGGCATCTGATACCCCCAGAAGTTTGTTGGATGTAGAAGATTCTTATGGTGCAATAGCTCTTCAAAAGGGCAAAGATCAAAGCCACTGCCTTACAGAACGTTACCTATTCTTCATCTTCTTTAGCAGGGGGAGTTTTAGTTTTTTTGCTTTTTTGATTGTAAAGGTACAACCTTTTTTTTTCACCATAAAAGTGATTGTAAAGGCTCGTGATTTAAAAAAAAAAAATAAAAAATAACAAACATGTTATACTTACCGCATTTGTGCAGTTGGTTTTGCACAGGGCAGCCTCTATCCTCCTCTTCTCGGGTCCCTCTTTGGTGCTCCTGGCCCCTCCCTCTTATCAAGTGCCCCCACAGAAAGCAGCTTGCTATGGGGGCACCTAAACTAAGCTGCAGCTCCGTGTGTCTATTCAGACACAGAGCCGTTCAGCCCTGCCCCCTCTTTCTCCTGATTGGCTAACTGAATTTAAATGACAGCAACAAGAGCAAATTTGGGAAGAGGATTTGTACTATGAGGGGAAATTAGGAGAGAGGATTTGTACCAGGAGGAGGCATTTGGGGGGACAACTTACACTAGGAGGGGGGATTTGGGGGGATGATTTATACTAGTAGTGGAGATTTGGAGGGAAAGTTTACGCTAGGA
This sequence comes from Pelophylax lessonae, assembly GCF_965119305.1. NCBI lineage: Eukaryota > Metazoa > Chordata > Amphibia > Anura > Ranidae > Pelophylax > Pelophylax lessonae. Next base: position 465,802,668 of record NC_138771.1, on the reverse strand, counting down.
GTGGGGATTTAGGGGGAGGATTTAAGCTAGGAAGGTGTATTTGGGGGAGAGGATTTGAGCTAGGAGGGAAAATTTATGCTAGGAGAAGTAATTATGTGGGAAATCAGGGCGTTTTAAGCTGGATGATGGGATTGGGGGGCATAAATATGTGCTGGGAGGGGGGGTATGGGCTGTGAGCATGGGAAATTTATGCATCTTTGGGAGAATTTCAACTTTCAGAAGGTAGTTATGCTTAAAGACGAGCATGTTGTTGTTTTTTTTTTTTTTTTAGGGGGGGGGGGGGTTCACAATTCGCTGCCTTTAGGCTTCCAAGATGTAAATCCGGCCCCGCCAGCCAAAACTTGCAAGGGAGAGAAGGGCATTGACTAGGATTTGTCCCCTTAAAGCCAGTGCCTAAGGTATCTGCAGAGAACTTCCACCACTCCTCTGAGTGGCCTAAACTTGATCATTGCCATAATATGCCCATTTGGGTTTTATGTTTCCATCAGCCAAAATATATGTGTGAGGGTAATCGAACTGTGTCTTCAAATGTCTCAGAAGATTCCAGATTTTAGAGAGGGAAGAGTTTGCTCCCCCCTACTTCTAACTTGACTTGTGTTTGTTACGGTGTAGTAGAAATACTGTATAGAAGTTGGACAGATAGTATAAGTAAAAAAAAAAATTATAAAATATTTCCAGGAGACACGGTAATAATGAATATTCTTTAGAATGAGCATAATCCAACACCCCATTACATGCTTGTTTTATTACCTATACGCTACCAAGCTTTTATAAAAGCAAAAATTAAAAAAAAAAAAAGCTAATTTTATTTAACCACTTCAATACAGTGCACTTTCACCCTCTTCCTGCCCAGGCCAATTTTCAGCTTTCAGCGCTGTCACACTTTGAATGATAATTGCACGATCATGCTACACTGTACCCATATAACATTTTTTATCATTTTTTTCATACAAATAGTGCTTGGTGGTATTTAATCACCGCTGGGTTTTTTATTTCTTACAAAAAAAAAAAGAAAAAAGACAGAAAATTTTGAAAAAAAAAAGTTTTTCTTATTTTCTGTGAGTAAATTTTGAAAATAAATAATTTTTCTCCTTCACTGATGTGCACTGATGAAGTGGCACTTATGGGCACTGATGAGGAGGTACCAATATGCCGCACTGATGGACACTGATAGGTGGCACTGATAGGCAGCACTGATGAGCACTGATAGGCGGCACTGATGGGCGCTGAAAGGTGGCACTGTTGGGCACTGAGAGGTGGCACTGATGGTCACTGAGAGGCAGCACTGATGGGCACTGATGAGCGGCACTAATGGGCACTAACGGGCGGCACTGATGGGTGGCACTGATGGGCACTGACGGGCAGCACTGATGGACACTGATGGGCAGCACAGATGAACAGGCACTGATGGGCACTGACTGGCAACACTATGGGCAATGATTGTGGGTACTGATGGTGGGCACTGATGCTGGGCACTGTGGGCACTGATGGTGGACACTGATTGGCCCTGTTTTTCACGTTTCTGTAATCAGGGCACTAATGATCAGTGCCCTGATTACCTGTCCTAGTCTCCCCTGTGAGGAGGAGCCGCTGATCGGCTCTCCTCGCCACACACACAGTGACTGACAGTGTGAGGCGAGGAGAGCTGATAAACGGCACTTCCTCATTTACATGTGACCGGCTGTAATTGGACACAGCCAATCACATGGGTAAAGAGCCATGTCATTGGCTCTTTACCGAGATCGGGGTTGCGCCATGTCCTAGCAACACGGCGCGGCCACTATCGCAGCACTGCGTGCCCCCGTGGGTGTGCGGGAGAGGCCGTTCTGGTGCGCCGTTATATGACAACATCCCAGAACAATAGCTGCACCGATCCGCCGTCATTTGACGGTGGGCGGGCAGTATGTGGTTAAAACAGGATCACATTATATTCCAGTCAGTACTGTTATACTGAGTACCACTATATTGCCCTTACAGTTAATACAATTGGGGGTTGATTTACTAAAGGCAAATAGACTGTGCACTTATAGGTATAACAAGGCCAAGGATGATTAGGCTGTATGTACATAAAAATTTGTCATTTTTATTTTTGTGTGAGATTTTCAAAATTTCCTGCAAAGCACAGTGCGTCCTTCTTAGAACAATACATGTTTCGTTCCATCACAAATCCCCAAAAAAAGGGTTTTATTTCTCAATTTTGGGATATTGGACGGAGACATGCAGAGCATTCCTTTATGCCCTTTTGGCAACTCTACATCGAGAACCCAGTTTATAGCACAGACACGACAGATGATTAATCCTCATGAGGGATAGTGGCTGGAATCATACAAATAATTTCTTTAAATACAGCCGAACACAGTAAAAGCTATATTAAGAGTCATAAGACAAGTGTTAATTTTGACGTTAAATTTCAATTTAGTTTTAGTCATGGTCTTTTGATTAAAATGCCATTTTAGTTTATGTCATCTGAATTGTTTTAGTTTTAGTCATATTTTAGTAGATTAAAATCTTCAATATATTTTAGTCTACTAAAATCATTAAAAACAAATATTTCGGATATCACCCTTTATTATAAAGCCATGGTCCTTGTCTGTATATTAAATTGGTGTCATGATACGCTGTCCAAATTATGGGTTCCATTGGAAAGGACAATGGCAGGCAGAAACCTAGTAGGAGCTTTGTGGATTCCGTCCACATTTAGGGGGCTTTCAGACTGGACATCCCTTCTGACGAGAGAAACTTTGGCCATCTGGGATAGGATGAATAAGGCTAACCGCTACACTCCTCCAACATCTCCTCTGATCCCTGTGGGGGGGGGGGGGTTTCCGTGGTTCCTACCTGGGGGGAAATCTGGCTTCTTTAGCTCGTGGGGAGCAGAGGGTGATGCAACGTGCATGAAACTAGCCCCCCAGGGCACTCTATTCCCCCTTCAAACCTTGCTATCCTCCTATGGTACCATTCCCTTTATGGCATGGAGGTATCACCAACTGTCCGACTTTATTTCTAAATTAGAACATAAACTGCGCCCCGTGATGAATCTTACAAAATTTAAGTCTATGTGTAGACACCTATCAGACACCAGACACTTGTTATTGCAAATGTACAAGCTGGCCTTAAGCAAACACTCTACGATGGTCCCTTATTACATTAAGGAATGGGAAAAGGAACTTGGAATTGAATTTACCACCCCCCAAATCCAACGAATCATTAAAGCAACTCACACCACATTCTTAGTAGATGGTACAGGACTTCATCTTGTTTGGCTCAGATATTCGCTACTGCCAATGACAAATGCTGGTGGGGATGTAATTAAAGAGGCACATTCCTCCATATCTGGTGGTCATGTCCCAAGATCAGAGTATTTTGGGATGCAATTGTACCTTGGATCCAAAAATTATCCCTCAAACCAATCACAAATTCCCTTTTTCATCTTCTTTTCCACGGGGTATCCTCCTCTTTGAAGGCCTATAAAAGGAGTAAGCTGCCTCATTTGTTAAATGCCGCGAAGACCTTGATGTCCAGATTTTCGAAACAATCTACACGTCCAAACATATCTGATTGGACACGGGAGGTGAATGCCATTATGGAGGCTGAACGCTGGATACATTTTGTCAGGGAGCAACAAGAAATATTTTGTGACATATGGACAGGTTGGCTGTATTATGAACATGAGATACCCAGCGATTGAGTATATCCCCCCCTTACCTCGTAGTAACCAGTTGATTCAAATATAATATCATTCCAAAGAGAATTGCACCATGCTGAATACCCTTCAGCTAGTACTCACCACACCCAAATAGCAAACCAGTGTTACTTTCCTTATCTTTAAATTTTTCCCTTTTGTTGCATTCCCTTCCCTCCCCTTGTTTTCTTTTTCTTTTTTTTTCTTATTTCTCCTGGTTGTGTTCTCTGGCATGTTTAACTCAACGAGACGGACTATCCATGTGTGTCGCAGTCTCACATATTATGATGTTAGTCCACATATGAGTCTCTGTTAGCTGCAGAAGAGACAACAGCTGCAGGGACTTTAGGTGAATCTAAGTATATTTAAAATGATCTTCTTATTTTTACTATTACACATTATGTTTTATGCCTCTTGAGAACGTTTCTTTGTATTCTTCTAAAATCAATAAAAATCTGATTATATAAAAAAATAGTTCTAATTAAAATAATTACAATAGATAAAAACCAAAGATGGATGCACATCTACATAGGCAGCTATGTTCTCTATGGGCTACTAGTGTGACTACTTCACTCACCCCATTTCGGTGTTCATAGTAGTTGAGTAATCTTGGAGTAAGGATGAAGACCCTTGACTTGAAGTTGGCTGGAGAAGTCCTTCTTTTTTGCTGGGATCTCTTAATAAGCACCTGTCGTAATATGACCGAATTATTAATCTGATTCATTGGCCTCTGCTCCGTAGAGTCACAAGGGGGCCATGAGCTGATTGTATGACTATTGGTATCCATTTAAAGCAAAAAAAAATTAAATCCCAGGACAGCCATGCAGGTGAGTGCACAAATGTTCAACATCATGAGCTCTGTGAATTTTTTTTTAGAGGAAGGGGGGTCTGAAGAACAGAGACAGTGGAGGAGGAGCTTATGAAATGTTATCTGTGGATCTATGAGCAAAAGCAAGGTGTTTAACACGAGTTTTGAGACCTCAGGCTATAACCACATCCTCCTTACTAAGCTGCTGCAGTGTAGGTTTAACAAATAAACTTCCTACTGAAAGGTTATATAATCCTCCTACTGAATATATATCCATAAGCAAGTCGAGTTCATCGGACTGATTCAATGAAATTTAGAAATAGATTTTGCTTCAGGCTGAATAGGCTTATGACTATAGACAATAGTTTGTAGGAGAAGTTGGCCTGTTTGGTCAAGTTCAATTCCAGGGCAGTAAAATGTATTGAAAAAATTTTTTTGACCATACTTACTTAAAGTGTACCACCTGCTGCTTCCTATTAGCTAGTAACTACACCCATCAAACTGATTACCAATGGGAAGGCACAAGCTCTTGTGTTTTAGGCTACTGGGGATCTCTGCAAAGAGTTGGAAGCACATGCAGGGAGAATGAGCATGAGCCAGCTTATTGCTAAACTACCCCATGCATTTGCTTAAAATATAAACTCCAGGCAGACATTAATAAAAAAACACCATTTTTATATTTATTGGAAAATAGCAAAAGTATCTGAATCTGTTATGCCTCTTCTACAATTCTTCATACAACAGCACACACAGTTGGAGAAGGAGCAACTTAATTCCTAGCCAACCAAGGGTTTATTGCTTTGCACTGAGGTGTATCTGAATAACTTACAGGAAGGGAATGCAGGGGAATGACATTAACAGTGTATTTCTACTTCTTCACTGTCTATGAATGATGTTGAGGGGGTCCTAGGCCACGCTGTATTGTTTAAGCCACAATGTAGTCTTTGGAGAGTTCCAAGACCTGATTGTACTGTGTGGCAGGATTGATTCCAGCACAACTAGAGTGGTTACATATCGTCATAAGCTCATATAATGCTTTTTTTTTTTCCAATAAAAGTATTATTTTATTCAAATTAAATGAACAGCAATATAGCGATAATCAACATACATCGAATACATAGAAAGAAAGTAACACTCTTCTTGGTACATAAACAAGTGCAGTTATTAGCAAAGGATTCTAGAACTTAATACAAATGTTGGGGGGGGGGGGGGGGGGGTGTGAAAGAAAAGGCAAGAAGAAATACAGGATCAATTTAGACCATCATTTATAAGATACGACATAGCTCTTCATGTGACAGTTTGGATCAAAGATGTTTAAAACTGTATAGCCACTTTGTTTGAGAAGAGATAGCCTCACACATCCCTGGTGTAGGGGGGGATATCTCCCTGTAAAGATAGAGGGAAAAAGTATACTACCCCTAAATTATATGCAGATTTCTTGTAAAATGTGTTATGTTTGTTGTATTGGTTTGTGGTTCGGAAGTGCAACCAACATGCCCAAGTCTGGTAGAATTTTGTTTGTGTATCTTTGCCAATATTTATGAGTTCCTCCATTTCTGCAATCTTGTTGATTTTTTTAAACCATTCATTCATTGAGGGAATGTGTTGTGAACCCCAGTGAATGGGAATACACAACTTGGCAGCATTGATCATGTGTAGGGGAAGCGTATTGCAGTATGCAGATATTGGGGTGTCAGAATGGTGTAATAACAGTTGCGCTGGGGTATAATCTAGAGCCATTGTGGAGACTTTGGTCGTTATTTGATGCACTTGTGCCCAAAATTTTTGAATATGTGGGCAGGACCACCAAATATGCAAAATGGTACCTTCCTCCCTGGAGCATCTTCAACATTTATCTGAGTTTTCAGAATTGAATTTATGTAGTAAAGTTGGTGTTCTATACCATCGGGACAGTGTTTTGAAGTTGTTTTCTTGTGTCAAGACGTTAATGGATCCCTTATGTGCAATGCTGAAAATGCGTTTCCAGTCGGATTCTGATAAATCCATACTTAAATCCTTCTCCCATGCGAGACACGCCCTCCTTTCTTTAGAGGAAGTGTTTATGAAGACCATATTGTGCGTCAAAGAGACAACATGTCTTAGGGGAGCGGATTGAGAGCAGAGAGTTTCAAATGGAGTGGGTTGTCTTGACAATGAAGTTGAGTGGTCGGAAGTTGTGATATAATGATATAATGATATAATGCTTTTACATGTTACCTTGAACCATCATTTAAACAATCAAGCTTTGAACTAGTTTGTTCCAAGGACAAAAAAGTGGTGGGGGGTGTCCACGTTTTCGCTTTTACCACCAGGCTCATGCTTTGGCTAATATCTGTTTAAATTTGTAAAATAGATTTTTGGACTTGGTTTTTCCTTTTGTACTTTTAAATTACAAGAAAATACACCAAAAAATAACAAAAACGGGAAAACACATTGAAATCTGTGTATACCCGTACATTTTAACTTTTATAAATGGATGAGTGTTTGGAAAAAAATCATTCGTAGTACTCAGCTATCAGGTAAGTGCATTGGAAAGTCATCTTTGTCCTCACATGACCTACTTAGATTTATATGAATATATACTTAACCACTTTAAGACCGGAAGGATTTGCCTCCTTAATGATCAGGCCCTATTTTGCGATTCGGCACTGTGTTACTTTAACAGACAATTGCGCGGTTGTGCGACGCTGTACCCAAATAAAATTGATGTCCTTTTTTCCCACAAATAGAGCTTTCTTTTGGTGGTAGTTGATCACCTGTGCGATTTTTTCATTTTTTGCGCAATAAACAAAAGAAGAGCGACAATTTTGGAAAAAAAAAAACAATATTTTTTCACATTCTGCTATATGACGTTCTCAAAAAAAAAAATTTAAAAATCAAAATTTTTTAACATTTTAGGCCAATTTGTTTTCTGCTACAAATTTTTGGTAAAAAATCGCAATAAGCAAAAGTTACCCAAGGGAAAGAGTTATGTCATTTTTATTGGTTTCTTTTTTTTTTTTTACTAGTAATCTGCGTTTTTTTGCGGGACTGCAACATTGCGGCAGACAGATTGGACCCCTGACTGATATTTTTGACACTTTTGGGGGGATCAGTGACATTACTACAGTAATCAGTGCTAAAAATATGCACTGTTACTGTAATAATGACACTGGCAGGGAAGGGATTAACATTATGGGTGATGATCAAGGGGTTAAATGTGAGCCTAGGGGAGTGATTCTAACTGGGGGGGGGGGGGGGCTTCTGAGATGACCATAGAGACATGTGATCCTATATAGAAGGCTCACATGTGCTCTGTGATCATTGCAGGGAGAAGAACGGTCGGCTGTGTTTACAACAGCTGACCGTTCTTCTCTCTCTGTAGGGAACGGTCGCGAGTGTCAGGTGGCAATCGGAGCTGCCTGACACACGCATCGGCTTCCCTGCTGATGAGCGGGGGCGGGAGCCACGCGCTCATCCCCTAGCCTCCTGAGAGCGAGTGATGTATACCTATGTCACTTTGCCCAGAAGCGGCTGCCTGCGGTGGGCGGTCATAAAGTGGTTAAAAAGACCATTCAAATACAGGTGCATCTCATTAAATAAGAATATCATCAAACAATTACATTATTTCAGTAATTTAATTCCAAAATTGAAACTTGTATAATTTATATAGATGTGTTACACACAAAGTGATATATTTTCAGCATTTCTTTCTTTTAATTTTGATGATTATGGCTTACAGCTAGTGAAAACCCAAAATTCAGTATCTCAGAAAATTAGAATAATACATAAGACCAAATAAAAAAAGTATTTTTAATACAGAAATGTTGGCTTACTGAAAAGTATGTCCATGTACAGTATAGTATGCACTCAATACTTGGTCGGGGCTCCTTTTGCATTAATTACTGCATCAATCTGGCGTGGTATGGAGGCGATCAGCCTGTGGCACTGCTGAGGTGTTATGGAAGCCCAGGTTGCTTTGATTAAGGCTTTTAGCTCATCTGCATTGTTGTGTCTGGTGTCTCCCATCTTCCTCTTGACAATACCCCACAGATTCTCTATGGGATTTAGGTCAGGTGAGTTTGCTGGCCAATCAAGTACAGTGATACCATGATCATTAAACCAGGTATTGGTACTTTTGGCAGTGTGGGCAGGTGCCAGCTCCTGCTGGAAAATGAAATCAGAATCTCCATAAAGCTGGTCAGCAGAGGGAAGCATGACGTGCTCTAGAATTTCCTGGTAGAGGGATGTGCTGACTTTGGACTTGATAAAACACATTGGACCAATACCAGCAGATAACATGGCTCCCCAAATCATCATGGACTGTGGAAAATGTTGCATTTTATTTGGAAATGAGGGTCCCAGAGTCTGGAGAAAGAGTGGAGAGGCACAGAATCCAAGTTGCATGAGGTCCAGTGTGAAGTTTGTATTAGAAATTCTAATAGGAGTACAGAATTTCTTAAAGTGATTGTAAAGTTTTTTTTTTTTATATAACAAACATGTCATACCTACCTCCTCTGTGCAGTGGTTTTGCACAGAGCAGCCCGGATCCTCCCTCTTCGGTGCTTCTGCCCTGTCCCTCCTATAAAGTGCCCCCACAGAAAGCAGCTTGCTGTGGGGGCACCTGAGCCGAGCTGCAGCTCTGTGTGTCCAATCAGACACAGAGCTGCCATTTGGCCCTGCCCCCTCTCTCTCCTGATTAGCTAACTGTATTTAATTGACAGCCACAAGAGCAAATTGGGGGAGAGGATTTGTACAAGGAGGGGGGATTTGGGGGGACAACTTACACTAGGAGGTGGGATTAAAAAAGAAAATAACAAACATGTTATACTTCCCTCTTCTGTGCAGTTGGTTTTGTACAGGCTAACCTGGATACTCCTCTTCTCGGGTCCCTCTTCCCTCCTCCTAGCCCCTCCCTCAAGTGCCCCCCACAGCAAGCAACTTGCTAAGGGGGCTCCATTCAGACACGGAGCTGCTGTTCGGCCCTCCCCCTCTGTCTCCTGATTTGCTAACTGACTTTGATTGACAGCAGCGGAGCCAATGGCGCTGCTGCTGTATCTCAGCCAATCAGGAGGTAGAGTCCCGGACAGCCGAGGGACTCGTGGATATCACTGGACAGAGAGGGGGCACAGGTAAGTATTAGGGAGTGCTGGGGCGGCTGCTACACACAGAAGGCTTTTTATCTTAATGCATAGAATGTATTAAGATAAAAAGAACCTTCTGACTTTACAACTCCTTTAATGATTTTTTAAGAATATAATGCTTGGATAACATTTGACTGTGGCACAGTATTTTAGGAATATTTTGTGAGTACAAAGACTGCAGCATATGTGTGCAATGTATAAAGTAAGTCGCCTCAGACTCTAGTTAATCACACCCCTAAAAGTGCACAATTCAAGTGCAGGGAGATGACCCCCCTCCAACTGTCATGGGGGAGGGCATCAGGGCCTGCTGTTGGAGGTGCTGGAGCATGTTACACATTACACCATAAATACAGATATATAACGTTCAACATGATACCCCCCCACCCCCCCCCCCCCCTCGGTGCTATTCCTCTGACACCCCTTCAACCCTTTGCCTATAAGCCAAGAAAATGGGTATTTTTTTTATTTGACAGATTTAATTTTAATGGAGTTCGGGTTTGGCATCTAAACTTCTTTTCTTTTGTATATAGTTACATGCGTTCAGAGTGGACAAATGTAACTATGTATATATAATGCCTGGCTGATACCCCTGGAGGCTGAAGCTACTTCAGTGATCTCCACTTGCTTTTCGGGTCCCATGCCAAGGGGTTGCACTTCTGGACACAGGAGGTCAGCTGCTCGGCACTGGTGTTTTTTAGAGAATGCTTTGAATTTTCTAAATGAATGCAATGCTTTATCTGATTGGACAAGGTGGAGAGGTGGAGTAGTGATGTCACTGCAATGCATTCTCTAAATGGCACCTCTGCTGAACGTCTGACCTCCTTTGTTTAGGATGCAGAAAGCCAAGCACTCAGAAAGGGACCTAGAAGCTTGTGGTGATCACTGGAGATCGCTGGAGTAGCGGTGTCTAGTTCAGTGATTTCTAGCTTCCAGGGGCATCAACCACGTATGGTATATAGAGTTACATTGTAAGTTGTATAAAATACCTATACCTGGAATACATTTTTTATGCCCCATTTATGCTTTGCAATTTGGAATCACTGGCAGAATCACCACAATTCTGCTCACTATTCCAAATCGGCGTAAAACACCTGATATGTGTATTGGTGCCATTCATTCTAGGCACCTCAAATGTGGTGCGACTTTGCCACGGTTGTCACTTGGAAATCGCCGCAAAATGCGCCTTAAAAAATCATGCAGAGCTCATCACCAAGGGGCTTCTTTTGAAGTGAATGGGCTGCCTTATGTGCGATGCGCAGAAATTATTTTATTACCCTCTACGCCAGATCTAAACAGGGCCTTAAGGTTTGCTGAAACCCACTCTAACTGAACTCGGGGCAGTTCTGTTTACCCCTACTGTAGGATTGTCACCATCAACCACATCCCGAAAACAGCAAAATTTCCATGCCCCACAGTAATCCACACCCACTACCTGCAATCAATTATTGCATCCACCCCAGTGAGGTGGGCTCCCACATTGATTTTCTTTGGCGAGCCTTGGGTTTCCAGTCTAACCCTGACTACTGTGTTTTTGTTAGCATCTAGTTTATAAAGACATAGGTGTAACAACCATTCTCATACATTATACTGTGATTAGTAGTTCTTCCACTAAGGTAGTATTGATTAACGCTTATGTAATATAATAGCATTAGCCACCATTAGGAACTGCCCAGATATTGAGAGCACATCGGGAAAGACAATGAATTCTTGAAGGGCTTTTACAGATTTTCTTACTGTTGCTTTTACTACGGCAGGCCGGCTCTGTCCTGTGAAATGGTGTACATGTACGTTGCTTCGTGAGACAGCTATTGAGGGCCACAGAAGGACTCAATCAGTGGGTCCGGCGGATGTAGTGTTTGTCTGGGACCACCAATCGCTCCCCATGGAGACAGAATGGTGGTCTGCCGAAGTAAACACTTCAGACTGCTGTTCTGTCAGTCATGAAAACAGGGATCCTGTGTTCCTCCTATTTAGGAACACAGGCCTCTGTGTTCATCCAGCAAGTCCATCCCCCACACAGTTAGAAAGCATCCCCCTAGGGACACACTTAAAGCGGTTGTAAACCCTATTAAAAAAAAAAAAAAAAAAAAACCTGCAAGACAAAGGCATAATGAGCTAGTATGCATCGCATACTAGCCCATTATGTTTAACTTACCTTAAAACGAAGCCCCGACACGGACCCCCGGACATCGATGCGGGCGCTGCCATGATCCCTCGTCGTCTCTTCCGGGTTCGGCGGCTCCGGCGCGCTGATTGGCCGAAAGAGACGGCTCCAGCGCGCTGATTGGCCGGAGCCGCGATGACGTCACTCCCGCGCATGCGCGCGGGAGTGATTTTTCCAGCAAGCTCCCGGCAAGTTAATTGAAGGTCCCCCCGGACCTTCAGAGCGCATGCGCCGCTCGCGCGAGCGGCTGCATGCACTGTAAATATCTCCTAAACTGTGCCGGTTTAGGAGATATTATTTGTACCTACAGGTAAGCCTTATTATAGGCTTACCTGTAGGTAAAAGTGTAAAAAAGCGGGATACAACCGCTTTAACCCTTTGATCGCCCCTGGTGTTAACCCCTTCCCTGCCAGTGTCATTAGTACAGTAACAGTGCCTATTCTTAGCAGTGATTACTGTATTAGTGTCACCAATCCCTCCAAAAGTGTCAGTTAAGTGTCTGATCTGTCTGCCGCAATGTCACTGTCCAGCTAAAATTCGCTGATTGCTAGTGAAAAAAAAAAGTAAATAAATATGTCATAAAAACCAATCAATATACACTTATTGGGATTTTTTTTACCAAAAATATGTAGCAGAATACATATTGGCATAAAATAATGAAAAAATTAGATTTTTAAATTTTTTTATTGGGAATATTTTATAGCAGTAAGCTAAGCAGTAAAGTAAAAAATATTTTTTTTTTTCAGAACTGTCGCTCTTTTTTTTTGTTTCTGGCACAAAAATTAAAAATTTGCAGAGGTGATCAAATACCACCAAAAGAAAGCTCTATTTGTGGGAAAAAGGGACATTAATTTTTTTTGGGTACAGCGTTGCACGACCGCACAATTGTCAGTTAAAGTAACGCAGTGCCATATTGCATAAAATGGCTTGGTCATTAAGGGAGTAAAACCTTCCGGTCCTTAAGTGGTTAAAACAGACCCTTCAATATTTAGGCTCCTGTGACTTATTGACAATCCAACAAATTCCATCTATCATCTCTTCTGTTGTCTCTATGGGTAGGTCTAATTAGCTCTGTGTGCTTCCTTTTTGTTTTTTTCCCACACTCCTTGTGGGTGGAGTAACGCAGCAAAAGCTTTCCTTGTGATTTTAAAGTTGTGCGGCAATTCAGGACATATGTCTACCCTTACAGCATCAGTTTTTTGTTATAGTCACTACCCCTGAAGAAGAGTGAAAATTTAAAATTCTTGAAATGCGTTGGATTCAACTCTGTCTGGATGATTTTCATTGGCAGTAATAGTATGGTTATTTTTGTATATATACTGACAAAATAACCTGTATACCGCATTAATATTTTTAAATCTACATTTGATCCATTTTATGATGTACTAATGAAGCATTGTGATTTTTTAATCGAATTTGGAGTCTCTGCCCCTGAAAATCCCATTTGAGGCTAAGTTCACATGTAGGCGTTTTAGGGCGTTTTTCTGCTCTATGATCAGCTCAAAAAACGGCCAGCAAGACAAATCCTATTCATTTCAATGGCCCCTGTTCACATCTGAGCGTTTTGACATTTTAACCACTTGCCTACTGGGCACTTTTACCCCCTTCCTGCCCAGGCCAATTTTCAGCGCTCTCACGCTTTGAATGACAATTGCGCGGTCATGCTACACTGTACCCATATGAAATTTTTATCATTTTTTTCACACAAATAGAGCTTTCTTTTGGTGGTATTTAATAACCTCTGGGTTTTTTATTTCTTACAAAAAAAAAAGAAAAAAGACAGAAAATTTTCCCCGATGCGCGTTCGCGGGAGCGCACGGGGAGCCTGTTACTGGGAGGCCGTATAAAGACAGCCTCCTGGAAATTAGAGCCCACGCTGTAGCCGTCTTTCGGCTATAGAGCAGGCAGAAGGAGGTTAAGCAAAATGCCCAATGCTCAAAAAAGTACATGAGCTTCTTTTTGGGCAGATTACAGGCGTTTTTATTTTTTTACATTGGTCACTAGTCAACTTAAAAACGCCTGCACAAAAACGCCTGTAAAACGCCTGAAAAAACACCTAAAAAACACCTGTAATTAGCAACGCCAAGATGTGAACGTAGCCTTAGGGTTTAATGCATTTTTTACCTTCTAGGAATGTGGGCATTTTCTCCTATTCCCTGTAAAAGAAATTAGTATGCAAATTCTTGTGTAAAATAATGTTCTTCCTAGTAAAACTACTGTACATGGCTATACATTTACTGTCATTGTGTTCCTTTTGTTTTCAAATAAAACAAGAAGGGTTCCATGTGACTGGTAGGAGTCAGACCTTCAGTAGCATTCCAAAAATATTATAGATTCCTAAGGGAATGCCTAAAGAATCCAATACAGTATTCATCCCATTCTACAGATACACTTAGGCCCCGTTCACATAGGGGCGACGCTACTTCGCACCGCGACCTCCGAGGTCGCGGTGCGAGCAGCGCGCCGTGACCTCGGAGCAGCCGCCATGGACTTCATAACATTGAAGTCTATGGCGGTCGCCTCCTGGTCGCCCCAAAGAAGCTCCGGACCCTTTTTCTAAGTCGGAGCGACTTGTGTCGCTCCTATTAGAACGGGTCCGCAGCTTCCCTATGGGAGGCGACCATCGGCGACCTGTGAGGCGACCAGGTCGCCTCACAGGTCGCCCTAGTGTGAACGGGGACTAATTCTATTTATTTTTTTTTATTCTATTTTAATACAAATGCAAAAAAAAGTCACTTTAATCTTTTTTTTTTAGATTAAAATCAATGTTCTGACTAATAGTTTAAAATAGAAGAAACCACAGGAAGCACAACGTAACTGTACAGTCTTTTATTATTCGCTGGCACAACGCTATTTTTTTAATCTTTCATTAATATTCAAAAAAAAATTTTAAATACATTAAAAATATTTAGAAATACATTTTACATTATCTATATATAGCAAACCACAGCAGTTATATTTTCTTCCATATAGGCTACACTGTTGTTTCTCTACATGTTTCGCCAACAACGACTTCTGGAGGAGTGTTGCCCATAGGCATGTGAAAGTATCAGATTTCCATGCTGCGATTAATTGATTAGGGTTTGCCACGGTATACAGTATTATCACGGTATTCAATGATATGATTATATGATTTCAAGTGGCCTTGATCCGATGGCCTGGTCATTAAGGGGGCAAATCCTTGCGGTCCAGAAGTGATTAAACCTGCAGGAGGACCAGGGTTTTTATTTATAAATTACTTTACTATTGCTTTAGGCCTGGTTCACATGTATGCGGGTGGGCGGCCCACATTTACACAGGCATAGCAGCCGATTGATTTGAATGGGCTGCTATACCCTAGTTATCCGCAGAAAAAAGGTGCATGCAGCATTTAAAAAAATGCAGTGGTCTTGAAATCCATCCTGCTTTTGCACCATGTGACTTACCTGCAGTTCCTGCATTGGCAAGCTTTCTGCATTTTCATATACATGGGCCCAGCATTTAAAAACACAGTTTGCGTGTGCAGAAACTGCAGGTAAGGTGCATGGGGCAAAAACAGGATGGATTTCACGGCCAATGCATTTTTTTAAATTCTTCATGCACCTTTTTTCAGCTGAAAATGTAGACATAGCAGCCCGTTGGAATCAATCGTTGTATGCTCGTGTGACGTCAGTTCCGGGAACTTCCAGTCGGTGGAACGCACGCTGTAGCCACAGCATCCACCGGACTATACTGCGATTCACTTCCTGTATTTCTGTAAGTGTACTCCGTTTTGATTTTATTAAAACCTCTTGACACACTTAACCATGGCGGGCCTCTTGCATTCTTTTTCATGAGGATTATAAGAGAGTGAGTCATCCAGCATTCCTGTTGTTATCTGGCAAAGTGAAATCAGCAACCCCAAGGAAATTATCCCAGGCTGACTACATTCATTTTTCTGGTGAGTGGGGTCACCTAAGGGGAGCACTGGCACTTTTTGAACAGAAGCACCGGAGCACTTTGTGTACAACAGCACTGAAGCACTTATTTGCACAATGAACTTTATTATTTAATGACTTTTTTGCACTATGAATTTCATCAATTAAGGATTATATTTGTTATTTATTGTCTTTTTATTGTTTTGTTATTGATTTGATTATGCAATAGCACTAGCACTAGCACTTGATGCTATTTCTTATACGTTGACACATATTAATGCAGATTGTTTTGCATATTCATTTTAAGTTGCACTTAGCACTTTTTTCATATATGATCCAGCACATATATTGTACACTGCCACTGATCACTGTCACCATACACTGTCACCATACTGTACACTGCCACTGATCACTGTCACCATACTGTACACTATCACTGATTGCCATATACTGTCACCATACTGTACATTGCCACTGATCACTGTCACCATATTGTACACCGTCACCATACTGTACACTGTCACCATACTCTACACTGTCACCATACTGTCACCATACAGTACACTGTCACTGGTCACCATACACTGTCACTATGTACATTATCAGTGATCACTGTCACTGATTACAGCAGGCTTTGTGATCTGTCACTGTGCCCCCCCCCCCCCAAAAAAAAAAAAAAAAAATACTTTTCCCCATGTACAATCCTCTCTTCATATAAACACAATTAAATAAAAGTAGGAATAAATCATCCCCCCAGCTCACACACACCTGTTGCAGTTTCCTTATGCTCTATATGTTCAGTATTGGTGTGACAGTGGAGGATCGGCATCATGGTGATGGATTAGGGGAGGGGGGGTGTGAGAAGGACCATGATCGGCTGGTCAGCAAGCAAATAATCCATAGACAGGGGGCGTGGCCAATCACGGCATGTGAGAGGACACATTTCTTATTGCTCCCACTGCCAATCCTGAAACTGATCCTCTCCCCAGCCTCACACATATCTCTGTCGGCTTCCCCAGCAGCATGCAAGGCCTGCTGTGTCTGCTGCACAAGCTGGTAAACATTTTCTCAGCCTGAACATCATGAGTAGTGTCCACATACAGCCATCCCAGAAGTAGATCCTGCAGGAGCCTGTAATGGGGCCCCCTACTGGCTCGAGCCCTTGGGCAGTACCCGAGTGCCTGAATGGTCAGTCTGCCCCTACTTACAAGCAGACCTGAACAAAATAATGCAGTGCGGCGATTGTGGCCGTGGCGTGTGTTGCTAGGACACGGCATGACCCCGATCTTGGTAAAGAGCCAATTACTTGGCTCTTTACCCATGTGATCGGCTGTGTCCAATCACAGCCGGTCACATGTAAATGAGGAAGTGCCGTTTATAGACTCTCCTCACCTCACACTGTCAGAGTGTGTGGCAAGGAGAGCCGATCAGCGGCTGCTCCTCACAGGGGAACCTAGGAAAGGTAATCAGGGCACTGATCATCAGTGCCCTGATTACAGAAAAGCTAAAAAGCAGTGCCCACCATCAATGCCCACAGTGCCCACCATCAGTGTCCACAGTGCCCACCATCAGTGCCCACAGTGCCCACACTCAGTGTCCATAACGTTGCCAGTCAGTGCCTGCCCATCAGTGTCCATCAGTGCCCATCTGATCCGTATTTTCATTTCACATTTATTTAAGTGGCGCAGCACTTTTCCATTAGTTGTTTGATATTTGTATGTAGTGAAAGCATATTTGGTGTCGGCAGCCACTTACACATCTTTATATTTATTTTTATTTTCAGTGTACTATTTTCAGATATTGATTTGAGTCATTTATATATGTAGCCTGGTCGCTACATATACTGTTATTGTTAATAAAGTTCTGCACAGACAGTGACTTTGGAAGTAGGGGAGATGTAGTTTCGGAAGGAGCTAGGATTACAGACTTCTATGAGAGACACTCCTCTCCCAGGGAGCAATTGGACGAGCGGAGCTTTCTGGGAGTGCCTTTATATGTCTCGAGGAAAGCGTACTAAAAAGAAGGGGAAGAGCTGCTGTGGATCACAGGAGGATAGGCCGAGGCCTAGTGGCGGACACCGGAGTTGAAGCCGGCGGTGCGAGTGAGCGGAGAAGTCTCAGTAGCGTTGCCGAGCAGAAGGTTGCTGACAGGCTGACAGAGACGCTGAGCAGAGCGGGATCTGGCCGCAGCGGAGAAGGCAGCTCCCCGTTTGGTGAGAGACATCCATCATCTACATCTTCATTAAATACAGACCTAGGCTGAATCAAGGCGGGACGACTGAACTGTTTGCTTTGACAAGGCCATACTGACTTACAGTTACACCCCTGGACACTGCAGATATACTGTACATATAGTACATGGAGGGTAAACTAGGCCATAAGCCCTCTCTCCAGTCCTAGGCTGTTAGCCTGTTGTGACACATCAGGATTTATTACGTTTACCTCGTTGTGGATTACAACTATTGATTACCTTGGGGAATATAGTTTATCATCCTTACATTTATTAGATTACAAATACTTTCCTGGATTTTTGGGAATTCCTTGCCGCTGAAGACAAGTGAGGCCTCACTCTCCAGGAGCCTCTTGCAATTCATCATAAAGGGGGCCCTCATTAATACACAGAGTGCACTCTGATAGTTATTTTGGTATTGTCATATTGTTTATTTTACATCAAATTATCAGGTGTAGTCACTTTTATCTGTGGTCACTCTCTAATTACACCAGAGTATTTGGTGCCTCAGACCAGATAGAGTGGGACTTTATGGGCAAGTAAGGGGTATATCAAGCGAAATGCATTATATCATTCAACAAAGGGAGTAGAGTAAAATAATGGTATTTAATATGTAGATACCGGTAGTAAATGTTATACAACAAGCATTAAGTGACAGTGGTGCTTGGGACAGAGCCCAAGTGTGAAGAAAAGAAAGATGATTCCGTGGAATCAGTGAAATCAGTGACAATGGTGTTATCAAGTGACTTAAAACATTGGATTCTTCTGTTTTCCCTTGGATGTTGAAATGGGAGAACTCAGAAAAATCCTAAATTGCTGACGCGTTTCGGCTCTCTTGTGGGCCTTTCTCAAAGCGTTCAGTCACTTAGTCTGTGGTCTATAAGAGTAATATAAGGTATAATGTGTAAGGATAATTTTAACAAATCCTTTAAATGGATCATACATTGCTGGAGTTTGAAATAATATATAGTTACATACATGGGTGCATCCATTCCTTCCGCGTGTCAGCCCCTGTATCCGTCCACATTCACAGCGGGAATCATATGTTGCAAGGCCTAGGATTATAATTGTGTTGTTTCTTAAAGTGTATCTCAGATGGATCAGGTGAGTATATATGTATTTTCTTATGTATATATATATGTATATATATTCACTTACATCTGAATGCACTGGTTGGAGAGTGTTGTCTCCAGGATCCTGGGGTAAAATTCCCTCTTTATTTTATGTTACCAGGCTTGGATCTAGGATATAAGGGACAATTGTATGGATAGTATACATAAGGTATCCGGTAAATAACCCAAAACCTATCCCACAAAAATATATGTGGCAGTATCTTATGAATACTTGTAAGTGCTTAAAAGGACTTCCCGATGGTGGTGTGGTACATCAAAGTAAAGGTGACTATAAATGCTTCGGTGCCAAGTTTATTAGAAAACATAGTAACGGTTTCACAGTCCGTTGCACTTACAATTGTGTTGTCCTTCTGGCTTGCGCAGTGTAAGAGGTCCGTCCGTCCTCTCCTCTCCAGTGCATTCAGATGTAAGTGAATATATATACATATATATATACATAAGAAAATACATATATACTCACCTGATCCATACTACTACCGGTATCTACATATTAAATACCATTATTTTACTCTACTCCCTTTGTTGAATGATATAATGCATTTCGCTTGATATACCCCTTACTTGCCCATAAAGTCCCACTCTATCTGGTCTGAGGCACCAGCAACCCCCCTATAATGTACATATAGGGACGGTGGCAGAACCTACTTTAGCATATGTGTTCAAAAGAAAATCCCCCCTTCTTTTAGATTTTTCGGATGGATAACACATCCATAGCCTCCTTTTTCTTTTGTTTCACATCATATATACAATATTGAATAATATTCGTATACTAGGGTTGATCAGCAGGGCCCTACTCCCTCAAAACCGAATAGGCCCTGGATTTGGGGTAAATTACCCCCTCTGTTGGACCATCAATCCCAGAGGAAAGAGGTAAACCCAATCTAACCAGAGCCATCCATCTCCACGCAATAAAAGTGAGAGATAATGAGTACCTCCGAAACGGAGGACCCATCCATGGGGAACCTGATTGGAGACAGTTGGAACAACCTGATGCTGGACATCCAGAAGAATTTCCAGGGAAATGAACAGCAAGAATCGGACGTTCTTGCATTGTTTGGTACTTTAAAGAGATACTTAGAACGGAAGTCAGCCTTATTTTGGCACATAAAATCTTTTGAAAGATATGTGAATGAGAACATCAACCCTGTCGGTCTTAGAATCCAGTTATTTCCGACCATGGACAATATTACTACTATGATGAAAAAAGAATGGGAAGAAGTCCTAAATGAATGCTCTAAAAAACTCATGATTCTTCTGCAAAACGAATATACTAGACAAATGGAAACCCTAGATCAAGAAATAAAACAGATCTATGAGAAATTAACTCCCCTTAAAAACGCACCACTATACAGTGAGCAGGAAAAGAAACTTAAAGAGCACATTGAAAACTTCAGTAAAGATATACTAAAGAAAAAAGAGAGGAAATACTGGAGAGACAAAAATGCTTTTACACAAAATCGTGCATACAAGTGGATAAACAACAGACAGACAAGAAGAGCCACATATCGAACATCGAGGAACACGGGTCCACAATACTCCTCGGACTCGTCAGCCAATACATCGGGAACGGAACAATACCAGTATAGACACAGGGATAAACCCTGGACACATCAGCAAAAAGAAATAGATGAAAATTATGACCCGTCCTCACAAGACACAGAGGAACCAACCATTATTGAATCTAACACACAACCTGATGAAGGTGCCATAGCACCAATAAAACATCATCAAATCTTTACCAGGTCACAACAGGTAAAGGATGGGAGTCAAAAATCACAGAGGCCTTTTTTAGGCACAAAGACGAAAACGAAAAAATCGACCAAGTAACACAAGAAGAGGTCATGGACCCAGAGGGCCTGACCATCATAAACCTCTCTACATATAGATTGACCAAACATCAAAAGGAAGTGCTCTCATTGGGCCTTTCCTTTTGCCCCAACAGGGGCACAGACTGTTTTGAAACAATTAAGGATGTGAATCTGTTTGCTAGGAATTTATTACTGAAAGTAAAATTCGGCAAGAAAACAACCAATGAAGCACCACCTTCTAATCTAACCGCAGCCGAATTCAGAGCCATCAGAGACCTGAATCTGTTGCTGGAAGAAGGGGCCATAGATGATTGGACAGACGAGGACACAACCAGTGAAAACGAAGACGTCGAAGTAGAAGAAACATCAGGAGCACAATGCTCAACTTTTAAGAAAAAATCACATATCTTTCCATCTCTAAATGAAAATCCAGCAATAGCCCTCTTTGTGAGGGAAACCACTAGAGAGCTGGAAAAACTTAAAGGAGACAACACCAAGCAAAATCTTACTGTAGAACAAAAAGCGGCACTAAAAGAACTAGAAAGTAATGAATCAATCACAATTAAACCCTCCGATAAGGGGGGGAATATTGTGATTATGGACAACAAGGATTATAAAGAGATGTGCCAAAAGATTCTGAACAACAAACGATGCTATAAGAAGATACTACCCATCATGGTGGAGTCATACAAAGAAGATTTTTATAAGAAAATCGATGGAGCTTTCAATCAAGGGATGATTTCAAAGACTTTGTGGCAATTCATGAGGACGAAACATGCGAGAACCCCGACGTTCTATGCATTGCCCAAAATTCACAAGAATAAGATTAACCCACCAGGTAGACCCATAATATCGGGCAATGGAAATCTCACCGAAAACACCAGTAAAGTTATTGATGCCTACCTGAGGCCCCATGTAACTAAACTACCCTCGTACACAAGAGACACGGTACATCTTCTCCAGATCATAGACGGCATCACCATACCCAATGAAGCGTTTCTCATCACGATTGATGTAGAAGCTTTGTATAATAACATCCCACACCAAAAGGGAATGGAAGTGATTAAAAAAACCCTGGAAGAACATAGCGGACATGATACAAAGTTTAATGACTTTATAGTTATGATGTTGGACTATATCTTAAACAATAATTTCTTCGTTTTTAATGGTAGCTACTACTTGCAGATATGTGGGGTAGCAATGGGCACAAGCTGTGCCCCCTCCTATGCCAATACATATCTAGGGGCCTGGGAACAGGATTTCCTAGCTAAAGAAGAAAACAGAGCCTTTGCCAATAATATCATCTTATGGCAAAGGTTCATAGATGATATATTCATTATATGGACAGGACCAGAAAGTATGATTCAAGATTGCCTGCAAGCGATGAACAACAACGAATATAATATGTTCTTTACTCTTAATTATGATAAAGAAAAAATTTCATTTTTGGACACCTGGATTATCAAAGGCGAAGATGGACTCCTAAAGACAACTTTATATAGAAAGGAAACAGCAGGCAATTCCATACTGCACGCGTCAAGTTTCCACCCGACCCCACTGAAAAACGCTATTCCTTACAGCCAGTTTCTTAGGCTGAAAAGAAACTGTACTCTTGATCAAGATTTCCAAAGAGAGGCCAACATCCTTACCGAAAGGTTATTGAAAAGGGGTTACACCAAGACTACACTGAGAAAAACGTTTAACAGAGTGAAGAAGC
Source organism: Pelophylax lessonae (assembly GCF_965119305.1). Taxonomy (NCBI): domain Eukaryota; kingdom Metazoa; phylum Chordata; class Amphibia; order Anura; family Ranidae; genus Pelophylax; species Pelophylax lessonae. The sequence goes on along the minus strand of NC_138771.1, from coordinate 465,780,108 downwards.
AAGAAAGACACAACATTCTGTTTAAAAACAAAAACACCATAAAACTTAAAGAACAGGATAACAAAACCCGCATAATTATGAGGTTCACCAACGACCACCAAAAAATACGGAAAATTATTTCCAAACATTGGTTAATCTTAAAAGAGGACCCGATGGTAAAACAGTTTATACCAGAAAAACCACAAATAACATTCCGTAAAGCAGGATCAATGAAGCAAGCTCTCACGCATAGTGAGTACAGGGAAACAAGGAAAGACCCCTGTAAACACATGGGTACATTCCCATGCGGAAACTGTGGACAATGCAGTGTGATACAAAAATGTGTTAACACCATACTCCCCAATGGGGAGCTATTTAAACCCCGACACTTTACAAATTGCAGGACAAGAGGAGTCGTCTACCTCATGCGTTGTCAATGTGGTTCCTACTATGTAGGTAAGACCAAACAAGAATTTGGCAAACGAGTAAATCAACATATTAACAGTATGCAATTATGTAATTTCTATGTACCCCTAGGGAGGCATGTTGCCCATGAACACAAAAATAGAATGCCTCAAGTGACTTTTATGGCACTTGAAAGAATCCACATACCACATCGTGGGGGGGATTGGAACAAGAGACTACTTCAGATGGAAATGAGGTGGATTAGACGCCTCCATGCCACAAAATACCCTGGTCTGAATGAAAATGAAAGCTTTCGTCCGTTTCTGGAAGGTTTTGCTTCTGGCAAGACAGATTAAATACCATCCCATCCATCCTAAACATCCGTACTTTTGGGATTGCTATATACATAATATGATTCAATATACACGAGATTTCTTCTTACCCAAAAAAACTCTTCCCTTTTTCCCCTTCCCCACCCACCCTTTATTCTCAATCTTCTCTAGTGCCATAATAGCACATTGAACAAAGACTGTTCCCTTAATAAAACATAGGAACCCGATTCTATGTTGACATGGCCCTGTGACGATCCCTGGTATTGTCCGGCAAACAGGGCTGTCCCTCCTTGATCCACGGCTACCCATGGTGGACCTATATGCAACTGCTGTTAATTATAATACTACAGTCTCATTTCCTATAAATATATAGAAAATTATTGTCATTTTTAAGATCTTTTATTTATCATTATATTATTGTAATAAATTGTATATGATTTAGAGCATACTAGGGTGTGTTCCATAACCCCGCGGGTCGATCCAGTTACACCGCACTATCACACCCGGCACGGTAACCCCTACTTCGTAGGGGAATACCAGGACCCACCAATCCCTTCGGGGATAAGATGGCTCCTCCTTCCGTGTCGGCGGCCAGAGCGGCGTCCCCAGCAACGGGGTTGCGGCCTGCGCACGCATCCAGCTAGCGCAGGCGCAGACGTCGGTGCCTACGTCACGCCGCTATGGAGACGATCTACGTGCAATGCGCAATGCGCATGCGCGAGGCGCTTCATAAGGCCGGGGAATATGAGGCAATCCTCACTTCTCTCCAACGGAGAGGAGAGGACGGACCTCTTACACTGCGCAAGCCAGAAGGACAACACAATTGTAAGTGCAACGGACTGTGAAACCGTTACTATGTTTTCTAATAAACTTGGCACCGAAGCATTTATAGTCACCTTTACTTTGATGTACCACACCACCATCGGGAAGTCCTTTTAAGCACTTACAAGTATTCATAAGATACTGCCACATATATTTTTGTGGGATAGGTTTTGGGTTATTTACCGGATACCTTATGTATACTATCGATACAATTGTCCCTTATATCCTAGATCCAAGCCTGGTAACATAAAATAAAGAGGGAATTTTACCCCAGGATCCTGGAGACAACACTCTCCAACCAGTGCATTCAGATGTAAGTGAATATATATACATATATATATACATAAGAAAATACATATATACTCACCTGATCCATCTGAGATACACTTTAAGAAACAACACAATTATAATCCTAGGCCTTGCAACATATGATTCCCGCTGTGAATGTGGACGGATACAGGGGCTGACACGCGGAAGGAATGGATGCACCCATGTATGTAACTATATATTATTTCAAACTCCAGCAATGTATGATCCATTTAAAGGATTGTTAAAATTATCCTTACACATTATACCTTATATTACTCTTATAGACCACAGACTAAGTGACTGAACGCTTTGAGAAAGGCCCACAAGAGAGCCGAAACGCGTCAGCAATTTAGGATTTTTCTGAGTTCTCCCATTTCAACATCCAAGGGAAAACAGAAGAATCCAATGTTTTAAGTCACTTGATAACACCATTGTCACTGATTTCACTGATTCCACGGAATCATCTTTCTTTTCTTCACACTTGGGCTCTGTCCCAAGCACCACTGTCACTTAATGCTTGTTGTATAACATTTACTACCGGTATCTACATATTAAATACCATTATTTTACTCTACTCCCTTTGTTGAATGATATAATGCATTTCGCTTGATATACCCCTTACTTGCCCATAAAGTCCCACTCTATCTGGTCTGAGGCACCAGCAACCCCCGCTATAATGTACATATAGGGACGGTGGCAGAACCTACTTTAGCATATGTGTTCAAAAGAAAATCCCCCCTTCTTTTACACCAGAGTATTTATAGTGTTATACTGTTGCTGAACGCAATCCTTTTGCATACATATACATTTATTTGTGTATGTATGTGTGGCCTGTGATCCTGAGGGCTGAACTAAACTCAAATCTTTGGTTGGGAATTCAGGATCTACCTCTTTAGGAATATTTGTGTTGTTCTGATTCTGTTTGCATATTCTTGTTTATTTTTCAAAAGCCAAAATCAGTAAACAAATTATTCACTGCAATACTTGTGGCCTAAATTATTCAAAATGACAGAACACATAGTGTCAGAGCAGGTTCAGGGTGCAAGAAGTGAAGAGGATACTCATGCAAGAAGCCACTCCCTTGGGGGCAGGGCTAAATTTGGGAACTCGTCTGGGGGAATATCCAGTGCCACTTCTACCCTGAATGCCCCTCCCAGAGGGCCAGTAGCCAGAGAAGCAATGAACTCTGCCCTTGCCCGGTCCTGGGCACTGTATCAAGGAGCCAGTTTGGATCATTGTGTGGTCCTAGAAGTTACAGGATATGAGCACATATCCTGGCAGGGCTACATGTAGATTGTGGTTGCACTGATTTTTTTATTTTACGTTTAAATAATTCTGGGCCGGAAGGATTTGCCCCCTTAATGACAAGGCCATTTTTTTGCAATTTGGCACTGCATGACTTTAACTGACAATTGCGCAATCATGCAATGCCGTACCCAAACTAAATGTACATCCTTTTTTTTCCCACAAAAAGAGCTTTCTTTTGGTGGCATTTGATCACCTCTGCAATTTAAATTTTTTGTGATATAAACAAAAAAAATTAAAATTTGGAGAAAAAAAATTACATTTTCTACTTTTTCTTATAATAGGTTTCCAATAGACTAAATTTTTGTCATACATTTAGGTCAAAATGTATTTAGCTACATGTCTTTGATAAAAAAAAATCTCAATAAGTGTATATTTATTGGTTTGCGCAAAAGTTATAGCGTCAACAAACTATAGAGACATGCCCGGCGCTAGGAGGAACAAACTAAGTAGAGGGCATACATGACTGGGTGGAAGGTGAACCGAGCTGCAGGGGTTAATTGGGAAAAAGGAGGTGGTCAGTGCTTGACCCTTACCTTATTGGTCAGTCTAGCTGCAGGGTAGGAGGGCTTTCGGACACTCTTTGAGGAGAAATCGTGGAAGAACGTCCCTCCCTCCCGCCCTTTTTCTACTGAGGAACTTAGATTGTTGCAGTATTTAAGTTTGTTCTCTGCTTTCAGTGTTATGGTGGTTTGGGGTCCTGGACAGGGCTCTAAAAGCTGGTCTTTTGGGAAAAATGGTGGGGACCTGAGGTATGGCATCCTCTAATTGGTACAGGTGGGTGTCTGAGGTCGGCTGTGTTAGTCCCTGAGGTGGTGCTTAGCGGCTGGGGGAGTGACTAGGCCAAATGGTGACACAGACACAAAAGTTGGTGGTAATATGGTACTGTCAAGGACCTGCAACCAAGTTTAAACTGGATTATGTTATGTTTGTTAAAAAGATTTGTTGTTTAATAAAAGGCCATGTCGGCCATTTTAACTCTAAGTATGAGTAGCGTGATTATTTAATAGGGTGGGATGGTTACAGTAGTTAGAGTTGGGAGCAGTTGGTGTAGAATATGTTTAGAGCAACATGGGAGCTCTGACCTATCCTGGTCATGTAAATACTGGAATTTACGTAGATTTTACTTTCTGACTGCCTATCTCATTTCTTGAAGTGCTAAAGTGGCAGAGCAGTACACCCCCCCCCTCAAATTACCCCTTTTTAGAAAGTGGACACCCTAAGGAATTTTTTTAGAGGCATGTTGAGCCCCTTGAATATTTCATTTTTTTTGTCACAGGTGTTTGAAAATGACAAAAAAAAAGAAATGTACACACAGTTGTCATTGGAATTATATATTGCTCACATATGCCATGGGTATATGTGGAATTACACCCCAAAATACATTCTGCTGCTTCTTCTGAGTACAGAGATATCACATGGGTGAGACTTTTTGGCAGTCTAGCCGCGTGCAGGACCCCGAAAACCAATCACCGCCTTCAGGCATTCTAAGGTCGTAAATTGTTGATGTCACTCCTCACTATCTATCACAGTTTCAGAGGCCATGAAATGCCAAGGTAGCATAAAAAATTACCCCTTTTCAGAAAGTAGACACTCTAAGCTATTTGCTGAGAGGCATGTTGAGTCCATGGAATATTTTATATATTTTATATTTTGCCACAAGTGTCGGGAAAATTGCTTTATTTTTTATTTTTTATTTTTACACAAAGTTGTCACTAAATGATATATTGCTCACACATGCCATGGCTATATGTGAAATAACACCCTAAAATACATTAAGCTGCCTCTCCTGAGTATGAGGATGCCCCGTGTGTGAGACTTTTTGGCAGTCTAGCCACGTGAAGGACCCCAAAATCCAATCACTGCCTTCAGGCTTTCTAAGGGCGTAAATTGTTGATTTCACTCCTCACTACCTATCACAGTTTCGGAGGCCATGAAATGCCAAGACAGCACAACCCCCCCCCCCAAACTACCCCTTTTTGGAAAGAAGACACCCTAAGCTATTTGCTGAGAGGCATGTTGAGTGTTTTGCAGATCTCACTTTTTGTCATAAAGTTTTGAAAATTTAAAAAAGAAAAGAAAATACATTTTTCTTTTCTTTCTTCATTTTCCAAAACAAATGAGAGCTGCAAAATACTCACCATACCTCTTAGCAAATACCTTGAGGTGTCTACTTTCCGAAAAGGGATAATTCGCGAGGGTTTTGGGCTATCTTGGCATTTCATGGCCTCCGAAACTGTGATAGGTAGTGAGGAGTAAAATCAACAATTTCCGCCCTTAGAAAGCCTGAAGGCGGTGATTGGTTTTCAGGATCCTGTACGTGGCTAGACTGCCAAAAAGTCTCACACATGGGGTATCACCATACTCAGGAGAAGCAGCAGAATGTATTTGTGAGTGTAATTTCACATATAGCCATGGCAGGTTTGAGCAATATATCATTTAATTGATAACTTTGTGTAAAAACAAGAAAAAAAAACAATTCTTGGCATTTTCCCGATACTTGTGGCAAAATATAAAATATTCCAAGAACTCAATATGCCTCTCAGCAAATAGCTAGGAGTGTCTACTTTCCAAAATGGGGTTATTTGGGGGGGGGGGGGGGGGGTTGTGCTATCTGTACATTTCAGGGCCTCCGAAACTGTGAGGAAGTAAAATAAACAATTTATGCCTTTAGAAAACCTGAAGGTGGTGATTGGTTTTCGGGGTCCTGTGCACAGGCAGGCTCCCAAAATGTCTCACACATGTGGTATCCCTGTACTCAGGAGAAGCAGCAGAATGTATTTTGGGGTGTTATTCCACATTTACCCATGGCATGTGTAAGCAATATATCATTTAGTGACAACTTTGTGTAAAAAAAAAATTTAATTTTCCAGAAACTTGTGGCAAAATATAAAATATTCCATGGGCTCCACATGCCTCTAAACAAAAAGCTTGGGTGTCTACTTTCCAAAAAGGGGTAATTTGGGGGGTATTTGAACCGTCCTGGCATTTTATGCCCAATCTTAGAAGCTTATGCCACACATCACCCACTCTTCTAACCACTTGAAGACCAAGCCTTTTCTGACACTTTTTGCTTACATGAAAAATTTTTTTTTTTTACTAGAAAATTACTTTGAACCCCCCAAACATTGTATATTTTTGTAAAGCAGAGGCCCTACAGAATAAAATGGTGGGTGTTGCAATTTTTTTTGGTCATATGGTATTTGCGCAGAGATTTTCCAAACGCAATTTTTTGCAAATAAAAAACATTTTTTTTAAATTTAATGCACACATACACTATATATTGCCCAATTGTTTGGTAAAATGTAAAAGATGATCTTATGCCGAGTACATAGATACCAAGCATGACATGCTTTAAAATTGTGCACGCCCTTGTAGCAGCAACAAACTAGATACATTTTAAAAAGCCTTTAAAAGCCTTTACGGGTTACTACTTTAGATTTAAAGAAGATGTCTACTGCAAGAATTACTGCCCTCAATCTGACATTTGCGGCGATACCTCACATGCATAGTGCAATTGCTGTTTACATATGACACCAGACAAATGCTTGCATTTGCCTTTGCGTGCAAACACGGGGGGACAGGGGTGCTTGAATTTTTTTTTTATTATCTATTTTGCTTTTTTATTTTATTTTGACACCTTCCCTATAATTTTTTTTAAATTTATTTTTATAATTAAGTTGGCTTGCAAAAGCCAACTTTCTAATATTGTATTTAAACTTATTAAGTTGGCTTGGAACAGCCAACTTACTGATATTGTATTTAAACTTATTATTAAGTTGGCTTGGGAGAGCCAACTTACTGATATTGTATTTAAACTTATTATTAAGTTGGCTTGGGAAAGCCAACTTACTGATATTGTATTTAAAATTATTAAGTTGGCTTGCAAAAGCCAACTTTCTAATATTGTATTTAAACTTATTAAGTTGGCTTGGAACAGCCAACTTACTGATATTGTATTTAAACTTATTATTATTCTTCTTCTTCTTATTATTTTTCTGGCCGGTAAATTTTTGGACACTAACTCCTCCTAGACCGTTCAAGCTACATACTCCAAACTCGGCACAGACCTTCATACTGTTCTGACTCGGTGTGCTATATCTTTTTAGACTGGTTTGAGTTACGGTTTTCCTAAAAATTAAAATTAAAAACCCAAAAAATGCCCATAGACTTTCATTGACAGGATGTTCAGATGACCCAAGCTCCAAATCCCATTAGACTCAATCAACATGCTAGTAACTTTGATAATCATGCTTGTCTTTAAAAAAACAAAAACAAATCCCATGACTTCTATTGCTGTCGCAAGGCGGACAGACAGACAGACAGACAGACAGACAGACAGACCGCGGGTGGGGGGCGGTAAAATTTTTTTTTTTTTGTTTTTTCTATTTAGCTTGTATTTAAAAAAACAAAAACAAATTCGATGACTTCTATTGCTGTCGCAAGGCGGACAGACAGGCAGACAGACAGACCGCGGGTGGGGGGCGGTAAAAATTTTTTTTTTTTCTATTTAGCTTGTATTTAAAAAACAAAAACAAATCCGATGACTTCTATTGCTGTCGCAAGGCGGACAGACAGACAGGCAGACAGACAGACCGCGGGTGGGGGGGCGGTAAAAATTTTTTTTTTTGTTTTTGTTTTTTCTATTTAGCTTGTCTTTAAAAAACACAAAAACAAATCCGATGACTTCTATTGCTGTCGCAAGGCAGCCAGACAGACAGACAGACAGACAGACAGACCGCGGGTGGGGGGCGGTAAAAATTTTTTTTTTTTTTTGTTTTTTCTATTTAGCTTGTATTTAAAAAAACAAAAACAAATCCGATGACTTCTATTGCTGTCGCAAGGCGGACAGACAGGCAGACAGACAGACCGCGGGTGGGGGGGCGGTAAAATTTTTTTTTTTTTTTTCTATTTAGCTTGTATTTAAAAAAACAAAAACAAATCCGATGACTTCTATTGCTGTCGCAAGGCAGACAGACAGACAGACAGACAGACAGACCGCGGGTGGGGGGCGGTAAAAAATTTTTTTTTTTTCTATTTAGCTTGTATTTAAAAAACAAAAACAAATCCGATGACTTCTATTGCTGTCGCAAGGCGGACAGACAGACAGGCAGACAGACAGACCGCGGGTGGGGGGCGGTAAAATTTTTTTTTTTTTTTTTGTTTTTTCTATTTAGCTTGTCTTTAAAAAAACAAAAACAAATCCGATGACTTCTATTGCTGTCGCAAGGCAGCCAGACAGACAGACAGACAGACAGACAGACCGCGGGTGGGGGGCGGTAAAACATTTTTTTTTTGTTTTTTCTATTTAGCTTGTATTTAAAAAAACAAAAACAAATCCGATGACTTCTATTGCTGTCGCAAGGCAGCCAGCCAGACAGGCAGACAGACAGACCGCGGGTGGGGGGCGGTAAAAAAAATTTCAAACCTTATCTATCTATCTATCTATCTATCTATCTATCTATCTATCTATCTATCTATCTATCTATCTATCTATCTATCTATCTATCTATCTTCAAACCTTTTCTATCTATCTATCGATCTTCAAACCTTTTCTATCTATCTATCGATCGATCGATCTAAACTTTTCAAACTTTCTGGTCAGGCTTTCTCAAGCCAACTTAAAGTTTGTCTCGACGAACTTTTTTTTCTAGTTATTCTTCTTCTTCTTCTTCTTCTTATTTTTCTGAGCGGTAAATTTTTGGACACTAACTCCTCCTAGACCGTTCAAGCTACATACTCCAAACTCGGCACAGACCTTCATACTGTTCTGACTCGGTGTGCTATATCTTTTCAGACTGGTTTGAGTTACAGTTTTCCTAAAAATTAAAATTAAAAACCCAAAAAATGCCCATAGACTTTCATTGACAGGATGTTCAGATGACCCAAGCTCCAAATCCCATTAGACTCAATCAAGCTTTGATGCTAATCAATGTAAACTCATTCAAACTCATCTAATCTATCTATCTATCTATCTATCGATCTTCAAACCTTTTCGATCGATCGATCTTCAAACCTTTTCGATCGATCGATCTTCAAACCTTTTCTATCGATCGATCGATCTTCAAACCTTTTCGATCGATCAATCAATCTTCAAACCTTTTCGATCGATCGATCTTCAAACCTTATTGATCGATCGATCTTCAAACCTTTTCGATCGATCGATCTTCAAACCTTTTCGATCGATCGGTCTTCAAACCTTTTCGATCGATCTTCAAACCTTTTTGATCGATCGATCTTCAAAAATTTTCGATCGATTGGTCGATCTTCAAACCTTTTCGATCGATCGATCGATCGTCAAACCTTTCCGATCGATCGATCGATAGTCAAACCTTTTCGATCAATCGATCTTCAAACCTTTTCTATCGATCGATCTTCAAACCTTTTCGATCGATCGATCTTCAAACCTTATCGATCGATCGATCTTCAAACCTTATCGATCGATCGATCTTAAAACCTTTTCGATCGATCAATCGATCTTCAAACCTTTTCGATCGATCTTTAAACCTTTTCGATCGATCGATCTTCAAACCTGATCGATCGATCCTCAAACCTTTTCTATCGATCAATCGATCTTCAAACCTTTTCTATCGATCGATCGATCTTCAGACCTTTTCTATCGAACGATCGATCTTCAAACCTTTTCTATCGATCGATCGATCTTCAAACCTTTTCTATCTATCGATCGATCTTCAAACCTTTTCTATCTATCGATCAATCTTCAAACCTTTTCTTTCTATCGATCGATCTTCAAACCTTTTCTTTCTATCGATCGATCTTCAAACCTTTTTTTTCTATCGATCGATCTTCAAACCTTTTCAATCGATCGATCGATCTAAACTTTTCAAACTTTCTGGTCAGGCTTTTTCAAGCCAACTTAAAGTTTGTCTCAAACTTTTTTTTCTAGTTAAGTTGGCTTGCAAAAGCCAACTTACTGATATTGTATTTAAACTTATTAAGTTGGCTTGGAAAAGCCAACTTACTGATATTGTATTTAAACTTATTATTATTAAGTTGGCTTGGAACAGCCAACTTACTGATATTGTATTTAAACTTATTATTATTAAGTTGGCTTGGAACAGCCAACTTACTGATATTGTATTTAAACTTATTATTAAGTTGGCTTGGAACAGCCAACTTACTGATATTGTATTTAAACTTATTATTAAGTTGGCTTGGAACAGCCAACTTACTGATATTGTATTTAAACTTATTATTATTCTTCTTCTTCTTCTTATTTTTCTGGCCGGTAAATTTTTGGACACTATCTCCTCCTAGACCGTTCAAGCTACATACTCCAAACTCGGCACAGACCTTCATACTGTTCTGACTCGGTGTGCTATATCTTTTCAGACTGGTTTGAGTTACGGTTTTCCTAAAAATTAAAATTAAAAACCCAAAAAATGCCCATAGACTTTCATTGACAGGATGTTCAGATGACCCAAGCTCCAAATCCCATTAGACTCAATCAAGCTTTGATGCTAATCAATGTAAACTCATTCAAACTCATCTAATCTATCTATCAATCGATCTTCAAACCTTTTCTATCGATCGATCGATCTTCAAACCTGATCGATCGATCTTCAAACCTTTTCGATCGCAAGCCTTTTCGATCGATCGATCTTCAAACCTTTTTGATCGATCGATCTTCAAACCTTTTCGATCGATCGATCGATCTTCAAACCTTTTCGATCGATTGATCTTCAAACCTTTTCTATCGATCGATCGATCTTCAAACCTTTTCTATCGATCGATCGATCAATCTTCAAACCTTTTCGATCGATCGATCTTCAAACCTTTTCGATTGATCGATCTTCAAACCTTATCGATCGATCGATCTTCAAACCTTTTCGATCAATCGATTGATCTTCAAACCTTTTTGATTGATCGGTCTTCAAACCTTTTCGATCGATTGATCGATCTTCAAACATTTTCGATCGATCGATCTTCAAACCTTTTCGATCGATCGATCTTCAAACATTTTTGATCGATCGATCTTCAAACATTTTTGATCGATCGATCGATCTTCAAAAAATTTTGATTGATCGATCGATCTTCAAACATTTTTGATCGATCGATTGATCTTCAAACCTTTTCGATCGATCGGTCTTCAAACCTTTTCGATCGATCGATCAATCTTCAAACATTTTCAATCGATCGATCTTCAAACATTTTTGATCGATCAATCGATCTTCAAACATTTTTGATCGATCTTCAAACATTTTTGATCGATCTTCAAACTTTTCGATCGATCGATCGTCAAACCTTTTCGATCGATCGATCGATCTTCAAACCTTTTCTATCGATCGATCGATCTTCAAACCTTTTCTATCAATCGATCGATCTTCAAACCTTTTCTATCGATCGATCGATCTTCAAACCTTTTCTATCGATCGATCGATCTTCAAACCTTTTTGATCGATCGATCTTCAAACCTTTTCTATCTATCGATCGATCTTCAAACCTTTTCTATCGATCGATCGATCTTCAAACCTTTTCTATCGATCGATCGATCTTCAAACCTTTTCGATCGATCGATCGATCTTCAAACCTTTTCTATCTATCGATCGATCTTCAAACCTTTTCTATCTATCAATCGATCTTCAAACCTTTTCTTTCTATCGATCGATCTTCAAACCTTTTCTATCGATCGATCTAAACTTTTCAAACTTTCTGGTCAGGCTTTTTCAAGCCAACTTAAAGTTTGTCTCAAACTTTTTTTTCTAGTTATTCTTCTTCTTCTTATTATTTTTCTGGCCGGTAAATTTTTGGACACTATCTCCTCCTAGACCGTTCAAGCTACATACTCCAAACTCGGCACAGACCTTCATACTGTTCTGACTCGGTGTGCTATATCTTTTCAGACTGGTTTGAGTTACGGTTTTCCTAAAAATTAAAATTAAAAACCCAAAAAATGCCCATAGACTTTCATTGACAGGATGTTCAGATGACCCAAGCTCCAAATCCCATTAGACTCAATCAACATGCTAGTAACTTTGATAATCATGCTTGTCTTTAAAAAAACAAAAACAAATCCCATGACTTCTATTGCTGTAGCAAGGCAGACAGACAGACAGACAGACAGACCGCGGGTGGGGGGCGGTAAAATTTTTTTTTTGTTTTTTCTATTTAGCTTGTATTTAAAAAAACAAAAACAAATCCGATGACTTCTATTGCTGTCGCAAGGCAGACAGCCAGACAGACAGACAGACCGCGGGTGGGGGGCGGTAAAATTTTTTTTTTTGTTTTTTCTATTTAGCTTGTATTTAAAAAAACAAAAACAAATCCGATGACTTCTATTGCTGTCGCAAGGCAGCCAGACAGACAGACAGACAGACCGCGGGTGGGGGCGGTAAAAATTTTTTTTTTTTTTTTTTTTCTATTTAGCTTGTCTTTAAAAAAACAAAAACAAATCCGATGACTTATATTGCTGTCGCAAGGCAGACAGACAGGCAGACAGACAGACCGCAGGTGGGGGGCGGTAAAAAATTTTTTTTGTTTTTTCTATTTAGCTTGTTTTTAAAAAAACAAAAACAAATTCGATAACTTCTATTGCTGTCGCAAGGCAGCCAGCCAGACAGGCAGACCGCGGGTGGGGGGCGGTAAAAAAAATTTCAAACCTTTTCTATCTATCTATCTATCTATCTATCTATCTTCAAACCTTTTCTATCTATCTATCGATCTTCAAACCTTTTCTATCTATCTATCGATCTTCAAACCTTTTCTATCTATCGATCGATCGATCTAAACTTTTCAAACTTTCTGGTCAGGCTTTCTCAAGCCAACTTAAAGTTTGTCTCGACGAACTTTTTTTTCTAGTTCTTCTTCTTATTATTATTTTTCTGGCCGGTAAATTTTTGGACACTATCTCCTCCTAGACCGTTTAAGCTACATACTCCAAACTCGGCACAGACCTTCATACTGTTCTGACTCGGTGTGCTATATCTTTTTAGACTGGTTTGAGTTACGGTTTTCCTAAAAATTAAAATTAAAAACCCAAAAAATGCCCCTAGACTTTCATTGACAGGATGTTCAGATGACCCAAGCTCCAAATCCCATTAGACTCAATCAACATGCTAGTAACTTTGATAATCATGCTTGTCTTTAAAAAAACAAAAACAAATCCGATTACTTCTATTGCTGTCGCAAGGCAGCCAGACAGACAGACAGACAGACCGCGGGTGGGGGGCGGTAAAATTTTTTTTTTTTCTATTTAGCTTGTCTTTAAAAAAACAAAAACAAATTTGATGACTTCTATTGCTGTCGCAAGGCAGCCAGACAGACAGACAGACCGCGGGTGGGGGGGGCGGTAAAATTTTTTTTTTTTTTTCTATTTAGTTTGTATTTAAAAAAACAAAAACAAATCCGATGACTTCTATTGCTGTCGCAAGGCAGCCAGACAGACAGACAGAGCGACCGCGGGTGAGGGGCAGTAAAAATTTTTTTTTTTTTTTTTTTTGTTTTTTCTATTTAGCTTGTCTTTAAAAAAACAAAAACAAATCCGATGACTTCTATTGCTGTCGCAAGGCAGACAGACAGGCAGACAGACAGACCGCGGGTGGGGGGCAGTAAAAATTTTTTTTTTTTGTTTTTTCTAGTTAGCTTGTCTTTAAAAAAAACAAAAACAAATCCGATGACTTCTATTGCTGTCGCAAGGCAGACAGACAGACAGACAGACAGACCGCGGGTGGGGGGCGGTAAAATTTTTTTTTTTTTGTTTTTTCTATTTAGCTTGTATTTAAAAAAACAAAAACAAATCCGATGACTTATATTGCTGTTGCAAGGCAGCCAGCCAGCCAGACAGACAGACAGACCGCGGGTGGGGGGCGGTAAAATTTTTTTTTTTTCTATTTAGCTTGTCTTTAAAAAAACAAAAACAAATCCGATGACTTATATTGCTGTCGCAAGGCAGACAGACAGGCAGACAGACAGACCGCGCGTGGGGGGCGGTAAATTTTTTTTTTTTTTTTCTTTTTTCTATTTAGCTTGTATTTAAAAAAACAAAAACAAATCCGATGACTTCTATTGCTGTCGCAAGGCAGACAGACAGGCAGACAGACAGACCGCGGGTGGGGGGCGGTAAAATTTTTTTTTTGTTTAGCTTGTATTTAAAAAAACAAATCCGATGACTTCTATTGCTGTCGCTAGGCAGCCAGACAGACAGACAGACCGCGGGTGGGGGGCGGTAAAAAATTTTTTTTTGTTTTTTTTTTGTTTTTTCTATTTAGCTTGTCTTTAAAAAAACAAAAACAAATCCGATGACTTCTATTGCTGTCGCAAGCCAGACAGACAGACAGACAGACAGACCGCGGGTGGGGGGCGGTAAAAATTTATTTATTTATTTTTTTTCTATTTAGCTTGTATTTAAAAAAACAAAAACAAATCCGATGACTTCTATTGCTGTCGCAAGGCAGCCAGACAGACAGACAGACCGCGGGTGGGGGGCAGTAAAAATTTTTTTTTTTTGTTTTTTCTAGTTAGCTTGTCTTTAAAAAAAACAAAAACAAATCCGATGACTTCTATTGCTGTCGCAAGGCAGACAGACAGACAGACAGACAGACCGCAGGTGGGGGGCGGTAACATTTTTTTTTTTTTGTTTTTTCTATTTAGCTTGTATTTAAAAAAACAAAAACAAATCCGATGACTTATATTGCTGTTGCAAGGCAGCCAGCCAGCCAGACAGACAGACAGACCGCGGGTGGGGGGCGGTAAAATTTTTTTTTTTTTCTATTTAGCTTGTCTTTAAAAAAACAAAAACAAATCTGATGACTTATATTGCTGTCGCAAGGCAGACAGACAGGCAGACAGACAGACCGCGGGTGGGGGGCGGTAAATTTTTTTTTTTTTTTTCTTTTTTCTATTTAGCTTGTATTTAAAAAAACAAAAACAAATCCGATGACTTCTATTGCTGTCGCAAGGCAGACAGACAGGCAGACAGACAGACCGCGGGTGGGGGGCGGTAAAATTTTTTTTTTTGTTTAGCTTGTATTTAAAAAAACAAATCCGATGACTTCTATTGCTGTCGCTAGGCAGCCAGACAGACAGACAGACCGCGGGTGGGGGGCGGTAAAAAATTTTTTTTTTTGTTTTTTTTTTGTTTTTTCTATTTAGCTTGTCTTTAAAAAAACAAAAACAAATCCGATGACTTCTATTGCTGTCGCAAGCCAGACAGACAGACAGACAGACAGACCGCGGGTGGGGGGCGGTAAAAATTTATTTATTTATTTTTTTTCTATTTAGCTTGTATTTAAAAAAACAAAAACAAATCCGATGACTTCTATTGCTGTCGCAAGGCAGCCAGACAGACAGACAGACCGCGGGTGGGGGGCGGTAAAAATTTTTTTTTTTTTTTCTATTTAGCTTGTCTTTAAAAAAACAAAAACAAATCCGATGACTTCTATTGCTGTCGCAAGGCAGACAGCCAGACAGGCAGACAGACAGACCGCGGGTGGGGGGCGGTAAAAAAAATTTCAAACCTTTTCTATCTATCTATCTATCTATCTATCTATCTTCAAACCTTTTCTATCTATCGATCGATCGATCTAAACTTTTCAAACTTTCTGGTCAGGCTTTCTCAAGCCAACTTAAAGTTTGTCTCGACAAACTTTTTTTTCTAGTTATTATTCTTCTTCTTCTTATTATTATTATTTTTCTGGCCGGTAAATTTTTGGACACTATCTCCTCCTAGACCGTTCAAGCTACATACTCCAAACTCGGCACAGACCTTCATACTGTTCTGACTCGGTGTGCTATATCTTTTCAGACTGGTTTGAGTTATGGTTTTCCTAAAAATTAAAATTAAAAACCCAAAAAATGCCCATAGACTTTCATTGACAGGATGTTCAGATGACCCAAGCTCCAAATCCCATTAGACTCAATCAACATGCTAGTAACTTTGATAATCATGCTTGTCTTTAAAAAAACAAAAACAAATCCGATGACTTCTATTGCTGTCGCAAGGCAGCCAGACAGACAGACAGACAGACAGACCGCGGGTGGGGGGCGGTAACATTTGTTTTTTTTTGTTTTTTCTATTTAGCTTGTCTTTAAAAAAACAAAAACAAATTCGATGACTTCTATTGCTGTCACAAGGCAGACAGACAGACAGACAGACAGACAGACTGCGGGTGGGGGCGGTAAAATTTTTTTTTTTCTATTTAGCTTGTCTTTAAAAAAACAAATTCGATGACTTATATTGCTGTCGCAAGGCAGCCAGACAGAGAGACAGACAGACCGCGGGTGGGGGGCGGTAAAATTTTTTATTTTTTTTATTTTTTTTCTATTTAGCTTGTATTTTAAAAAACAAAAACAAATCCAATGACTTCTATTGCTGTCGCAAGGCAGCCAGACAGACCGCGGGTGGGGGGCGGTAAAATTTTTTTTTTTCTATTTAGCTTGTCTTTAAATAAACAAAAACAAATCCGATGACTTATATTGCTGTCGCAAGGCAGACAGACAGGCAGACAGACAGACCCCGCGGGTGGGGGGCGGTAAATTTTTTTTTTTTTTTTTCTATTTAGCTTGTCTTTAAAAAAACAAAAACAAATCCGATGACTTCTATTGCTGTCGCAAGGCAGCCAGACAGACAGACAGACCGCGGGTGGAGGGCGGTAAAAAATTTTTTTTTTTGTTTTTTCTATTTAGCTTGTCTTTAAAAAAACAAAAACAAATCCGATGACTTCTATTGCTGTCGCAAGGCAGACAGACAGGCAGACAGACAGACCGCGGGTGGGGGGCAGTAAAAATTTTTTTTTTTTTTTGTTTTTTCTATTTAGCTTGTATTTAAAAAACAAAAACAAATCCGATGACTTCTATTGCTGTCGCAAGGCAGCCAGACAGACAGACAGACAGACCGCGGGTGGGGGGCGGTAAAAATTTCTTTTTTTTTTTTTGTTTTTTCTATTTAGCTTGTCTTTAAAAAAAACAAAAACAAATCCGATGACTTATATTGCTGTCGCAAGGCAGACAGACAGGCAGACAGACAGACCGCGGGTGGGGGGCGGTAAAAATTTCTTTTTTTTTTTTTGTTTTTTCTAGTTAGCTTGTCTTTAAAAAAAACAAAAACAAATCCGATGACTTCTATTGCTGTCGCAAGGCAGACAGACAGACAGACCGCGGGTGGGGGGCGGTAAAATTTTTTTTTTTTTGTTTTTTCTATTTAGCTTGTATTTAAAAAAACAAAAACAAATCCGATGACTTATATTGCTGTTGCAAGGCAGCCAGCCAGACAGACAGACAGACAGACCGCGGGTGGGGGGCGGTAAAATTTTTTTTTTTTTTCTATTTAGCTTGTCTTTAAAAAAACAAAAACAAATCCGATGACTTATATTGCTGTCGCAAGGCAGACAGACAGGCAGACAGACAGACCGCGGGTGGGGGGCGGTAAATTTTTTTTTTTTTTTCTTTTTTCTATTTAGCTTGTATTTAAAAAAACAAAAACAAATCCGATGACTTCTATTGCTGTCGCAAGGCAGACAGACAGGCAGACAGACAGACCGCGGGTGGGGGGCGGTAAAATTTTTTTTTTTGTTTAGCTTGTATTTAAAAAAACAAATCCGATGACTTCTATTGCTGTCGCTAGGCAGCCAGACAGACAGACAGACCGCGGGTGGGGGGCGGTAAAAAATTTTTTTTTTTTGTTTTTTTTTTGTTTTTTCTATTTAGCTTGTCTTTAAAAAAACAAAAACAAATCCGATGACTTCTATTGCTGTCGCAAGCCAGACAGACAGACAGACAGACAGACCGCGGGTGGGGGGCGGTAAAAATTTATTTATTTATTTTTTTTCTATTTAGCTTGTATTTAAAAAAACAAAAACAAATCCGATGACTTCTATTGCTGTCGCAAGGCAGCCAGACAGACAGACAGACCGCGGGTGGGGGGCGGTAAAAATTTTTTTTTTTTTTCTATTTAGCTTGTCTTTAAAAAAACAAAAACAAATCCGATGACTTCTATTGCTGTCGCAAGGCAGCCAGACAGACAGACAGACAGACCGCGGGTGGGGGGCGGTAACATTTTTTTTTTTTTTTGTTTTTTCTATTTAGCTTGTCTTTAAAAAAACAAAAACAAATTCGATGACTTCTATTGCTGTCACAAGGCAGACAGACAGACAGACAGACAGACAGACTGCGGGTGGGGGCGGTAAAATTTTTTTTTTTCTATTTAGCTTGTCTTTAAAAAAACAAATTCGATGACTTATATTGCTGTCGCAAGGCAGCCAGACAGAGAGACAGACAGACCGCGGGTGGGGGGCGGTAAAATTTTTTATTTTTTTTATTTTTTTTCTATTTAGCTTGTATTTTAAAAAACAAAAACAAATCCAATGACTTCTATTGCTGTCGCAAGGCAGCCAGACAGACCGCGGGTGGGGGGCGGTAAAAAATTTTTTTTCTATTTAGCTTGTCTTTAAATAAACAAAAACAAATCCGATGACTTATATTGCTGTCGCAAGGCAGACAGACAGGCAGACAGACAGACCCCGCGGGTGGGGGGCGGTAAAATTTTTTTTTTTTTTTCTATTTAGCTTGTCTTTAAAAAAACAAAAACAAATCCGATGACTTCTATTGCTGTCGCAAGGCAGCCAGACAGACAGACAGACAGACCGCGGGTGGGGGGCGGTAAAAATTTTTTTTTTTGTTTTTTCTATTTAGCTTGTCTTTAAAAAAACAAAAACAAATTCGATGACTTCTATTGCTGTCACAAGGCAGACAGACAGACAGACAGACAGACTGCGGGTGGGGGCGGTAAAAATTTTTTTTTTTTTCTATTTAGCTTGTCTTTAAAAAAACAAAAACAAATTCGATGACTTATATTGCTGTCGCAAGGCAGCCAGACAGAGAGACAGACAGACCGCGGGTGGGGGGCGGTAAAATTTTTTATTTTTTTTATTTTTTTTCTATTTAGCTTGTATTTAAAAAAACAAAAACAAATCCGATGATTTATATTGCTGTCGCAAGGCAGCCAGACAGACAGACCGCGGGTGGGGGGCGGTAAAATTTTTTTTTTTTCTATTTAGCTTGTCTTTAAATAAACAAAAACAAATCCGATGACTTATATTGCTGTCGCAAGGCAGACAGACAGGCAGACAGACAGACCCCGCGGGTGGGGGGCGGTAAAAATTTTTTTTTTGTTTTTTCTATTTAGCTTGTCTTTAAAAAACAAAAACAAATCTGATGACTTATATTGCTGTCGCAAGGCAGCCAGACAGACAGATAGACAGACCGCGGGTGGGGGCGGTAAAAAATTTTTTTGTTTGTTTTTTTTTGTTTTTTCTATTTAGCTTGTCTTTAAAAAAACAAAAACAAATCCGATGACTTCTATTGCTGTCGCAAGGCAGACAGACAGACCCCGCGGGTGGGGGGCGGTAAAATTTTTTTTTTTTTTTGTTTTTTCTATTTAGCTTGTCTTTAAAAAACAAAAACAAATTCGATGACTTATATTGCTGTCGCAAGGCAGACAGACAGGCAGACAGACAGACCCCGCGGGTGGGGGGCGGTAAAATGTTTTTGTTTTTTCTATTTAGCTTGTCTTTAAAAAAACAAAAACAAATTTGATGACTTATATTGCTGTCGCAAGGCTGCCAGACAGACAGACAGACATACAGACCGCGGGTGGGGGGGCGGTAAAAAATGTTTTTTTTGTTTTGTTTTTTCTATTTAGCTTGTATTTAAAAAACAAAAACAAATCCGATGACTTCTATTGCTGTCGCAAGGCAGCCAGCCAGACAGACAGACAGACCGCGGGTGGGGGGCGGTAAAAATTTTTTTTTTTTGTTTTTGTTTTTTTTTTCTATTTAGCTTGTCTTTAAAAAAACAAAAACAAATCCAATGACTTATATTGCTGTCGCAAGGCAGACAGACAGGCAGACAGACAGACAGACCGCGGGTGGGGGGCGGTAAAATATATATATTTTTTTTCTATTTAGCTTGTATTTAAAAAAACAAAAACAAATCCGATGACTTCTATTGCTGTCGCAAGGCAGCCAGACAGACAGACAGACAGACCGCGGGTGGGGGCGGTAAATTTTTTTTTTTTTTTTTCTATTTAGCTTGTCTTTAAAAAAAACAAAAACAAATCCGATGACTTATATTGCTGTCGCAAGGCAGCCAGCCAGACAGGCAGACAGACCGCGGGTGGGGGGCGGTAAAAAAGAATTTCAAACCTTTTCTATCTATCTATCTATCTATCTATCTATCTATCTATCTATCTATCTATCTATCTATCTATCTATCTATCTTCAAACCTTATCTATCTATCTATCGATCTTCAAACCTTATCTATCTATCTATCGATCTTCAAACCTTTTCTATCTATCGATCGATCGATCTAAACTTTTCAAACTTTCTGGTCAGGCTTTCTCAAGCCAACTTAAAGTTTGTCTCGACGAACTTTTTTTTCTAGTTCTTCTTCTTATTTTTCTGGCCGGTAAATTTTTGGACACTATTTCCTCCTAGACCGTTCAAGCTACATACTCCAAACTCGGCACAGACCTTCATACTGTTCTGACTCGGTGTGCTATATCTTTTCAGACTGGTTTGAGTTACGGTTTTCCTAAAAATTAAAATTAAAAACCCAAAAAATGCCCATAGACTTTCATTGACAGGATGTTCAGATGACCCAAGCTCCAAATCCCATTAGACTCAATCAAGCTTTGATGCTAATCAATGTAAACTCATTCAAACTCATCTAATCTATCTATCTATCTATCGATCTTCAAACCTTTTCGATCGATCGGTCGATCTTCAAACCTTTTCGATCGATCTTCAAACCTTTTCGATCGATCTTCAAACCTTTTCGATCGATCGATCTTCAAACCTTTTCGATCGATCGATCTTCAAACCTTTTCGATCGATCGATCTTCAAACCTTTTCGATCGATCGGTCGAGCTTCAAACCTTTTCTATCGATCTTCAAACCTTTTCGATCGATCGATCTTCAAACCTTTTTGATCGATCGATCAATCTTCAAACCTTTTTGATCGATCGATCGATCTTCAAACCTTTTCGATCGATTGATCGATCTTCAAACCTTTTCGATCGATTGATCGATCTTCAAACCTTTTCGATCGATTGATCGATCTTCAAACCTTTTCGATCGATCTTCAAACCTTTTCGATCGATCTTCAAACCTTTTCGATCGATCGATCTTCAAACATTTCGATCGATCGATCGATCTTCAAACCTTTTCGATCGATCGATCGATCTTCAAACCTTTTCGATCGATCGATCTTCAAACCTTTTCAAACGATCGATCTTCAAACCTTTTCGATCGATTGATCTTCAAACCTTTTTAATCGATCGATCTTCAAACCTTTTCGATCGATCGATCGATCTTCAAACCTTTTCGATCGATCGGTCGATCTTCAAACCTTTTCGATCGATCGATCTTCAAACCTTTTCGATCGATCAATCTTCAAACCTTTTCGATCGATCTTTAAACCTTTTTTATCGATCGATCTTCAAACCTTTTCTTTCTATCGATCGATCTTCAAACCTTTTCTATCTATCGATCGATCTTCAAACCTTTTCTATCTATCGATCGATCGATCTTCAAACCTTTTCTATCTATCGATCGATCCTCAAACCTTTTCTATCTATCGATTGATCGATCTTCAAACCTTTTCTATCTATCGATCGATCTTCAAACCTTTTCTATCTATCGATCGATCTTCAAACCTTTTCTATCTATCGATCGATCGATCTAAACTTTTCAAACTTTCTGGTCAAGCTTTCTCAAGCCAACTTAAAGTTTGTCTCGACGAACTTTTTTTTCTAGTTCTTCTTCTTCTTATTATTTTTCTGGCCGGTAAATTTTTGGACACTATCTCCTCCTAGACCGTTCAAGCTACATACTCCAAACTCGGCACAGACCTTCATACTGTTCTGACTCGGTGTGCTATATCTTTTCAGACTGGTTTGAGTTACGGTTTTCCTAAAAATTAAAATTAAAAACCCAAAAAATGCCCATAGACTTTCATTGACAGGATGTTCAGATGACCCAAGCTCCAAATCCCATTAGACTCAATCAAGCTTTGATGCTAATCAATGTAAACTCATTCAAACTCATCTAATCTATCTATCTATCGATCGATCTTCAAACCTTTTCGATCGATCGATCTTCAAACCTTTTCGATCGATCTTCAAACCTTTTCGATCGATCGATCTTCAAACCTTTTCGAATGATCGAACTTCAAACCTTTTCGATCGATCGATCTTCAAACCTTTTAGATCGCAAACCTTTTCGATCGATCGATCGATCTTCAAACCTTTTCGATCGATCGATCTTCAAACCTTTTCGATCGATCGATCTTCAAACCTTTTCTATCGATCGATCGATCATAAAACCTTTTCTATCGATCGATCGATCTTCAAACCTTTTCTATCGATCGATCGATCTTCAAACCTTTTTGATCGATCGATCTTCAAACCTTTTCGATCGATCGATCGATCTTCAAACCTTTTCGATTGAACGATCGATCTTCAAACCTTTTCGATCGATCGATCTTCAAACCTTTTCTATCTATCGATCGATCTTCAAACCTTTTCTATCTATCGATCGATCTTCAAACCTTTTCTTTCTATCGATCGATCTTCAAACCTTTTCGATTGATCGATCTAAACTTTTCAAACTTTCTGGTCAGGCTTTTTCAAGCCAACTTAAAGTTTGTCTCAAACTTTTTTTTTCTAGTTATTATTCTTCTTCTTCTTATTATTTTTCTGGCCGGTAAATTTTTGGACACTATCTCCTCCTAGACCGTTCAAGCTACATACTCCAAACTCGGCACAGACCTTCATACTGTTCTGACTCGGTGTGCTATATCTTTTCAGACTGGTTTGAGTTACGGTTTTCCTAAAAATTAAAATTAAAAACCCAAAAAATGCCCATAGACTTTCATTGACAGGATGTTCAGATGACCCAAGCTCCAAATCCCATTAGACTCAATCAAGCTTTGATGCTAATCCATTTAAACTCATTTAAACTCATTCAAACTCATCTAATCTATCTATCTATCTATCTATCTATCTATCTATCTATCTATCTATCTATCTATCTATCTATCTATCTATCTATCTATCAATCGGTCTTCAAACCTTTTCGATCGATCGATCAGTCTTCAAACCTTTTCGATCGATCGATCGGTCTTCAAACCTTTTCGATCGATCGGTCTACAAACCTTTTCGATCGATCAATCGATCTTCAAACCTTTATGATCGATCGATCTTCAAACCTTTTCGATCGATCGATCTACAAACCTTTTCGATCGGTCGATCTACAAACCTTTTCGATTGATCGATCTTCAAACCTTTTCGATCGATCGACCTTCAAACCTTTTCAATCGATCGATCGATCTTCAAACCTTTTCGATCGCAAGCCTTTTCGATCGATCGATCTTCAAACCTTTTCGATCGATCGATCTTCAAACCTTTTCGATCGATCGATCGATCTTCAAACCTTTTCGATCGATCGATCTTCAAACCTTTTCTATCGATCGATCTTCAAACCTTGTCTATCGATCGATCGATCAATCTTCAAACCTTTTCGATCGATCGATCTTCAAACCTTTTCGATTGATCGATCTTCAAACCTTATCGATCGATCGATCTTCAAACCTTTTCGATCAATCGATTGATCTTCAAACCTTTTCGATTGATCGATCTTCAAACCTTTTCGATCGATCGATCTTCAAACCTTTTCAATCAATCGATCTTCAAACCTTTTCGATCGCAAGCCTTTTCGATCGATCGATCTTCAAACCTTTTCGATCGATCGATCTTCAAACCTTTTCGATCGATCGATCTTCAAACCTTTTCGATCGATCGATCTTCAAACCTTTTTGATCGATCGATCTTCAAACCTTTTCTATCGATCGATCTTCAAACCTTTTCTATCGATCGATCGATCAATCTTCAAACCTTTTCGATCGATCGATCTTCAAACCTTTTCGATTGATCGATCTTCAAACCTTATCGATCAATCGATCTTCAAACCTTTTCGATCAATCGATTGATCTTCAAACCTTTTTGATCGATCAGTCTTCAAACCTTTTCGATCGATCGATCGATCTTCAAACATTTTCGATCGATCGATCTTCAAACCTTTTCGATCGATCGATCTTCAAACATTTTTGATCGATCGATCGATCTTCAAAAAATTTTGATCGATCGATCAATCGATCTTCAAACATTTTTGATCGATCGATTGATCTTCAAACCTTTTCGATCGATCGGTCTTCAAACCTTTTCGATCGATCGATCGATCTTCAAACATTTTCGATCGATCGATCTTCAAACATTTTTGATCGATCGATCGATCTTCAAACATTTTTGATCGATCTTCAAACATTTTTGATCGATCGATTGATCTTCAAATCTTTTTGATCGATCGATCGATCTTCAAACCTTTTCTATCGATCGATCGATCTTCAAACCTTTTCTATCAATCGATCGATCTTCAAACCTTTTCTATCGATCGATCGATCTTCAAACCTTTTCTATCAATCGATCTTCAAACCTTTTCTATCTATCGATCGATCTTCAAACCTTTTCTATCGATCGATCGATCTTCAAACCTTTTCTATCGATCGATCGTCAAACCTTTTCGATCGATCGATCGATGTTCAAACCTTTTCAATCGATCGATCGATCTTCAAACCTTTTCTATCTATCGATCGATCTTCAAACCTTTTCTATCTATCAATCGATCTTCAAACCTTTTCTGTCTATCGATCGATCTTCAAACCTTTTCTATCGATCGATCGATCTAAACTTTTCAAACTTTCTGGTCAGGCTTTTTCAAGCCAACTTAAAGTTTGTCTCAAACTTTTTTTTCTAGTTCTTCTTCTCTTTTATTTTTCTGGCCGCAAAATTTTTGGACACTAACTCCTCCTAGACCGTTCAAGCTATATACTCCAAACTCGGCACAGACCTTCATACTGTTCTGACTCGGTGTGCTATATCTTTTCAGACTGGTTTGAGTTACGGTTTTCCTAAAAATTAAAATTAAAAACCCAAAAAATGCCCATAGACTTTCATTGACAGGATGTTCAGATGACCCAAGCTCCAAATCCCATTAGACTCAATCAAGCTTTGATGCTAATCAATGTAAACTCATTCAAACTCATCTAATCTATCTATCTATCGATCTTCAAACCTTTTCGATCGATCGATCTTCAAACCTTTTCGATCGATCTTCAAACCTTTTCGATCGATCGATCTTCAAACCTTTTCGAATGATCGATCTTCAAACCTTTTCGATCGATCGATCTTCAAACCTTTTAGATCGCAAACCTTTTCGATCGATCGATCGATCTTCAAACCTTTTCGATCGATCGATCTTCAAACCTTTTCTATCGATCGATCGATCTTAAAACCTTTTCTATCGATCGATCGATCTTCAAACCTTTTCTATCGATCGATCGATCTTCAAACCTTTTTGATCGATCGATCTTCAAACCTTTTCGATCGATCGATCGATCTTCAAACCTTTTCGATTGAACGATCGATCTTCAAACCTTTTTGATCGATCGATCTTCAAACCTTTTCTATCTATCGATCGATCTTCAAACCTTTTCTATCTATCGATCGATCTTCAAACCTTTTCTTTCTATCGATCGATCTTCAAACCTTTTCGATTGATCGATCTAAACTTTTCAAACTTTCTGGTCAGGCTTTTTCAAGCCAACTTAAAGTTTGTCTCAAACTTTTTTTTTCTAGTTATTATTCTTCTTCTTCTTATTATTATTTTTCTGGCCGGTAAATTTTTGGACACTATCTCCTCCTAGACCGTTCAAGCTACATACTCCAAACTCGGCACAGACCTTCATACTGTTCTGACTCGGTGTGCTATATCTTTTCAGACTGGTTTGAGTTATGGTTTTCCTAAAAATTCAAATTAAAAACCCAAAAAATGCCCATAGACTTTCATTGACAGGATGTTCAGATGACCCAAGCTCCAAATCCCATTAGACTCAATCAAGCTTTGATGCTAATCCATTTAAACTCATTCAAACTCATCTAATCTATCTATCTATCTATCTATCTATCTATCTATCTATCTATCTATCTATCTATCTATCTATCTATCTATCTATCTATCTATCTATCTATCTATCTATCTATCTATCAATCGGTCTTCAAACCTTTTCGATCGATCGATCGGTCTTCAAACCTTTTCGATCGATCGGTCTACAAACCTTTTCGATCGATCAATCGATCTTCAAACCTTTATGATCGATCGATCTTCAAACCTTTTCGATCGATCGATCTACAAACCTTTTCGATCGGTTGATCTACAAACCTTTTCGATTGATCGACCTTCAAACCTTTTCAATCGATCGATCGATCTTCAAACCTTTTCGATCGCAAGCCTTTTCGATCGATCGATCTTCAAACCTTTTCGATCGATCGATCTTCAAACCTTTTCGATCGATCGATCGATCTTCAAACCTTTTTGATCGATCAATCTTCAAACCTTTTCTATCGATCGATCTTCAAACCTTTTCTATCGATCGATCGATCAATCTTCAAACCTTTTCGATCGATCGATCTTCAAACCTTTTCGATCGATCGATCGATCTTCAAACATTTTCGATCGATCGATCTTCAAACATTTTTGATCGATCGATCGATCTTCAAACATTTTTGATCGATCTTCAAACATTTTTGATCGATCGATTGATCTTCAAATCTTTTTGATCGATCGATCGATCTTCAAACCTTTTCTATCGATCGATCGATCTTCAAACCTTTTCTATCAATCGATCGATCTTCAAACCTTTTCTATCGATCGATCGATCTTCAAACCTTTTCTATCAATCGATCTTCAAACCTTTTCTATCTATCGATCGATCTTCAAACCTTTTCTATCGATCGATCGATCTTCAAACCTTTTCTATCGATCGATCGTCAAACCTTTTCGATCGATCGATCGATGTTCAAACCTTTTCAATCGATCGATCGATCTTCAAACCTTTTCTATCTATCGATCGATCTTCAAACCTTTTCTATCTATCAATCGATCTTCAAACCTTTTCTGTCTATCGATCGATCTTCAAACCTTTTCTATCGATCGATCGATCTAAACTTTTCAAACTTTCTGGTCAGGCTTTTTCAAGCCAACTTAAAGTTTGTCTCAAACTTTTTTTTCTAGTTCTTCTTCTCTTTTATTTTTCTGGCCGCAAAATTTTTGGACACTAACTCCTCCTAGACCGTTCAAGCTATATACTCCAAACTCGGCACAGACCTTCATACTGTTCTGACTCGGTGTGCTATATCTTTTCAGACTGGTTTGAGTTACGGTTTTCCTAAAAATTAAAATTAAAAACCCAAAAAATGCCCATAGACTTTCATTGACAGGATGTTCAGATGACCCAAGCTCCAAATCCCATTAGACTCAATCAAGCTTTGATGCTAATCAATGTAAACTCATTCAAACTCATCTAATCTATCTATCTATCGATCTTCAAACCTTTTCGATCGATCGATCTTCAAACCTTTTCGATCGATCTTCAAACCTTTTCGATCGATCGATCTTCAAACCTTTTCGAATGATCGATCTTCAAACCTTTTCGATCGATCGATCTTCAAACCTTTTAGATCGCAAACCTTTTCGATCGATCGATCGATCTTCAAACCTTTTCGATCGATCGATCTTCAAACCTTTTCTATCGATCGATCGATCTTAAAACCTTTTCTATCGATCGATCGATCTTCAAACCTTTTCTATCGATCGATCGATCTTCAAACCTTTTTGATCGATCGATCTTCAAACCTTTTCGATCGATCGATCGATCTTCAAACCTTTTCGATTGAACGATCGATCTTCAAACCTTTTTGATCGATCGATCTTCAAACCTTTTCTATCTATCGATCGATCTTCAAACCTTTTCTATCTATCGATCGATCTTCAAACCTTTTCTTTCTATCGATCGATCTTCAAACCTTTTCGATTGATCGATCTAAACTTTTCAAACTTTCTGGTCAGGCTTTTTCAAGCCAACTTAAAGTTTGTCTCAAACTTTTTTTTTCTAGTTATTATTCTTCTTCTTCTTATTATTATTTTTCTGGCCGGTAAATTTTTGGACACTATCTCCTCCTAGACCGTTCAAGCTACATACTCCAAACTCGGCACAGACCTTCATACTGTTCTGACTCGGTGTGCTATATCTTTTCAGACTGGTTTGAGTTATGGTTTTCCTAAAAATTCAAATTAAAAACCCAAAAAATGCCCATAGACTTTCATTGACAGGATGTTCAGATGACCCAAGCTCCAAATCCCATTAGACTCAATCAAGCTTTGATGCTAATCCATTTAAACTCATTCAAACTCATCTAATCTATCTATCTATCTATCTATCTATCTATCTATCTATCTATCTATCTATCTATCTATCTATCTATCTATCTATCTATCTATCTATCTATCTATCTATCAATCGGTCTTCAAACCTTTTCGATCGATCGATCGGTCTTCAAACCTTTTCGATCGATCGGTCTACAAACCTTTTCGATCGATCAATCGATCTTCAAACCTTTATGATCGATCGATCTTCAAACCTTTTCGATCGATCGATCTACAAACCTTTTCGATCGGTTGATCTACAAACCTTTTCGATTGATCGACCTTCAAACCTTTTCAATCGATCGATCGATCTTCAAACCTTTTCGATCGCAAGCCTTTTCGATCGATCGATCTTCAAACCTTTTCGATCGATCGATCTTCAAACCTTTTCGATCGATCGATCGATCTTCAAACCTTTTTGATCGATCAATCTTCAAACCTTTTCTATCGATCGATCTTCAAACCTTTTCTATCGATCGATCGATCAATCTTCAAACCTTTTCGATCGATCGATCTTCAAACCTTTTCGATTGATCGATCTTCAAACCTTATCGATCGATCGATCTTCAAACCTTTTCGATCAATCGATTGATCTTCAAACCTTTTCGATTGATCGATCTTCAAACCTTTTCGATCGATCGATCTTCAAACCTTTTCAATTGATCGATCTTCAAACCTTTTCGATCGCAAGCCTTTTCGATCGATCGATCTTCAAACCTTTTCGATCGATCGATCTTCAAACCTTTTCGATCGATCGATCTTCAAACCTTTTCGATCGATCGATCGATCTTCAAACCTTTTCGATCGATCGATCTTCAAACCTTTTCTATCGATCGATCTTCAAACCTTTTCTATCGATCGATCGATCAATCTTCAAACCTTTTCGATCGATCGATCTTCAAACCTTTTCGATTGATCGATCTTCAAACCTTATCGATCAATCGATCTTCAAACCTTTTCGATCGATCGATCGATCTTCAAACATTTTCGATCGATCGATCTTCAAACCTTTTCGATCGATCGATCTTCAAACCTTTTCGATCGATCGATCTTCAAACATTTTTGATCGATCGATCTTCAAACATTTTTGATCGATCGATTGATCTTCAAACCTTTTCGATCGATCGATCAATCTTCAAATCTTTTCGATCGATCGATCGATCTTCAAACCTTTTCTATCGATCGATCTTCAAACCTTTTCTATCAATCGATCGATCTTCAAACCTTTTCTATCGATCGATCGATCTTCAAACCTTTTCTATCGATCGATCTTCAAACCTTTTCTATCTATCGATCGATGTTCAAACCTTTTCAATCGATCGATCGATCTTCAAACCTTTTCTATCTATCGATCGATCTTCAAACCTTTTCTATCGATCGATCGATCTTCAAACCTTTTTGATCGATCGATCTTCAAACCTTTTCTATCGATCGATCTTCAAACCTTTTCGATCGATCGATCTTCAAACCTTTTCGATCGATCGATCGATCTTCAAACCTTTTCGATCGATCGATCTTCAAACCTTTTCTATCGATCGATCGATCTTCAAACCTTTTCTATCGATCGATCGATCAATCTTCAAACCTTTTCGATCGATCGATCTTCAAACCTTTTCGATTGATCGATCTTCAAACCTTATCGATCGATCGATCTTCAAACCTTTTCGATCAATCGATTGATCTTCAAACCTTTTTGATCGATCGGTCTTCAAACCTTTTCGATCGATCGATCGATCGATCTTCAAACATTTTCGATCGATCGATCTTCAAACCTTTTCGATTGATCGATCTTCAAACATTTTTGATCGATCGATCTTCAAACATTTTTGATCGATCGATCGATCTTCAAAAAATTTTGATCGATCGATCGATCTTCAAACATTTTTGATCGATCGATTGATCTTCAAACCTTTTCGATCGATCGGTCTTCAAACCTTTTCGATAGATCGATCTTCAAACATTTTCGATCGATCGATCTTCAAACATTTTTGATCGATCGATCGATCTTCAAACATTTTTGATCGATCGATCGATCTTCAAACATTTTTGATCGATCTTCAAACATTTTTGATCGATCGATTGATCTTCAAACCTTTTCGATCGATCGATCGATCTTCAAACCTTTTCGATCGATCGATCTTCAGACCTTTTCTATCGATCGATCGATCTTCAAACCTTTTCTATCAATCGATCGATCTTCAAACCTTTTCTATCGATCGATCGATCTTCAAACCTTTTCTATCGATCGATCTTCAAACCTTTTCTATCTATCGATCGATCTTCAAACCTTTTCTATCGATCGATCGATCTTCAAACCTTTTCTATCGATCGATCGATCTTCAAACCTTTTCGATCGATCGATCGATGTTCAAACCTTTTCAATCGATCGATCGATCTTCAAACCTTTTCTATCTATCGATCGATCTTCAAACCTTTTCTATCTATCAATCGATCTTCAAACCTTTTCTTTCTATCGATCGATCTTCAAACCTTTTCTATCGATCGATCGATCTAAACTTTTCAAACTTTCTGGTCAGGCTTTTTCAAGCCAACTTAAAGTTTGTCTCAAACTTTTTTTTCTAGTTCTTCTTCTTCTCTTTTATTTTTCTGGCCGCAAAATTTTTGGACACTAACTCCTCCTAGACCGTTCAAGCTACATACTCCAAACTCGGCACAGACCTTCATACTGTTCTGACTCGGTGTGCTATATCTTTTCAGACTGGTTTGAGTTACGGTTTTCCTAAAAATTAAAATTAAAAACCCAAAAAATGCCCATAGACTTTCATTGACAGGATGTTCAGATGACCCAAGCTCCAAATCCCATTAGACTCAATCAAGCTTTGATGCTAATCAATGTAAACTCATTCAAACTCATCTAATCTATCTATCTATCGATCGATCTTCAAACCTTTTCGATCGATCGATCTTAAAACCTTTACGATCGATCGATCAATCTTCAAACCTTTTCGATCGATCGATCGATCTTCAAACCTTATCGATCGATCGATCTTCAAACCTTTTCGATCGTTCGATTGATCTTCAAACCTTTTCGATCGATCGATCTTCAAACCTTTTCGATCGATCGATCGATCTTCAAACCTTTTCGATCAATCGATTGATCTTCAAACCTTTTCGATCGATCGATCTTCAAACCTTTTCGATCGATCGATCGATCTTCAAACCTTTTCTATCGATCGATCCATCTTCAAACCTTTTCTATCGATCGATCGATCTTCAAACCTTTTCGATCGATCAATCTTCAAACCTTTTTGATCGATCGATCTTCAAACCTTTTCGATCGATCA
This sequence comes from Pelophylax lessonae, assembly GCF_965119305.1. Classification (NCBI taxonomy): domain Eukaryota; kingdom Metazoa; phylum Chordata; class Amphibia; order Anura; family Ranidae; genus Pelophylax; species Pelophylax lessonae. The sequence continues at coordinate 465,748,316 of NC_138771.1, read as the reverse complement.
AACGATCTTCAAACCTTTTTGGTCGATCGATCGATCTTCAAACCTTTTCGATCGATCGATCGATCTTCAAACCTTTTCAATCGATCGATCTTCAAACCTTTTCTATCGATCGATCGATCTTCAAACCTTTTCGATCGATCAATCGTCAAACCTTTTCGATCGATCGATCTTCAAACCTTTTCGATCGATCGATCTTCAAACCTTTTCGATCGATCAATCATCAAACTTTTTCGATCGATCAGTCTTCAAACCTTTTCGATCGATCGATCTTCAAACCTTTTCGATCGATCGATCTTCAAACCTTTTCGATCGATCGATCGATCTTCAAACCTTTTCTATCTATCGATCGATCTTCAAACCTTTTCTTTCTATTGATCGATCTTCAAACCTTTTCTATCGATCGATCGATCTAAACTTTTCAAACTTTCTGGTCAGGCTTTTTCAAGCCAACTTAAAGTTTGTCTCAAACTTTTTTTTCTAGTTCTTCTTCTTCTTCTTATTTTTCTGGCCGGTAAATTTTTGGACACTATCTCCTCCTAGACCGTTCAAGCTACATACTCCAAACTCGGCACAGACCTTCATACTGTTCTGACTCGGTGTGCTATATCTTTTCAGACTGGTTTGAGTTACGGTTTTCCTAAAAATTAAAATTAAAAACCCAAAAAATGCCCATAGACTTTCATTGACAGGATGTTCAGATGACCCAAGCTCCAAATCCCATTAGACTCAATCAAGCTTTGATGCTAATCAATGTAAACTCATTCAAACTCATCTAATCTATCTATCAATCGATCTTCAAACCTTTTCGACCGATCGATCGATCTTCAAACCTTTTCGATCGATCGATCGATCTTCAAACCTTTTCGATCGATCGATCTTCAAACCTTTTCGATCGCAAGCCTTTTCGATCGATCGATCTTCAAACCTTTTCTATCGATCGATCTTCAAACCTTTTCGATCGATCGATCTTCAAACCTTTTCGATCGATCGATCTTCAAACCTTTTCGATCGATCGATCGATCTTCAAACCTTTTCGATCGATCGATCTTCAAACCTTTTCTATCGATCGATCGATCTTCAAACCTTTTCTATCGATCGATCGATCAATCTTCAAACCTTTTCGATCGATCGATCTTCAAACCTTTTCGATTGATCGATCTTCAAACCTTATCGATCGATCGATCTTCAAACCTTTTCGATCAATCGATTGATCTTCAAACCTTTTTGATCGATCGGTCTTCAAACCTTTTCGATTGATCGATCTTCAAACCTTATCGATCGATCGATCTTCAAACCTTTTCGATCAATCGATTGATCTTCAAACATTTTCGATCGATCGATCTTCAAACCTTTTCGATTGATCGATCTTCAAACATTTTTGATCGATCGATCTTCAAACATTTTTGATCGATCGATCGATCTTCAAAAAATTTTGATCGATCGATCGATCTTCAAACATTTTTGATCGATCGATTGATCTTCAAACCTTTTCGATCGATCGGTCTTCAAACCTTTTCGATCGATCGATCTTCAAACATTTTCGATCGATCGATCTTCAAACATTTTTGATCGATCGATCGATCTTCAAACATTTTTGATCGATCTTCAAACATTTTTGATCGATCGATTGATCTTCAAACCTTTTCGATCGATCGATCTTCAAACCTTTTCGATTGATCAATCTTCAAACCTTTTCTATCGATCGATCGATCTTCAAACCTTTTCTATCAATCGATCGATCTTCAAACCTTTTCTATCGATCGATCGATCTTCAAACCTTTTCTATCGATCGATCTTCAAACCTTTTCTATCTATCGATCGATCTTCAAACCTTTTCTATCGATCGATCGATCTTCAAACCTTTTCTATCGATCGATCGATCTTCAAACCTTTTCTATCGATCGATCGATCTTCAAACCTTTTCGATCGATCGATCGATGTTCAAACCTTTTCAATCGATCGATCGATCTTCAAACCTTTTCTATCTATCGATCGATCTTCAAACCTTTTCTATCTATCAATCGATCTTCAAACCTTTTCTTTCTATCGATCGATCTTCAAACCTTTTCTATCGATCGATCGATCTAAACTTTTCAAACTTTCTGGTCAGGCTTTTTCAAGCCAACTTAAAGTTTGTCTCAAACTTTTTTTTCTAGTTCTTCTTCTCTTTTATTTTTCTGGCCGCAAAATTTTTGGACACTAACTCCTCCTAGACCGTTCAAGCTATATACTCCAAACTCGGCACAGACCTTCATACTGTTCTGACTCGGTGTGCTATATCTTTTCAGACTGGTTTGAGTTACGGTTTTCCTAAAAATTAAAATTAAAAACCCAAAAAATGCCCATAGACTTTCATTGACAGGATGTTCAGATGACCCAAGCTCCAAATCCCATTAGACTCAATCAAGCTTTGATGCTAATCAATGTAAACTCATTCAAACTCATCTAATCTATCTATCTATCGATCGATCTTCAAACCTTTTCGATCGATCGATCGATCTTCAAACCTTTTCGATAGATCGATCGATCTTCAAACCTTTTCGATCGCAATCCTTTTAGATCGATCGATCTTCAAACCTTTTCGATCAATCGATCTTCAAACCTTTTCGATCGATCAATCTTCAAACCTTTTCGATCGGTCTTCAAACCTTTTCGATCGATCGATCTTCAAACCTTTTCAATCGATCGATCTTCAAACCTTTTCTATTGATCGATCGATCGATCTTCAAACCTTTTCTATCGATCGATCTTCAAACCTTTTCTATCGATCGATCGATCTTCAAACCTTTTCTATCGATCGATCGATCTTCAAACCTTTTCTATCTATCGATCGATCGATCTAAACTTTTCAAACTTTCTGGTCAAGCTTTCTCAAGCCAACTTAAAGTTTGTCTCGACGAACTTTTTTTTCTAGTAATTCTTATTTTTCTGAGTGGAAAATTTTTGGACACTAACTCCTCCTAGACCGTTCAAGCTACATACTCCAAACTCGGCACAGACCTTCATACTGTTCTGACTCGGTGTGCTATATCTTTTCAGACTGGTTTGAGTTACGGTTTTCCTAAAAATTTAAATTAAAAACCCAAAAAATGCCCATAGACTTTCATTGACAGGATGTTCAGATGACCCAAGCTCCAAATCCCATTAGACTCAATCAAGCTTTGATGCTAATCAATGTAAACTCATTCAAACTCATCTAATCTATCTATCTATCGATCGATCTTCAAACCTTTTCGATCGATCGATCTTCAAACCTTTCTGATCGATCTATCTTCAAACCTTTTCGATCGATCGATCTTCAAACCTTTTTCGATCGCAAACCTTTTCGATCGATCGATCTTCAAACCTTTTCGATCGATCGATCTTCAAACCTTTTCGATCGATCGATCGATCTTCAAACCTTTTCGATCGATCGATCGATCTTCAAACCTTTTCTATCTATCGATCAATCTTCAAACTTTTTCTATCTATCGATCGATCTTCAAACCTTTTCTATCTATCTATCTATCTTCAAACCTTTTCTATCTATCTATCTATCTATCTATCTATCTATCTATCTATCTATCTATCTATCTATCTATCTATCTATCTATCTATCTATCTATCTATCTTCAAACCTTTTCTAATCTATCTATCTATCTATCTATCTATCTATCTATCTATCTATCTATCTATCTATCTATCTATCTATCTATCTATCTATCTATCTATCTATCTATCTATCTTCAAACCTTTTCTATCTATCTATCGATCTTCAAACCTTTTCTATCTATCGATCGATCTTCAAACCTTTTCTATCTATCTATCTATCTATCTATCTATCTATCTATCTATCTATCTATCTATCTATCTATCTATCTATCTATCTATCTATCTATCTATCTATCTATCTATCTATCTATCTATCTTCAAACCTTTTCTATCTATCTATCTATCTATCTATCTATCTATCTATCTATCTATCTATCTATCTATCTATCTATCTATCTATCTATCTATCTATCTATCTATCTATCTATCTATCTATCTATCTATCTATCTATCTATCTTCAAACCTTTTCTATCTATCTATCGATCTTCAAACCTTTTCTATCTATCTATCGATCTTCAAACCTTTTCTATCGATCGATCGATCTTCAAACCTTTTCTATCGATCGATCGATCTTCAAACCTTTTCTATCGATCGATCGATCTTCAAACCTTTTCTATCGATCGATCGATCTTCAAACCTTTTCTATCTATCTATCTATCTATCTATCTATCTATCTATCTATCTACAAACCTTTTCTATCTATCTATCGATCTTCAAACCTTTTCTATCTATCTATCGATCTTCAAACCTTTTCTATCGATCGATCGATCTTCAAACCTTTTCTATCGATCGATCGATCTTCAAACCTTTTCTATCGATCGATCGATCTTCAAACCTTTTCGATCGATCGATCGTCAAACATTTTCTATCGATCGATCGATCTTCAAACCTTTTCGATCGATCGATCAATCTTCAAACCTTTTCTATCGATCGATCTTCAAACCTTTTCTATCGATCGATCGATCTTCAAACCTTTTCTATCTATCGATCGACCTTCAAACCTTTTCTTTCTATCGATCGATCTTCAAACCTTTTCTATCTATCGATCGATCTTCAAACCTTTTCTATCGAACGATCGATCTTCAAACCTTTTCGATCGATCGATCTTCAAACCTTTTCTATCTATCGATCGATCTTCCAACCTTTTCTATCTATAGATCGATCTTCAAACCTTTTCTTTCTATCGATCGATCTTTAAACCTTTTCTATCGATCGATCGATCTAAACTTTTCAAACTTTCTGGTCAGGCTTTTTCAAGCCAACTTAAAGTTTGTCTCGACAAACTTTTTTTTTCTAGTTATTATTCTTCTTCTTCTTCTTCTTCTTATTTTTCTTAGCGGTAAATTTTTGGACACTAACTCCTCCTAGACCGTTCAAGCTACATACTCCAAACTCGACACAGACCTTCATACTGTTCTGACTCGGTGTGCTATATCTTTTTAGACTGGTTTGAGTTACGGTTTTCCTAAAAATTAAAATTAAAAACCCAAAAAATGCCCATAGACTTTCATTGACAGGATGTTCAGATGACCCAAGCTCCAAATCCCATTAGACTCAATGAAGCTTTGATGCTAATCCATTTAAACTCATTCAAACTCATCTAATCTATCTATCTATCTACTGATCGATCTTCAAACCTTTTCGATCGATCGATCGATCTTCCGACCTTTTCTATCGAACGATCGATCTTCAAACCTTTTCTATCGATCGATCGATCTTCAAACCTTTTCTATCTATCGATCGATCTTCAAACCTTTTCTTTCTATCGATCGATCTTCAAACCTTTTCTATCGATCGATCGATCTAAACTGTTCAAACTTTCTGGTCAAGCTTTCTCAAGCCAACTTAAAGTTTGTCTCGACGAACTTTTTTTTCTAGTTTTTATTGTTATCATAGGGAATTTAAATATCCCCTGTGATAGCAATAAGTAGTGACATTTAAAAAAAAATGGGGTCTATTTTACTCTAGATCTCTTCCCTGCCCTTAAATAATCTGACCACACCAATATTGATGTGATAAGATGCTTTCCCAATTTCCCAATGGCGCTGTTTATATCTGGCGAAACCAAAGTCATGAAATGCTCGTAGCTTCCGGTATCTTAGGCCATATAGATGATTCGAGCCATTCTGGTCTCCAACCAGCTCTATGGTCAGCTGATGGAACCACCGGCTGCAGTCTCGGGGTACCCGGTTTGACAGGAGAGCCCGAAAAAACCATGAAAGGTGGCAGGGGGGAGTCCCCTCCCACTGCTTGTAAAAGCAGTCTAGCGGCTAATTATCTTCTAGGATTGCTTTTACATGAAAGCTATCCGCTGGCTGTAAAAAACTATACCAGAAAGTGTGTGGCATACATGCAATGTTGTTTTTGGGCTGAAGGAAAAAAAAATACGTAGCAGATTCCTCCATTCGCGTTGATCTATGCGGATGAAGAAATCTCTGCCAAGAAAAGAGGTAAAAAATATATGGTAAGCATAGGAGAGATCTGCCCTCTGTGTCCACACCCCATCCGCTATGCTTTGCCATATATGCTCTTTTTTTAACTGCAGTGGTGAAATCACCTCCTACAGTGCTGCAATCATTGATTACGTATATGGTGAGAGCAAAAGCGGTTGCTGTCAGAATAAACAAATCAGTGCTGCAGCTGATGGGCGTACCTGCAAAGCAAACAATGGTTAACAATAAAACACAGTAACAATAAAACATTACAGTATAGCAGTATATTATAAAGTACAGTAAAAGTAGAAAGAGTAGTAAAGTAGATTAAAAACAGAAAATTAACTCAATAAAACGACAACTGTTTTTGGCTTTTTTAATTTATTTTTTTGGTTATCTTTATTTGTAACTTTTTTTTGTAACTTTTTTTAACTGTAAAAAAACTGTTCGGACTAGGGTCTCTCAAAATGCGATAGCCAACATCTTTCGAGACCCTGTGTGAAAAGTGTGCCCTAGACTGTGCCCTCCTGTACCCTATACTAATACTCTACTAGTATGTGGTAGCGACGGAAAGAGTCCCCGATGTAGAGACCAGGTTGACCAGGACAGGAGGGACAAAAATAGAGGAAGTCATGCCTAAATCCACGTTTCCTACAGACACAACATCTTCTTTGGTGTTCTCTTTGGGTAGGGGTACTAGGGAGGACATCCAGAAAATGCCTCCCATGCAGCCGGCTCACTGTATCTGGATTGGAAATCTGGGCCACGGCACCTTCTGGATACAGAAGGGCTGTGATGATCTCTTCCTGGAATTTTAGGAAGGATCCACTTCATCCTGACGCTTTGTATAGCACATAAGCGTTTGGCAGAGCCAATTGCAATAGGTATACAGACACTTTTTTGTACCAGCATCTGGCCTTACGAGCAATTAAGTACGGCGCCATCATCTGGTCATTGAAGTCCATCCCTCCTATGTTGAGTTTGTATTCGTGGGCACAGAGGGGCTTCTTAACAACACCAGTCGCCGTTGCAATTTGGACTGTCGTGTCTGTGTGAATGGAGGACAGAACAAAAACATTCCATGTGTCCCTCCACTTCACTGCAAGCAATTTATCAGACTTTAAGCAGGCTCTCTCCCCCCAACTAAGTAGGGTATCTAAAAGCCGTCGGGGGAAGTCTCGTCGATTAGGTCGCACGATGCCACATGGGCCAATTGCAAAATCAAAAAGGTGTCTAAAAAGTGGCACGATTTTATAGAAGTTGTCCACGTATAAATGGTACCCCTTTACGAATAAGGGTGACACCAAGTGCCAAACAATTTTGCCACTGCTCCCCATGTAGTCTGGGCAGTTGGGGAGCTTCACATTGCTATATTTTCCCTCGTAAACCTGGAAACTACACGTATAGCCTGTTGCCCTGTCACAGAGCTTATACATCTTGATCCCATATCTGGCACGCTTGCTGAGGAGAAACTGAAAGCAAGGTGGCCAGAAAATTTGATCAGAGACTCATCAAGGCAGACAGCTTGTTGGGGCAAATACAAGGCTGCAAACTTCTGGTTTAAGTGGTTTACAAGGGGCGGAGGGGGAGCAGGAATAGGCCCAGAAAAGTTTTAAATTCGGAAACTGTGATACTTTTCCATGCACATTCTCTGGCAAGGGTCAAATTTGGATTTGCTGCGAAGATTTGATCGGCATATAAATTGGTCCACAACAGATCTGTAAAGCTCTTCCATGAAAAACAGCTCATACAACTCAAGGGAAGTAAAATTAGCTGTTTCCACCTTCCGGGTTGGCCAGTGAATGGGGGAAATACGGGCACTGCAGAAGTGGTGGGCTCCCAATCAAGATTTGCAAGCACATCAGAAAGGACACTATGGGCTCTACGGGCCTGTCTTTGAATTCTTGGTGGCTGTGGGACACTACTTGTGCTAGCCACCGCACCAGCTTGAACTGCACTTATGGTGCTTGCCAGTTCACCAGAAGATTGAGCAGCACTAGTACCGACACTCTGCTGCATATGAGAACCCTGCAATTGTTTCACCTCACCAACAGAAGAACGGGGTTGGGTACGCCTAACCTTAGAGCTATCTGCCAGGATGCCGCTAGTGTCTACAGGTTCGTATACTGAGCCTGATTCTGACAGTGAGGCTTCCCCATTGCTCTCATCTTTCATGCTCAGCATCATATGCTAGTATAGTTCTGATTAGATCAAAGATATTGATCCGTTCAGACACTATACTAGTAATGGAGGTGTGTCACTGGCAATCAAAGGGTTAAAATGTATTACTAAATATGTGGCTGGAAATCTGAAGCTGTCCTGAATTGATGCTAACTAACTGATGTCACCAGTGACACTAATACAGTCATCAGAAAAAAAAGATCTGTACACTATATTAGTAACAAAGGGCAATGAAGGGGTTAACTGGGGTGATCAGGGGGTTAAATCTTTATTAGGGGATATATAGCAGAGACCCTAAGCCTATCTGGGACTGCTTCTAACTACCACTAACTGCCTCTCACACTAACTGAAGTCACAAGTTACACTAATACATACAGTGATCAGTAAATTGTCTGTATATTGTAATTAGTATACACTGTGAAAGGGTTAACAGGGGGTGATCAGGGGGTTAAATCTTTATTGGGGGATATAGGGCGGGGACCCTAAACCTATTTGGGACTACCACTAACTGCCTCTCACACTATCTGAAGTCACAAGTGACACTAATACAGTGATCAGTAAATTCTATCTGTATACTGTATAGCGTGCACTGTGACAGGGAGTGAAAGGGTTAATTAGGGGGTGATAAGGGAGTTAAATGTGTGCCTATGTGTACTGGTGTCAGTGTAGTGATTGTGTACTCACAGTAGATGTTATCTCCTCTCATGCTGGAACCAAAAAGGACTCCAGGATTGGAGATTACATCATATCCTGTGCTTGTGTTTACATTACACGGGCACAGGATGTAATGCCATTGGTCAGAACCAATCAACAGGTCCAGGCCAAAAATCATTGGCCTAGCACCTAGCCCTGTGCGCAACCGCCGTACAGGTACAGCGATTTGCGCAACCGAGCCAGCCTGATGCAGTATATATGCGGCGGGTGGTCGGCAACTGGTTAAATCCAATTGTCTGGTAGTGACCTGGCTTGTCTGACTCAGCTACTCTTCCTTCTGCTGCCTAAACAATACACTCTGAGTACCTACCTGCTGTCAGCCAGTTCTTGCCTACATCTGTTTGCTGACCAGCCAGTTCCTCCTCACATCTGTCTGCTGCCAGCTAGTATTTGCTTTTCCCAGCCTGCTGTTCAGCCGGTGATCTACTGCCACCCAGCCAGTTTATGCTGTTGTCTTCTTCTGTCGGCCTACTTCTGTTCTGGCTTGAGCACCCTGCTTATCTCCGCTGCTGGCAAAGACCATCAGGCACTTGTGCTACTGCATGCTCTTGTGTCACCTGTGCAGTCTACCAGGGGCCCAGAGCCAGAGGTGTAAGAGAGGCCTTCCTCAACTCGTCAGTTTGATCCACCAGGTACATGATGACAGTTGTGGTGCCCCCAGGTGCATCTATATAACCATGCCAAATATGCCATTCTTTCTATAGCTCTTTAGCTCCTGCTTGAAGTTCTCATTTAAAATGGAAAGTAAAGTGTTACTTAACACAGGGGCCTGCATTCACTATATCTGGTCTCACACAGTACACGGAACATGGAAATTTAATTATTTCAGTAAATATAAACTGCTAAATACCTTTTCTCATCAGCAGTATATAGCAGTCTTGTGACTTCTATCAATGTCTGGTTAAAGCTTGTAGAAGGAGTTTTCATGACTGTCCTATGAGGCTGCAGGACCCCTGACCCATTGTTTGGACAGTGCTGATTGGCCCTGTGCTAATCACATTCACCCTCCCAAGAAAAAAAAAAAAAGTGTCTCTCTCTAGCAATACACACCAAACTGAGCATTTGCAGAGTGACTCCAAAGGCTCTGTCTTATCAGGGGGTGGATTGGGAAGGATCAGAGAAGACAGGCTCAAACAGCCTTTTTACACAATGCAGTGGAATAACCCCTTAGGCTCCACAGTGAGTATAACAAGCATGCTTTACTGCATATTCAGTGCATCCAGAAAGCATTCACAGCGCTTCACTTTTTTCACACATTGTTTTGTTACAGCCTTTTTGTTGCAGTCTTATTTTTCTCAAAATTCTACCAACAATACCCCATAATGACGACGTGAAAGAAGTTTGTTTGAAATCTTTGCAAATTTATTAAAAATAAAAAATGAAAAAATCCCATGTACAAAAGTATTCACAGCCTTTGCGCAATAATTTGTTGAAGCACGTTCGGTCTTTTTGAGTATGATGCTACAAGCTTGGCACACCTATTTTTGGGCAGTTTCTCCCATTCTACTTTTCACAACCTCTCAAGCTCCATCAGGTTGGATGGGGAGCGTCAGTGCACAGCCATTTTCAGATTTCTCTAGAGATTTTCAATCAGGTCCAAGTTTGGGCTCTGGCTGGGCCACTCAAGGACATTCACAGAGGTGTCCCATAGCCACTCCTTTGTTATCTTCTCTGTGTGCTTAGGGTCGTTGTCCTGTTGGAAGATGAACCTTCACCCCAGTCTGAGGTCTAGAGCGCTCTGGAGCAGGTTTTCATCAAGGATGTCTCTTTACATTTCTGCATTCATCTTTCCCTTAATCTTGACTAGTCTTCCAGTTCCTGGGCTGGAAAAGATCCCCACAGCATGATGCTGCCACCACCATGCTTCACTGTAGGGATGGTATTGGTCAGGGGATGAGCGGTGCCTGGTTTCCTCCAGACATGACTCTTGCCATTTAGACCAAAGAATGCAATCTTTGTTTCATCAGACCAGAGAATTTTGTTAATCATGGCCTGAGATCCTTCAGGTGCTTTTTGGCAAACTCCAGACGGGCTGTCATGTGTCTTTTACTGAGAAGTGGCTTCTGTCTGCCCACTCTACCATTTAGGCCGGATTGGTGGAATGCTGCAGAGATGGTTGTTCTTCTGGAAGGTTCTCCTCTCCTCTCTCCATTGAGAAATGCTGGAGCTCTGTCAGAGTGACCATCAGGTTCTTGGTCACCTCCCTGACTAAGGCCCTTCTCCCCAGATTTCTGAGTTTGGCTGGGCGGCCCACTCTAGGAAGAGTCCTGGTGGTTCCAAACTTCTCCCATTTATGAATGATGGAGGCCACTGTGCTCATTGGAAACTTCAATGTTGCAGAAATTTTTCTCTACCCTTCTCCAGATCTGTGCTTTAATACAATCCTGTCTCAGAGGTCTACAGACAATTCCTTGGATTTCATGGCTTGGTTTGTGCTCTGACATGCACTATTAACTGTGGGACCTTATATAGATCGGTGTGTGCCTTTCCAAATTGTGCCCAGTCAACTGAATTTACCACAGGTGGACTCCAATCAAGTTGTAGAAGCGTCTCAAGGATAATCAGTGGAAGCAGGATGCACCTGGGCTCAATTTTGAGTGTCATGGCAAAGGCTTTGAATATTTATGTACATAATGTTTTTTAATTTTTTATTTTTAATAAATTTGCAAAGATTTCAAACAAACTTTTCTCAAGTTGTAATTATGGGGTATTGTTTGTAGAATTTTGAGGAAAATAATACATTTAGTCCATTTTGGAAAAAGGCTGTAACATAACAAAATGTGGAAAAACTGAAGCGCTGTGAATACTTTCCGGATGCACTATACAGACTGATTTTACTGTTGTGGGTTTAGTAACACTTTTAAGGCAGTGTAGGCAATTCCCTGTATTAGTGGGCCAAAGATAACCAGTTTCACAGCTACCACCCAGCTTTTCTTCCTTTGTGTAATAGCAAAATTGAAGTGTACTTTTTGTGGCTATGAAATTAAAATAAAAAGCACTGAAGTGATGTTCAGGCTGTGTGAGAAGGAAAGGAAACCACATTAGTAGACACTAGTTTGCTCATTCCTGGAAATTAATAGCTGAACTTAAATCATTAACCACTTCAGCCCTGGAAGATTTTACCCCCTTCCTGACCAGGCCCTATTTTGCGATTAGGCACTGCGTTACTTTAACGGACAATTGCGCAGTTGTGCGACGCTGTACCCAAACTAAATTTACGTCCTTTTTCTCCCACAAATAGAGCTTTCTTTTGGTGGTATTTGATCACCTGTGCGATTTTTATTTTTGCGCTATAAACAAAAAAAGCGCAACAATTTTGAAAAAAAAAAACAATATTTTTCACATTCTGCTATATGACATTCCCAAAACAAAAAATTTAAAAATCAAAAACTTTTAACATTTTAGGCCAATTTGTTTTCTGCTACATATTTTTGGTTAAAAAAAATCGCAATAAGCGAATTTTGATTGTTTTGCGCAAAAGTTATCTACTAACTACGGGAAAGATTTATGTAATTTTTTTTTTTTTACTAGTAATGGCGGCGATCTGTGATTTTTTGCGGGACTGCGACATTGCAGTGGACAGATCGGACCCCTAACTGATATTTTTGACACTTTTGGGGGTACCAGTGACATTACTACAGTAATCAGTGCTAAAACTATGCACTGTTACTGTAATAGTGCCATTGGCAGGGAAGGGGCTAACCCTGTGGGTGATCAAGGGGTTAAATGTGAGACTAGGGGAGTGATTCAAACTGTGGGGGGGGCGTGGCTTCTGAGATGACCATAGGGACATGTGATCCTATATAGAAGGATCACATGAGCTCTGTGATCATCCCAGGGAGAAGGACAGTCAGCTGTGTTTACAACAGCCGACCGTTCTTCTCTCTCAGCAGGGAACGATCACGGGTGTCAGGCGGTAATCGGAGCCGCCTGACACACGCATCAGCTTCCCCGCTGACAAGTGGTGACAGGAGCGCCGAGCGCGTCACCGGCAGCGTGCGCTCGCCCGCTAGACTCCCTGTAAATGTACGGCGATTTGCCTGGGAGCGGCTGCCTGCCGCAGTACATCTGCGGAGGGCGGTTGTAAACTGGTTAAACAAGTTATCACAAATAATGATAAATTTGAATTGTAACAGACATAATCTTCTATAACTATATAACGAAGTATTATTAAAGATTGGTGTTTGTTATAAGTCAATAAAGACGTACCAACATCCCAAATGATACTGATTGAAAGAAAAATAGTCTGTGTGGGATCTGGGTGTAAGATCACAACACTAAGACTATGTTTTCACAATAAAGGGAGGGGGAGGACATAAAGGAAAAAGAACGGGTGGGAAGAGAAGGGAAGAAAAAAGGGGGGGGGGGGGGAAAGGAAAGGGAGGAAAGGAGGGCTGGTGGGATTTTAACGGTACAGTAGATCTGAAAAGTATGCAACTAATATATATAAAATTTGAATTTATTTAGCATATTTAAAATCACAATAAAACATGTAACTGAAACATACAATCAGAGTACAGAACATACATCACTATATTATATGTAGACATACAGGCAAATGTACAGGCAATTTAGAATAAACATGTAGAACAATAACCGGTGGTCAGTTGAGCACCTGGCATCAACCCAACATGTTTCGCGGACGATTAGATCCGCTTCTTCAGGGGTTTGGTACAAGATACATTGTTTTGCCTTGAGAAGCCTGTATAACAAACAATATACATTAAAGTACAGCAAAAACAATTAATGCTTAGGGAGTCACTTCAAGCACATGCACACCAGTGTCTCATGCTCAGTCCGCTTCATAGTGAGCCATACCATTCACGTCACGCTGATCAGTTACAGCTTTGCAAGCATTGTGGCAGTAATATTGACCTTCGTTGTTTATATACAGGTATTACCTTTTTGTAGGGGTAAATAAATCTTTCTCTTTCCCCTTTTTGATATTTAACATTTTCAAATCTTAGTATTCTTATCAAACTATTTATTATTACCCATTGCATGCCTATATCCCCTCCACATCCGTTGGTGAGGCGTTTACTGGGTGGTGGCTTATCCCTGCATGGGGCGGACTGAGCATGAGACACTGGTGTGCATGTGCTTGAAGTGACTCCCTAAGCATTAATTGTTTTTGCTGTACTTTAATGTATATTGTTTGTTATACAGGATTCTCAAGGCAAAACAATGTATCTTGTACCAAACCCCTGAAGAAGCGGATCTAATCGTCCGCGAAACATGTTGGGTTGATGCCAGGTGCTCAACTGACCACCGGTTATTGTTCTACATGTTTATTCTAAATTGCCTGTACATTTGCCTGTATGTCTACATATAATATAGTGATGTATGTTCTGTACTCTGATTGTATGTTTCAGTTACATGTTTTATTGTGATTTTAAATATGCTAAATAAATTCAAATTTTATATATATTAGTTGCATACTTTTCAGATCTACTGTACCGTTAAAATCCCACCAGCCCTCCTTTCCTCCCTTTCCTTTCCCCCCCCCCCCCTTTTTTCTTCCCTTCTCTTCCCACCCGTTCTTTTTCCTTTATGTCCTCCCCCTCCCTTTATTGTGAAAACATAGTCTTAGTGTTGTGATCTTACACCCAGATCCCACACAGACTATTTTTCTTTCAATCTATATAAAGAAGTACGAGTACGGTAGCTGTCTGTTCTCAACTGCAGTAGGGGGCAGTGCGGTGTGCGATTCAGCGCATCGCACACAGCTCTCCTTTTTTTGTTTTTGTACAAACTTTATTTGAAGTGTACAAATGTACACTTCATTAATATCGCTGTACAGCTGCGCTGCTGTACAGTGCCATGCAATTCAGTACAGTGCGCTGCGATAGAATGCAGCATGTCTGCATTTTATTGTAGCACACTGCAGCGAAGCTCTGTACTGTGTTGCAGTGTGAATAGGACACACATAAAATAGTTTTCTGTGTGTCCTTGCGGTGACAGGCATTTTACAATGCAGTAAAACACCTATCACCGCACTAAGTATGAATTCAGGCTAAGTTGGATCCACTCTCTCTTTACTCCTCCTCTAAAGTGCCGGCTCTCCTTATCTTTCAGTAGCAATCAGCAATAATAAGGGAGAAGAGGTTTGGAAATGGCAGAGAAAATTTAAATTTTTGAAGTTTGAAGTATGGACCCCCCTCTCCCCCATAAGACAGGGCTGGCAACAACTGATTCTCAAGAGCCAAGCACTGCATTAAAGGATAAGATCACCTTTTGTAATATGTTACATGTTACACCCATACCCATGTTATGAATTGACTGGCCCCTGTTCCCCACCCGATTTCCTGTTTTGACAGCTAGCATGAGATCTTCTTCCCCTGCAAGCTGTCACAATTTAAAAAAAAATGTGCCTGTGTAGGGCCCTGTCTACCTGGCTATGTCACTTATTCCCAGTGTTCTGTTAATGGGAAACTACAAGTCCTGACAGCCTTTGAGGCTTTTAATTCATAATGAACTACCACAGTGCTGTTGAGTGCTGTGGTAGTTCATTGATCGTTCCTGTCAGTGAGTATCTGCTTGCCCGTATGAGTTACTAGCACATAGATACACTGACAGGTGGGCAGGAGTCCTGCATGGCACCAGCGTCCTGCTGATCACTGGTGAAATGCATTCCAGACTTCCAAAAAAAAATTAGTAAGCCCCGGTTCACACTTGTGCGAGTGCCGGGTTCGCATGTAATGTCGGAGCGCACTGCTCCTTCATTACATGCGATCGGCTGTGCGGTGCGAGTTTAGCCATACACTTTGTATGGCTAAATTCGCACCGCAGCCGCAGCAAACACGCACATGGACCCTTTTTGGAAGCCGCATCAGGATCGGATCGCACAGCGGTTCACAATTGTGCGATCCGATCCTGTGCGAACTGCACGATCGCACTGCGATATGCGATCAAACCGGGGGTGTCGTTAAGATTACATTGACACCACCAGCGTATCGCATATGGCAGTGTGAACTGCCAGGGGGTGTGTGTGCGATGCGGAAACAGGTTGCGGATTTGCAGCCTTCCCGCACTTGCATAAGTGTGAACCGGGGCTAAATGCACATGTAGCACCCCCCAGCATTGCTAGAGTACTAGAGTTAAATGTTTGTGCTAGAGTAGGTAAATTGTCAGGCTTGGTGTTGTTAAGTCTGGGTCGGGTGAGTGGCTCAGGGAGGGCTGGTAAGACTCACAGTTATGAACTCTAAGACCTCCCCCTACTTCTAGAAACAAGCAGAAGGTTCTAGAAGAATGTGAGTGGAGGGGCGGAGGCGCTGTATGGAAAAATCTGAGGGCCCTGACCATTTCCCAACAGATAGGTTGGCAGGGAGCAGGCCCCCTCAAATACTCAGGGTCAGCCTAGCTGGGGCAGTGTGAGTTCAGGTGGAAGATGGAGATGGAGTGTCGGGGGACTTTGAGAGTAGCCCCCTAGTCAAGGAGGGGTGAACTCAGGCCTGAGCTCAGGTGCGGAAGGGACCCCCTTCTCATGACACACAGAGGGATCCTGACCTGGAGGCACGGGAGCAAGGAAAGGACAGCAGAAGAACACTGCTGGGTAAATCTTCAGGGAAATAGACAGCCTGGGGGGCTGGTGAGTGTTGCAAGCAGAGGACTGAGAGGCATGCCTGAAGGGACTGGGTGCAAGCAGTCTGGGATGGATGCAGAGTCATTCTAGGAGGAGTGTAGAGAAGTAGCCAGGAGGGCTAGTGAAAGGGGCAGCTGCAGCCAGACAGGCTGGCAGTACCTGAAGAGGTGGTACTGGGATCAGTAGCCACAGGAATAGGACAGCTACGCACTAAGACCTCTTTTTATGCTACACTACTAAAGGGGCCCGCGGTCCCTGCCTGCAAAGGGCATTTACTCTGGATCTGATTGAGACTGTGTTGGATCATCTTTTCAATGCTAGCTGGTCCTGGGAGATGTAGTTCTACAAGCATTATTGTGCTGGAGGTAGAAGAGGAGAAGTGTATATATACTGGATATATATAGTTGTGTCCCTAAAGAATTCCTTGTTGATCGAGTGGCCATCCCATAATAACCTATCCCCATCCAAGTTCAATCCCCTTATACAAAAACAAAGCTGAAAGGACTGATTCCTGTCTCCGGAGTGTGTGGAAAATGTGTGTGCCTGTCTGTGTAGGGTGGGAGATAAACATATTCACCAGGGGCTCCTAAGAGGGCAGCGCCACATATATTTTTTTACTTGCATGCAATGTGCGTTTATTTATTTTTTGTTCAAGGGAGGGAGGTAGAAGTTCACATGCCAGCTATCTAGAAGTATCAAGTATTTCCAAGGGAAACAGGGTGGCTGGTAATGTGGCCCAGGTAAGTTTTAGGAGATGTATTATTATTATCAAGAGAACTTCAGGGTGATATAACAGGTTGACCTAAAGTAAGTTTGAGCTTTCACTTTGTAAGGGTAGAGGGATAGCATCTCACTCTATGCTCCCCTCCCTGTTGGGTGTTAAGTGTGGGTCACATGGAGGGCCTACTCCGGGGTAGGTTGTTCTGGGCTACGCTAGGCACCTGAACAGATGACTGAAGTCTAATAAGCTCTCTCAATGTTATTGTACACCACTACTGTCACTTGCTGCATTTAGGAGGGACACACAGAGCCAATGCCCTCTCCACCTGTCCAGCGTATCTCCAATACCCCTCTCCCAGTAATGGAATGGGGTCCCATTGTTCACCTAGCATGGACTCCATGCACACACTCACGTTACTCTTATGTACCTGTGCACAGGCTAAGGACCTCTGCGATCTAGGTCTGCTGACGTTTTTATGGGACATGGACCGCACATGGAGAGAGTGCCGACAACAACTCCTCCTGCAAGAGACTATCCCACCTGTCACATGTAGGTGCTTACGACAGGCTGCATGTGGAACCTTTATTACCCTTGGTAACTACTTGTGTCTTCACACTGTATTAAGTTTTGTACCACTGTCTTCATACCCCAATGTGTTCAACTGACCCGAGCTGTAAAATATGTGTGCTGATTACTTGCATTACAATCCTTGAATAATTTCAGACCAGGCAAGGACAAGGTTTTAAAATCTTTACTGGAAATTTGCAGCATGCAGAACAAAGAGCAGTGTCTTCCTAACATTTGTAGTCCCTTAAGCCCCGTACACACGCACAGATTGTTGGCCATAAATTGTTGGCCAACGTCCGATCTGCCGATTGTAGGCTTGTTAGTATGATGCTTCTGACAACCAACTGCAAATTTTCGGCCGAAAAAAATCAGGTGTGCATGCTATAAAATTTTTGTTGGCCAACAAAGAACGGCCGATTTTCCGTCAGTCAGTACAGATTTCGGCAGACAAAAATCAAATGAGCAAGACTGGGCATGCTCAGAGAAGAAAAAACACACTGAAAGTCAACCAGAACATGACATCACTTCTGAAGTTGGTTTTTGTTGGCCAACAAAAGTCCAGTGCAAGTCTAGAGCACATTTCAACCAACAAACAACACTGGACAAAAGTTGGAAGATCAGTTGGCCAACAATCTGTGCGTGTGTACGGGGCTTTAGATATGGTGGTCTTCAGGTGATTTTGTAGATCCCATTGGTCCCTTACTCTGAAGAAGGCTCTTCATCCATAGGTGCTCCGGCAGCAGGCTGTATGGACGGATTCCAGTAACGGCAACATGTCCTGCATCCCTCTCTCCCCGCTGGACTGTACCCCTGTCCCTTTTAATAAAGCAAAGGATAAAGGATCAGTGGGTCAGACCCAAGAAAGCCCACCAAGAAAAACCCAGGAAGCATATTAAAGCGGAGTTCCGGCCTCGGGGTTGAAATTTAGATAAAAATACCCCCGGGACAG
Source organism: Pelophylax lessonae (assembly GCF_965119305.1). NCBI lineage: Eukaryota > Metazoa > Chordata > Amphibia > Anura > Ranidae > Pelophylax > Pelophylax lessonae. Next base: position 465,729,578 of record NC_138771.1, on the reverse strand, counting down.
TCAGGGCTAGTACATTCCACAATGGATAGCCTCTGTACTGTCCCGGGTCGCACTTACCTTTTAGAAGAAATACTTACTTTGAAAATTTCTTCTCCAGCGCTGCCATCTCGGATGTGGGCAGCTGAAGCCAGCGCGTCCTCTTCTGCGTCCTCTTCTGCGTCCTCTTCCGTGTCTTCTTCGTCCCAGAATGCCCTGCACCGGCCCTGCCGTCACTTCCGGTACGGGCGCGTCATCCCTGCACAGCTTCTGGGCATGCCCAGAAGCTGTTTAGCAGGGAATGCAGCGCCGCACCGGAAGTGACGAGCGGGGCCGGTGCAGGCGCATTGATTCCTGGGAGCGATGACGTTCAGCTCCCAGGAATCAATGCAAGGAGAAAGTGACGCCGCGGGCCGCAGCCGCAGAGGGAGGAAGTGGAAGAAAGGTGAGTATATTTTCTTCAATAACAAGGTAAGTAAACAAAAAAAAATCGTGATTATCCATTTCATTTTCAGGTGACACTCAGCAAGCGGATGGCCCAAAATCGATTTTGAGGCCGGAACTCTGCTTTAACACTAACCCCTCCCAGTTGGGGCAGCATTAAACCTGCCTTCAACTTTTTTATATGCTTGCTGTATCTTTTTTTTCATTATTGTATTTAATTCAATTGGTCGGTCAGCCTCCTTGACTCCACCTCCCTGAAATGAGTTTTTGCAGGTTGGGATCTGTTCAGGCAGGTTCTGTTTCTTTTTCAGGCATCAAAGCATTTTTCTGCCCTATCAAAACAGAATCATCCATATCGATACGCATATCAGGAAGGAATGCGTCACAATACAGTGCTGTATTGATATTTTGAACACTGCCCTATTTAAAGCCCTGTTCAATGTGCCCGTTTTATACTTTTAGCATCTGCCTCTCCAAAGGTCTCTGCACGGCCCTGGTAAACACCCTATGCTCACAATCTCTGACCCAACTATCTGCACAGTGGAATTCTTCTTGAAACCCACCCAGGTCTTTCCTAGCCTGATCCAGATCCAACACCATGTGTGCATAACAATAAACAATTTTGCCCTTTTAGGACAGCTTAAAACCTGGCTGCCATTGCTGATGTCATTGTAAATATGCAGCCTACCCTCTGCCTTTAATATTTTTTACTGACTTTTAGAAAGGAGAGAGTGACTAGAAATGTAGCACAAGGCTTTGCCACCACAATCTATTGGCTCATACAGAGAAGCACACCGGCCTTTTTTCAAAGTTTTGCCTGCTTGCAAATTGTCATGCCATATGCAGGAGCACTATGGCCATCAATCAATTAAAGCGGAGTTCCGGGCACAAAAAAGATTTTTTTTTTTTGTGCCCCTCCGCTAGGTATGCCGCACCTGAAAAGGAATTGGATAGTTATTTATTTTTTTTTTTGTTTACTCACCTTTTTATTGACGATCGTAAATACTCACCTATGACAGCTTCCTCCTCCAGCGCCGCGGCTCACCCCGTCACTTCCTGCCTCGCAATGATTCCTGGGAGCTAAACGTCATAGCTCCCAGGAATCAATGCGCCGCACCGGCCCCACTCGTCATTTCCAGGCGACGCCGCATTCCCCTGCTAAACAGCTTCTAGGAATGCGGCGCCGCGCCGGAAGTGACGAGAGGGGCCGGTGCAGTGCATTCTGGGACACGAAGACGCGGAAGAAGACAGAGAAGAGGACCGCGCCGGCTTCAGCTGCCCACAACCGAGATGGAAACGCTGTGGAAGAAAATTTCTAAGTAAGTATTTCTTCTAAAAGGTAAGTGCGAACCGGGACAGATCAGAGGCTAGCCATTGTGGAATGTGCTAGCCCTGACTGTCCCGGGGGTATGTTCAACAAAAAAACGTTTCTCTGCCCGGAACTCCGCTTTAAAGTGATTGTAAACGATCACCCTGCAAAACAACCCATTCAGCTTAAAATATCAATGAAAGGCAAAACATTTTTGTATAGATATAAAAAAAATATTATAAATACCTTTTTTATAAGTGATCACATTCACTCTGTTCTTAAAGCGGACTTCCACCCAAAAGTGGAACTTCTGCTTTAAGTAGTCCTCACCCTCTTAAATGCCACATTTGGCATGTCATTTTTCGGGGGGAGCGGGTACCTTGTTTTGCCAAGTACCCACTCCCACTTTCGCTCGGGTCGCCCAGGCGACTCGGGCGGAAGTTGTCTTCTCCCTGCAATCTTCTGAAACACGTCACAGGTCCCAGAAGATTGCCTGGCCACTGAGGAGGCGCAGCGTGATCCGCGCATGCGCAGTGCGCACCTGACTGTGAAGCCGCAAGTTGTCACAGCCGGGTGCCCACACTTGTGATGCTGGGGAGAGGTGAGAGAGAGGAGTGAGGCTTCAAGTGGCCGCATCGCTGGATCGTGGGACAGGTGAGTGTGTGTTTATTAAAAGTCAGCAGCTACACTTTTTGAAGCTGCTGAATTTTATAAACTTTAAAATGAATGGAATTCTGCTTTAACTCCATAGGAGCTGGGGGGAGAAGCAGCAGCAGCACACTGAGCTTCCCAGTGAATGGCTGTGCCGTGGGGTCATGTCAGGACAAGTCTGATCATTGGAGGAGAGCAGGCTGAGTTCATAGGTGTGCGCAGCCTATAGCATTAGGGTGTGCACCCCAAAGTTTAAATACACATGCATGTGTTTGCCTACATGTACATGGCCCCGGTACATTACTCTCCCTGCTGGCAAAGTGAAATAGAAGTGTGTGGCACTTCTCTTATGGCAGAGCAGGTCCGAGGGAGATCTTTCCCATCTCCTCACTGGCAAACAGAGCGATAATGCTAATGTGCCCTAGGTGATTAGGGTGTGCCCAGGCACACCCGGCACACCCTGTGCGCACGCCTATGGCTAAGTTCCTAGCACAGCTAGAGAACTGGCCACAATGTGCTCTCCTGCTTAGTGTGGTCAGTTTTATATTTTTTTAAAAGGAAAGCAAGGGGACTGGCTGTAACACCAGAGATTTCACATAAGGGAGGCAATACAAAGAGAACAGGATACTTTCTCATACAAGTACATGGTACAGCATGCACATATCAGGAATATGAAGTGTTGGGGTAACAAACGCTTTAATCCCCATCACCATATAAGCCTCAGGGGGTGCTGATGGGAGCTACTGCACACAGAAGGCTTTTTATCTTAACCAAATAAATGCATTAGGATTAAAAAAAAAACCCTTCTGCCTTTACTTCTTTGTAATACAGTAACAGTGATGAACCTACCCCTCCTATCACTCTCGCTGCATCTGCGCCCATTATTGTGCGGACAGCGCCCTCTAGTGACAGCTAAACTCGCACCTGCGCATAAGCGCTTCCTCGCACGTCAGCCACTTTGTTTGCGGCATCCAATCAGAACCGCTTTGGTCGGGAGGGCGGTGTTTCAGCGTGAAAACGTAAGGAGGGAGAGACGTCACGTCCGGGGAGGTGTCGCCGCTTAGAGTGGAGCTGACCGGTGGTGTGTGTTGTGGGGCCGCAGGTAATGTGACAGATTAGTGTGTGCGTGTTACCTGCCCAGCTGTGCGGAGGACTGGGCTCAGCCTGGGGCTTCCGGGGTACGGCTGGAGCGCTGCAGGCCCTGTGTGGGTGACTACTGCTGGTGGAAGCTTGTAGCTGGGCTTGTCATAGAGGACTGATAGCAATTGTCACATGTCTGTTCAGTGGAGGATGGTGTCTATAGACAGACATACGCTTGGCCCTCCATAGGGTTGTGTATGGGCAGGGTGTGTGACTCTATAGGCACCTTAAAGTGGAACTCTACACAAACTTTTTATTACTAGAGTGGTCTAATTTGTGTCTCCTTCCTGTGCTGGTGACACAGCAGGAAGTGAGGAGAGAGGTGACTTTTCCTGCCTATACTTTTAAGAGGAGCTCCAGGCTGTGGCTTCCGATGTTTAATATGACACTTACCTGTCCAAGGATCCAGAGATGTCCTCACCCTAACCAATTCTTCAGGCGCCGGCATCTGTAGTAAGAGAAATGAGAAGTAAACCCTGGCGGCTTCTCAGCCTGTTTCCTATTGCACATAAGAGAGCTGCTCTGCGCCTTGTTAATGGTCCTGTAGTCTAATGTGATGTGTCCCAGAAGACTGGGATGACGACTTCCGGCTCAGTTCGCTGCAGCGATCTGATCCGGTGTTCTATCAGAATGCCACTACCCATCAGATTGTGCAATGGAAGTGACGTTTGGACCAAAATAACACTTACTGCGCATGCGCGATGTGTTCCATGCCGCTATGCGTTCCAAACACTTCATGATCTGACAGGTAATGGTAATGTGATAGAACACCCATGTAGACCTCTTACTGCACCCAGCTACGTCTTGAATGTCTTAGTATTTTTAGCAATAAAGTGAGCGTATATAAATATTGTATATTGACATCTGTGATGTTGTTTGGATGTTATATTTTTAAAGAAGCTGGACACCAGCAGTAGAAAGGTGGCGGAGGCCATGTTGGTACACCCATACTGCTCAGCACTAACACTTTATGCTTTTAAACTAAAATCCAAACGCATCACAGATATCAATATACCATATTAATTTATATCCGCTCACTTTATTGCTAAAATTACTCTAAAATGAAAGATGTAGCTGGGTGTAGTAAGATGTCCGCATGGGTCTTCTATCAGATTATGCCTTCCTGTCATTGCGCATGCGCAGTAAGTGTTTTTGCTCCAAATGTCACTTCCGTTGCACAATCTGATGGGTAGCGGCATTCTGGTAGAACACGGGAAGTGGGATTTGGTACCTGTCAAAACCAAGTACCCACTCCTCCTGGGGCCCAACGTCCTCTAGTGGGCCCTGTGCTCACTGCCCAGCACTGTGGAGCTCGATTGGCATTTGCCATTAAACACCACAATTGTCAGGTCTGGCACCGTGTGCTTTTCACAGATGAGAGCAGATTCACCCTGAGCACATGTGACAGACATGAAAGGGTCTGGAGAAGCCATGGAGAACGTTATGCTGCCTGTAACATCATTCAGCATAACCGGTTTGGTGGGGAGTCAGTGATGGTCTGGAGAGGCATATCCATGAAGGGACGCCCAGATGCACGGACCTCTACAGGCTAGACAATGGCACCCTGACTGCCATTAGGAATCGAGATGAAATCCTTGGACCCATTGTCAGACCCTACACTGGTGCAGTTGGTCCTGGTGTGTGTGTATATATATATATATATGTATATATATATATATATGTAGGGAAGAATTAAAAAAGAAAATGTATTTTTTATTTTAGCCATCTGGGTGTCACTGGGGTAATTTTCTTTCACTTCCCATCTCTGGGATGTAACAGGACATTTGTAGAAATCTCCCAAAGTGAGGGAAATTCCCTTCCTACACCATTGTCCCCATTGGAAGATTTCCCCTCATCTGTCTGTTAAATATTGGATTTCCCGTCACTTTCTTTCTTAGTGCAAATGGTCACAAATACAAATAGAGAGGGTGGATCTCCCCAATTGGGTCACTGACAGAGGGTCTAACACCGCCCCCTATATCCTAAACAAAAAAAATTCCCTGGAGATACTGTGGGAAGTTTTTACAGTTTGACCCTAGTGACACAACAGGAAGTGAGGAAAGGGGGGACCTTTCCACTGTGTATCTAAAATGTAAGTTTGGTCTGAGGTTCCACTTTAAGCCTTATATTAACCACTTTAAGACCGGAAGGATTTGCCCCCTTCCTGACCTGGCCATATTTTGCGATTACGCACTGAGTTACTTTAACGGACAATTGCGCGGTCGTGCGACGCTGTACCTAAATAAAATTTGTCATTTTTTTCCCACAAATAGAGCTTTCTTTTAGTGGTATTTGATCACCCCTGCAATTTTTATTTTTTTGCGCTATAAACAAAAAAAGAGCAACAATTTCTCACATTCTGCTATATAACATTCCCCAAAAAAAAAATTTAAAAATCAAATTTTTTTTAACATTTGAGGCCAATTTGTTTTCTGCTACATATTTTTGGTAAAAAAAAATTGCAGTAAGTGTATTTTGATTGGTTTGCACAGAAGTCATTGCGTCCACTAACTACGGGAAAGATTTGTCATTTTTATTTATTTATTTTTTTTTTTTTTGCAGGACTGCGACATTGCAGTGACAGATCAAACCCTTAACTGACTTTTGACTCTTTTGGGGTTACCAGTGACGTTACTTCAGTAATCGGTGCTAAAAATATGTACTGTTACTGTAATAATGCCATTGGCAGGGAAGGGGTTAACCCTGTGGGTGATCAAGGGGTTAAATGTGAGCCTAGGGGGGTGATTCTAACTGTGTGGGGGGGGCTTCTGAAATGACCATAGAGACATGTGATCCTATGTAGAAGGATCACATGGGCTCTATGATCATCGCAGGGAGAAGAACGGTCAGCTGTGTTTACATCCCTCCCTACAGCCTCCTGCTCGTGTCTGACTTATAGCTACGTCGGTTTGCCCAGGAGCGGCTGCCTGCTGCAGTATAACTGCGGTGGGCGGTCGTAAAGCAGTTAAGTATGTTAGATCTCCATCTATACATTGGAATTCAGGGTACCATGGTATTGTGAGACCTTTTCTAGCAGTGGGAGAGGTTAGAGCCTTTGCCAGATTTTTATTGTTGCCTATGTCTCCATTGAAGAGATTTCCCATTGGTTCTTGTCGGGACAACCTCCCCTTCCTCCCCTCAATATGGTGAAAACGGATTTTAAAGCGGTAGCAATCTTTGATTTTTCACTTGTACCTACAGGTAAACATATAATAAGAATTACCTGTAGGTACAGTGAATATCTCCCGAACCTGCACTGTTTAGGAGATATTCACAGCTACTGCAGCTGGTGATGTTACTGAGGCATGTGCAGACAGAATGTGAGGGGAACTCTCCAGATAACCCATTTTTGGCTTTACTTGCACTTTAAAGGTATTGGAGATTGAATCTGATTGCATTACATTTTCTCTTCCAGGTCATTTCACTTTTTACCATGGGAGAGCCTCAGCAAGTGAGTGCTATGCCCTCGCCACCGCTGCAGTACATCAAAGAGTTTACTGACGAAAATGTCCGCAAAGGGTTGGTCCCTAAACCGCCAGCGCCCATCAAGGACAGCTACATGATGTTTGGTAACCAGTTCCAATGCGATGACATTATCATCCGTCCCCTTGAGAGCCAGGGCATTGAGCGGCTGCACCCTCAACAGTTTGATCACAAAAAGGAACTGAGGAGACTCAACATGTCCATACTGATCAACTTCCTGGACCTACTGGACATCCTGATACGAAGTCCTGGAAGTATAAAGAGAGAGGAGAAGCTGGAGGATCTGAAACTTCTGTTTGTTCACATGCACCACCTCATTAACGAATACCGACCCCACCAAGCCCGGGAGACCCTGAGGGTGATGATGGAGGTGCAGAAAAGACAGCGTCTGGAGACTGCCGAGAGGTTCCAGAAACATCTTGAAAGGGTGGTAGAGATGATCCAGAACTGTTTGGCCTCATTGCCTGATGATCTGCCGCTGCCTGACGGCGATGTCACTGTTAAGACTGAATGTGTAGAGGAGCCATGTTCTGACCAGAAGGACACCCCCACAGAGGCTGCCAGTTCAGCCAAAGAGCCACCAGTAGACAAAGATGCAGCCATGTGTGTTATCATTGATGAGATGACATAGGGGATATTTATAATATTTATTTTTCAGGGCTGTCTGTGGGACCCTGGTCAGAGTTTTTGGGTCACCTCAGATACTCAGGTGTCCACCATACTTCTCTTGAGGACTCCGTAGAGAGGCTACAATGTACGTATTTAGGCAATATGGAAACAATGTTTCGGGAAAGCATTGTCCTGCTCAGGAATGTATTTCTACCTTTTATTATCATTATGTTCATTTGCATTCTGTTTGCCAATAAGTATTTCCTGTTTTGTGTTTGGGCACCCAGTGGGAGATGTCCAGGTCTATAAGTTTGTTAATATTATTGGGTTCTTATTTGCATCATTAAAATGCTTTTGCTTTTTGAAATGTGAAGACTACATTGCAGTCCTTTTTTAACCATTCATATCTACATGCTCCGCTATGAGGAACAATGTAAACTGAGAGAAATGTGAGATGCCTTAGCCAATTACTTTCCCAAAATGCTGTTTGGCTTCAGGATTTTATAACTGACCCAGGATGCACTTGAAACATGGAGGTTCTGATTTGATACTTGCTCAAGATCCGTGAAGTCAGAGTTGATCTATTGGCTGGCACCTAACTTTTCATAATGAGATCAGAAATGACAGCCCACAAATTTTTCTCATTACAATATTTCTTTGAAGAGTTGGCCCACCCACACTGATATTTAGATTTTTGGTGATGTTTTGAACTCTGATGGAGCGTTGGTGATTTTCACATGACAAAATGTGAATATGGATTGTACTAACTGTGAGTCATTTATATGAGAACCCAACACGTACTTCAGGATTCCAGAGATGAGGACTACGTTTCATGGATTTTTAATGTACACTTGGTTATTTCTAGGGCTGAAACAATCGATTATGAAAATAGTTGTCCACTATTATAATAATTGATTAGTTGGTCAGCCAATTAGTTGGCCTGCATACAGAATGCATTTTTTGTTTACATATCAGGAAATACAGTGCAGCACACATACAGCTCAGTACTAGGGATGTCTCTTTCTTTTTTTCTCTTTCTTTTTTTCTCTTTCTTTTTTTCTCTTTCTTTTTTTCTCTTTCTTTTTTTCTCTTTCTTTTTTTCTCTTTCTTTTTTTCTCTTTTTTTCTCTTTCTTTTTTTCTCTTTCTTTTTTTCTCTTTCTTTTTTTCTCTTTCTCTTTTTCTCTTTCTCTCTCTCTCTCTCTCTCTCTCTCTTTCTCTCTCTCTTTCTCTCTCTCTCTCTCTCTCTTTCTCTCTCTCTCTTTCTCTCTCTCTCTTTCTCTCTCTCTCTCTCTCTTTCTCTCTCTCTCTTTCTCTCTCTCTCTCTCTCTCTCTCTTTCTCTCTCTCTCTCTCTCTCTTTCTCTCTCTCTCTTTCTCTCTTTCTCTCTTTCTCTTTTTTTCTCTTTTTCTCTCTTTTTTTCTCTTTTTTTCTCTTTTTTTCTCTTTTTTTCTCTTTTTTTCTCTTTTTTTCTCTTTTTTTCTCTTTTTTTTCTCTTTTTTTTCTCTTTTTTTCTTTCTCTCTTTCTCAGATTTCTGTATTTTCTCCAGCCATTGCATGCTTTCCATGTACAGGCTTACTAGCTGGATCAATTTTTTCAACCAGCCAAGAAAGAAGGGTTTCCCTTCCCTTCTTTATATAAAAAATGCTTTCATGTTTTTGTAAACTTGCATGTTTGTACAATGATGTGTCAGTGGCTGAATTGTACATACAAGGCCAATTACCACCTGAAGCCTGTTGGCAGCTTTATACACTGACAATCAATTTGTGTGCTGTAACAAGGAGATCAATCAATAAGAGGGTAATCTCTTGCTGTTAAAAATGACTTGTATTAGTCTGAAATGGGGATATGTTTAATGCCTGTGCAGAGCCCTCAAAGATTGAGAAGGTTTACTAAAGTGGAACTTTACCCATAACAACTTGATAAAAAATGTTTATCAAGGAACATACATGCCCCATTAATATGTATGCTACCAAAATTAGTGTATGGCTTAAATTGCCCCCTGCTTTTCTCCTTTTTCTTGCCAGAAGCTGTCATTTTTCTGAAGCCCAGAGCCCCTGAACAGCAGTAAATTATAAAACGTGACCAAACCTATGCCAGGATTGCTCACTATCACATTGGTTGTGCTTTTAAACAAACTGTCAAACCATCTAATGGCTGGTGTCATAACTGATGACGTGCAGCACCATGGCAGTTGCGGATCAAACAGAAGCAGCTACCTTGGCTGTAAAGATAGAGCAGGGTGATGCAGTGTATTACTGTATTTTAAAAAGTATTGCCACTTCTTTTTAATGTTTTGCATAACTATACCTGCAAAACCTAAATACCTGAAGTGATCTAGCAGGGCTTAAATCTGACTAAAGTTCCAATTTAGGCAAATGGAGCAGTGATTGTCATTTTGCTTAAGGCCCGTACACACGTAGCGATTGTCGGCTGTAAATATTCGGCCACTGAATGATCGGCCGATTGTCGGCTTGTTAGTATGATGCTTCCGACAACCGACTGCGACTTTTCGGCCGAACAGAATCGGGTGTGCAGGCTATAAAATTTTTGTTGGCCGTCACCGGAACGGCCGATTGTTCGCCAGTCAGTACAGATTTCGGCCGACAAAAGCCAGATGAGCAAGACTGGGCATGCTCAGAGAAGAAAAAACACACGGAAAGTAGACCAGAACATGACATCACTTCTGCAGTTGGCTGTTGTTGGCCGACAAAATTCGTGTGCCGTCTTTAGCACTTTTCAACCGACAGGACAGCACCGGACAAAAGACAGCCAACATTCGGTACGTGTGTACGGGGCTTATGCTTTGTGCTGTGACACCTCTACAGGAATGTTGCCTGCACCACTTTGTCATTCCCATTACTCCACCCAAAGCTCCCTCGCCAAGAAAGCATTTAAATTCTAGACAAGTGCTTCCCAGAGCCAACTAGGAAGAAGATTGTCTGCACTTATCTGGGAGAACCATAAAGCCCCATTGGGCAGGCAACTGCGGGTGCGTTCTTGTCAACAGAGGAAAAGCCTCATGCACACATTGGGATTGATTTACTTTACTCCCCTAGACCAGTGCCCCCAATAGCAATGGGGGCATTGGTGCATGCTCATTTCCCCAGCCCGTCCTTAAGACACACAGAGCTGTGGCTCATCCTGCCCCAGCTCTCTTCTCATTGGCTCGCTGGCTGTGATTGATAGTAGTGGGAGCCAAAGGCTTCAAGGCTCCTGCTGCTGTGTCTCAGCCAATGAGAAGAGAGAGAGACCCAGGACAGCTAAGGCTCCCGTGCACATTTCTGTATTGAGAGGGGGCTGAGGTTAGTATTGGGGGGGGGGCTCTGGGGGGAGAAACACACAGAAGGTTTTTTTTTTTTTTTACCTTAGTACCTAGAATGCATGAGGGTAGAAAAACCTTCAGCCTTTACAACCACTTTAAGGCCCCTTTCACTCTTATGTGACTTGGGACTGTAAAGTCGCATGACAAGTCGTACCCCATGAGTACTGTTCATATCTGTGCGACTTCACATCAACTTCATAGTAGTCCCTGCACTACTTTGGTCTGACTTTGATGTGACTTGAGGTCCATAGACCTCAAGATTAAACAGGCATTGCTTCAAGTCGCGTCAAAGTCACTGCATGAATCGCTGCAAAGTTGCGTGACTTTCAGGAAGCATGAGTGTGAAAGGGGCCAAAGGCAAACAGACTGTGAGAGATCAGTTGTAGAGCTTAGCAAGTGAGGTGAAGCTTCATTTTGCAAAGAATACCCAATATTGCATGCAAGGAAGATAAAGATGGAAAAAGCAGCGCTTCCAATCATTTACTAAGCTCATGAGCAACTACACTTGCAAAGTGCACGGTCTATTTTCCTTCAGTGAATCAACCTTAGTGGGCGCACACAGCAGCGGAGCAGTGACGCTGTTCTCCTGTACCACCTGTGCTCGTCCAAACTTATATGTGATTAGAGCCTCTGACGGGCCCTGGATGCAGACAGTTTGCCTCCAGGGATGGAATTTCCTGCCACAGTTAATTGGCCAGATTGCGACAACACCCCAGAATGCTGCTGTATCCAGAGGTGGGATTTATGCCTCGTACACACGCAATGATTGTTGGCCGTGACTTTTCGGCCAACGTCCGATCGGCCGATTGTCGGCTTCTTAGTATGATGCTTCCGACAACCGACTGCGACTTTTTGGCCGAACAAAATCTGGTGTGCATGCTATAAAATTTTTGTTGGCCGTTAACAGAACGGCCGATTGTTTGTCAGTCAGTACAGATTTCGGCAGACAAAAATCAGATGAGCAAGACTGGGCATGCTCAGAGAAGAAAAAACACACGGAAAGTAAACCAGAACATGACATCACTTCTGAAGTTGGTTGTTGTTGGCCGAAAAAATTAGTGTGCAGTCTAGAGCACATTTCAACCAGCACAACAACAGTGGACAAAAGACGGCCGATCGGTCGGCCAACAATCGTTGCGTGTGTACGTGGCATTAGTCTTCAGCTGGCCATGCATTCTACTTTAGTGACGGGGGGGTGAGCTCTCTATAATGTGACTGCTGTGATTGGCTGTCATAGTGGTCACATGATCGGGAGCCCCTCAGACTGGTTGATGATCAGAGGCTGTCGTAGCTCTTAGCCTCGGGCTGCAGTGGTCGTATGTACGGAGCAGCTGGGTGATAAAACACACATTTCCTGCTGTATCATATACTGTATGTGTTACATGGTCAGCAAAAGGTTAATAAGGGTTGAAATAGGAGCACATTTTAATAAAAGGCTTATCCAACATTTGTGAATCCTGGGGGAAATAGGTGTTCTGTTTGAGACCTTTGTTGATAGCTCTTCTTCCACTTTAGGCTGCATTCACACCAGCAGTGTGTGCGTTATGGCTGCTGGTTTGCGTGGTGCATTATACTGATTTGTATTTGATGACATTTTTTGTTTGTAATCTTAGTGAAATTTCATAGAACTATATTTAAAGGAGAGCTACAGCCAAAGCTTGTTTGGCTGTACTTCCCCTGTGGATCACAGGAGTGCAGTTTGCTCCGTACTCCTGTGACCCATTTTCAGCAGACAGTGGACTGAAGCCTGCTGTCAGCTGACGCCATTGAGCCGGTCCAGGCTGGGAAAGATTGCGACCATATGACACACAGCTCAGCCTCAATCTGCTGAGGGCCTGAGCTGGCTGCTTATGCCCCTTTCACAGACCAGCACTCCAGTGAGTGTAAGCAGACAGCGGTGATTGACAGTCAGCTGGGAGCCCTGAGAACCAGCTAGGTAAGTATGATTCTAAAAAAAAAAAAAAAAAAAAAAAGAAACAAATCCCATACTTCTCTTTTAATCTATATATATATATATATATATATATATATATATATATATATATATATATATATATATATGCACCACAACACATTTAACCACTTGCCGACCACCCTATAGCAATTTTACTGCTACAGGGCGTAATTAAGGCAGATCGCCGTTCTGTCAGTAGGGAAGGCATCGATCCTGTATTCCAGGAACGTGGATCAATGCCTTCCCCTAGTAAAAGCACCTCCCACACTGTTAGAAAACACTGGCTAGGAACACAGTTAACCCTTTGAGCGCACCTGATGTTTAACCCATTCCCAGTCAATGTCATTATTACAGTGACTATGCATATTTTTAGCACTGATCAATGTATTAGTGTCACTGGTCCCTAAAAAGTGTCAGTGTCTGGATTGTCCACCGCAATATTGCAGTCCCACTATAAGTCACTGATCACCGCCATTAATAGTAGAAATAAAAATATCCCACAGTTTGCAGACGCTATAACTTTTGTGCAAAGCAATCAATGTACGCTTACATACAAAAAATATGTAGCAGAATACAATATTGGTCTAAATTGATGAGGAATTTTTTTTTATTTATTGGATATGTTTTAGAGCAGAAAGTAAAAAAAAATATATTTTTCTTTTCAAAATTGTCTTTTTTTGTTTATAGCGCAAAAAAATAAAACCACAGTTGTGATCAAATACCACCAAAGAAAAAGCTTGATTTGTGGGGAAAAAAAGGACATCGATTTAGTTTGGGTACAACATTGCATGACCGCATAGATGTCAATTAAAATAACGCAGTGCCGTATCGCAAAAAAATGGCCTGGTCATGAAACGGGGTAAATCTCCTGGAGGGCAAGTGATTAAATAAAATAATACATTAATAAAAAAAAGTATAGCATGACCTTCTTTTTTTCCATTGGACACCACTGGAACACAATGGTGTGAACAGATTGATTGGACATAAAGAAAATACGTGTGCGTTGGGGCTGCATTGCACGCCACCGCCCTAGAAGATCCAGCCTGCCCTGCATGAGATGGAGTGTGCTGATGTCTGACGTCATTGCGCACACCATGATCACACAAGGGACATTCCCTGGAGGAGACACTCTGCCTCCTCATACTCATCAGTTTGCGCTATGGACGGCAGTATGAGACGGGGAAATGCCGCCTGTAACGCCCCACAAACTGATGACACACAAAACTGCTGTAAGGAAGAAAATTTGGGGAGTCAATTTGCTGCCCCTCTCCGAATGCTGCCTGGGTTTAATGGACCCAGTTGGACCTATGGTAGTGCCGACCCTGGGTCAGATGTACCTTTCAATCAACTCTGATCTCAGAAGCATATCAAATGCATTTAAAAACAAGCTACAATATTAGATTGTGCTTTGATTTGACATGTCTGGACTGGCAAAATGGGTATGCTTCTAATATTTTCAGGTGCTAAATAAAGCCATTTGGGAGCCACATAATGTAAGGAAAAAGCTGTGTTTTCTGATATTTTATATGTACTGCATGGCAATAAAGTGAACCTAACTGCGGTTAGGGTGTGTTTGCACACCTGTCAAGCTGGTATTTTTGGGTGTGTCCATACAGCCGCTGCGTCTCAATTCATTAACATAGACTAATATAAAATAAGTTGCGCTGTGGATGATGTATACAAGTTGATTGTATGGTGAAATAGTGAAGAATCCGAATAATGTCCAGAATATGGAAACAAAAACGGGTAACTTGTGCAGGTACCGCTTACCGGAAATAAGATAAACAAAGGCCCATCAATATGTTCAAAATACGTCCTAGGGATGAGGTCCAGGTGGACTACCAGGTTCCAACGCGGATCCCTCAATGGAGTGGTAACATGTGTAATACAAAAAAATATACCGCCATAGCGTAAAACCAAAAAATAAGTGTAAAGAAAGGACACCCAAAGTGCATTGAGAGCACCACTGCTCCCGTAGTGAAATAAATGTGATAAAGGATGCCACAGAACCCCAGTAGGTACTCCTTACCAAAATATAAATGAAAAATAGCAGATACACCAAAAAGGGGGGAAAGGGGATCACCCCAATAGAACAGCAGCTTACCACAAGGATGAATATGGAGAGCTTATATAAGACTGGATAGGTGTGACTTGAACATGCAAGCAAGTGGGGGGAACACCTCTGATGGATAAAACACCCTTACCGACTCCCGATGATAAGGAGGCAGGAGGGATATGTATGGAACCGATCCGTTGTGTCTCCTCACTCAGATAGGGAACTCAGATAGACGGTATTGGATCAACCCCGCAATAGGCTTCTTTTCCTCCTATTGCGGGGTTGATCCAATACCGTCTATCTGAGTTCCCTATCTGAGTGAGGAGACACAACGGATCGGTTCCATACATATCCCTCCTGCCTCCTTATCATCGGGAGTCGGTAAGGGTGTTTTATGCATCAGAGGTGTTCCCCCCACTTGCTTGCATGTTCAAGTCACACCTATCCAGTCTTATATAAGCTCTCCATATTCATCCTTGTGGTAAGCTGCTGTTCTATTGGGGTGATCCCCCTTCCCCCCTTTTTGGTGTATCTGCTATTTTTCATTTATATTTTGGTAAGGAGTACCTACTGGGGTTCTGTGGCATCCTTTATCACATTTATTTCACTACGGGAGCATTGGGGCTCTCAATGCACTTTGGGTGTCCTTTCTTTACACTTATTTTTTGGTTTTACGCTATGGCGGTATATTTTTTTGTATTACACATGTTACCACTCCATTGAGGGATCCGCGCTGGAACCTGGTAGTCCACCTGGACCTCATCCCTAGGACGTATTTTGAACATATTGATGGGCCTTTGTTTATCTTATTTCCGGTAAGCGGTACCTGCACAAGTTACCCGTTTTTGTTTCCATATTCTGGACATTATTCGGATTCTTCACTATTTCACCATACAATCAATTTGTATACATCATCCACAGCGCAACTTATTTTATATTGGACATTTTGTGGGTGCTAGTCTCACTTGAGGTTGCTGCTTTTATTTTAATTTATTTTTGGATTAGCGCAATTGTTTCCCCCTTTTTTCCATTAACATAGACTGCCTACACACAGCTCTAGACACCTAGACTGCCTACACACAGCTCCAGACACATAAACACAAGTCTCATTCATGCTGTCCGGGCCTCTGCACCCCTGTGAATGAGGCCTAATTCAGCACCTGAGCATACCCTCTATCATGTTGTAACACCATTCCCAGGGGTGGGCAGAAGGGGTGGCTGCCCTGAGCGCAATAGTTTATTACAGGGATGTGGGCGCCCTAACTCTAAGAGAAAGAGGGGCGCAGTTTGGCATCTTTGCCCTGGGCGCTGGATGGCCTTTTCCAAGCACTGACCCTTCCATAATTGGCTGAGGTGCCTGCACTGAGCATACTATATATAAAAATCAATGTTGGGAGTACCCTACAACATCTGTGAGGATGTTGTCCTGTAATCTCAGTATAATAATAAACTACAATGACCTAAAAGTATGGTAACCACACAGGTGTATGTGTATGTGGTGGATCAAGCACAAAACAAAGTTAACATTTGTTTTTAGGGATGGGCGAACGGTTCGGCCTGAGCATGAGTTCAAGCCAAACATTTGCCTGTTCGGCCATTCGCCGAACACCTGAATTTGCAGGTTGTTTGCCCTTATGAACGCCCTGCAATACACTGAGCGCTGCACAATGCATTCTGCGCCGTGATTGGGCAAAGCTTTGCCCAATTGGGGCACAGTGTAAGCTGGTTGTTAAGGAGCGGGGCCGGGAAGCCGGCCGTGGCGTCTTTAACAGCCAATGAGTCATCAGCTGTTAATGTGTTTCCCCAGGGCCTCTTTCCTGACAACCCGGGAACAAGGGCCTCTTCCCGACAACCCTGGGCTGTGGTTGTCGGGGTCTGCGGGTAGGGGGGACTTATCGGAATCTGGAAACCCCTTTAACAAGGGGGCCCCCAGATCCCAGCCCCCCCCCCCTATGAGAATGGGTATCGGGTACATAGTACCCCTACCCATTCACCAGAAAAGGGTACAAAAGTAATAATCACACGAGACACTTTTTAACAAATCCTTTATTAAAAAAATAAAAAAAATTGTGAAAAACTCTCTGGCCTCCTGGGAGACTTCCCGCCATATGTCCGCTCCACAGTTTGACATTACTTGTATAAGCAAGGGGTGAGGCCACCTGGCTACGTCGCCCAGTGGCACCGCCCCCTTCTGAAGTCACTTTTTTAGGAAAGGAAGCATAAAACAAAAATTGCTGCCCCAAGGCAGTACCCAGACCCCCATAGCCCTTATATTACCAATTACTTGCATACAGGCATACCCCGCTGTAAGTACACTCACTTTAAGTACACTCGTGAGTAAGGACACAGCTTGTTCAGCTTGGCATGACACTACTCCTGGTTTTTAACATTGGCGTCTATAGGAAATCTTGGTCAGCTTGACATGGCACTGCTCCCAAATCATAGGTGACAGGGATACCAAACTTAGGGAGCACCGAGAGGCGACCCAGGACCACAACATATCCTGTTTGTGGCTGGCCAGCTTGCCTAGGTAATCTACTATGTCATAGTCCTGGATCCCCTTAACATGCTCCCCAAGCTTGGTGTCCTTGTCACATGGTTTGGGAGCAATGCCATGTCAAGCTGACCAAGATTTCCTATGGAGCTAGTGTATTGACATGCATTGAGAAATGAAAAAAGGTATTGCTTCATTCTAAGTACATTTTCGTTTTACATACATGCTCTGGTCCCATTGTGTACTTAAAAGTGGGGTATGCCTGTATAAGCCTTCAAAATGGGCAATTTATCCTGTTCAGCTCCCGTAGACTTCAATCGGGTTTGCCGTTCGGGTTAGAATGTTTACCCTAAGGCGAACTGTCACACATGAAATCTAATTTTATCATCAACCTTCCAATTTTTTTTTTTTTTTTTTTTTTTTACAGAACCACCATTTTTCCCTCTACTCATAGTGTGGACCCCCCTTCCAAATTCCTTGTCTAGGTGAGGGTGACATATAATTACTTCCTACTGGGTTATCCACATCACACTTCAGGGCCAGATCTAGCCTATCTGATTTGGGGGTGCAGTATAAAAAGTCATGGGGCATAATGTCAACAGAGCGACGAAAATGATGTATTCCCTGTTCACTCAGCACCAGTCACAACCTGGAAATAAGGCCTGAGCTGGGGAGGTTCAGGAGTGAACAGGGAACACTGGTATGTATTGGGCTTTCATTAGAATAGGATGATTAACCACTTCTGGACCGGAAGGTTTTACCCCCCTAAGGCCATTTTTTTGCGATACAGCACTGCGCTAATTTAACTGACAATTGCTCGGTCATGCGACGCTGTACCCAAATAAAATTGATGTCTTTTTTTTCCCACAAATAGAGCTTTCTTTTGGTGCTATTTGATCACCTCTGCACTTTTCATTTTTTGTGCAATAAACAAAAAAAGAGTGCCAATTCTGAAAAAAAAAAAAAAAAAACCCCAAAAATTTAAAATCAATTTTTTTCATCATTTGAGGCCAATTTGTATTCTGCTACATATTTTTAGTAAAAAAAATCCCAATAAGTGTACATTGATCGGTGTGCGCAAAAGTTATCGTGTCTACAAACTAGTGGAAAGATGTAATTTTTATTTATTTATTTTTTTACTAGTAATGGCAGCAATGAGTGATTTTTAGCAGGACTGCAACATTGCGGCAGACAGATCAGACACCTAACTGACATTTGTGACACTTTTGGGGGGACCAGTGACATTACTACCGTAATCAGTGCTAAAAATATGCACTGTTACTGTAATAATGACACTGGCAGGGAAGGGGTTAACACCAGGGGTGATCAAAGGGGTAATTGTGTCCCTAGGTGGTACTTTCTAACTGTGTGGGGGATGGACTTGCTGGATGAACACAGAGACCTGTGTTCCTAAATAGGAGAACACAGGATCCCTGTGTTCATCACTGACAGAACAGCGGCCTGCCATGTTTACTTCGGCAGACCGCTGTTCTGTCTCCACGGCGAGGAACTGTGGGTGCCCAGTGGACATTGCGGCTGCCGGGCCTGCTAATTGGCTCCCCCTGTGGCCAATAGGCGTGTGCACATGCCCCCCCCTAGCTCTCTCATGAAGAGATATACAGGTACATTGTTTTGCGGGACAGAGCCGACCTGCCGCTCTATAAGTACGGCGGTTGGTCGGCAAGCAGTTATACAGAACCTGTGGCTCTTTATATCAAGTGACCCTTACAGAGTCCCCCCTTAAATTTGGTGTCCTCATCAGAGTACCCCCTTACATTAAGTGTCCTCATCAGAGTCCCCCCTTACATCAGGGATCTGCATCAGAGTTCTTCTTTACACCAGGTGTCCATATCAGAGTACCCCCTTGCATCAGGTGTGCCCATCAGATTGCACTCTTGCATCAATTGTCCCCATCAGAGTGCCCCCTTACATCAATTTTCCTCATCAGAGTGCCCCCTTACATTAGGTGTCCTCATCAGAGTCCCCCCTTTCATTAGGTGTCCTCATCAGAGTCCCTCCTTACATTAGGGGTCTGCATAAGAGTTCTTTACACCAGGTGACCCCATCATAGTACCCCCTTGCATCAGGTGTTCCCATCAGATTGTGCTCTTGCATTGATTGTCCCCATCAGAGTGCACCCTTACACCAATTGTCCCCTTCAGAGTGCCCCCTTACATCAATTGTCCCTATCAAAGTGCCCCCTTACATCAATTGTCCCCATCAGAGTGCCCCCTTACATCAATTGTCCCTATCAGAGTGCCCCCTTACATCAATTGTCCCCATCAGAGTGCCCCCTTACATAAATTGTCCTCATCAGAGTGCCCCCTTACATCAATTTTCCTCATCAGAGTGCCCCTACATCAATTTTTCTCATTAGATTGCCCCCTTCCATCAGTTGTTCCCATGAGAGTGCCTCATGGATCAGGGGATGCATTCATGGAGACCGGGAGATTGGGGTCACAACTAAAATCTGGGGGGCACAGCCCACCCATCACCCCCTAGATCTAGGCTTGTCACACATCCCAGGAGACTCTTCTTGAATTATTGTGTTTTTTTGCTCCTGGTGATGACATTGAAGACCTGCGGCACAAATACGCCTGCGTGGGATCAAGGAAGCGCCATCAGGGGATCATTTGTACAAGTGAGGAAGAGACAGTCAAACCCCTGATTATGAGATTCAAGATGGCGGCACGGAACAGAGAAAAGGCCAACGCAGAAGTCGCTGGGCTTATGTGTATATTTTTCCTGAATAAACAAGCATCAAACGTAGGTGGGGATCATTTTCATGTGCATGGGTGAAGTTACTCTTTAACCACTTCAGCCACGGAAGATTTTACCCCCTTCCTGACCAGACCCTATTTTGCGATTCGGCACTGCATTACTTTAACGGACAATTGCGTGATTACCCAAACAAAATTGATGTCCTTTTTTCCCACAAACAGAGCTTTCTTTTGGAGGTATTTGATCACCTGTGCGGTTTTTATTTTTTGCGCTATAAACAAAAAAAAGGGACAATTTTGAAAAAAAAAAACAATATTTTTCACATTCTACTATATAACATTCCCCCCCCCCCAAAAAAAAATTTAAAAAATCAAACTTTTTTTAACATTTTAGGCCAATTGTTTAATTGTTTTCTGCTACATATTTTTGGTAAAAAAAAAATCCCAATAAGCATATTTTGATTGGTTTGCGCAAAAGTTATCGCGTCTACTAAGTACGGGAAAGATTTATGTCATTTTTATTGTTTTTTTTTAACTAGTAATGGCGGTGATCTGCAATTTTTAGCGGTACTGCGACATTGCGGCAGACAGATCGGACCCCTAACTGGCATTTTTGACACTTTTGGGGGTACCAGTGACATTACTACAGCAATCAGTGCTAAAAATATGCACTGTTACTGTAATAATGCAATTGGCAGGGAAGAAGTTAACCCTGTGGGTGATCAAGGGGTTAAATGTGAGCCTAGGGGAGTGATTCTAACTGTGTGGGGGCGTGGCTTCTGAGATGACCATAGAGACATGTGATTCTATATAGCAGGATCACATGGGTTCTATGCAGTGGTGTATTTTGGTTTTTTGCTGCCCTAGGCAAGACTAAAATTGAGCGCCCCCCCTTCCCCCTCCTATGTAAATTTGCCCCAATCCTTTTTTAACGGATGTGGCTCCCTCCAAAATTGAAGGACTACAAGTCCCAGCATTAACCCCTGAGATCTCACGAGAGGGGAGAGAGGGGGTGAGTGAGAGAGAGAGAGAGGGGGGGTGAGTGAGAGAGAGAGGGGATGAGAAAGCAAGAGGGGGGATGAGAGAGGGAGGGGGATGAGAGAGAGAGAGCGAGAGAGAGAGGGGGGGATGAGAGAGAAGGGGGTGAGTGAGAGAGCGAGAGGGGGGATGAAAGAGCGAGAGGGGGGATGAGAGAGAGAGGAGGGGTGAGAGAGAGAGGGGGGGTGAGAGAGAGAGAGATGGGGGGGTGAGAGAGAGAGGGGGGTGTGAGAGAGAGGAGATGAGAGCAAAAGTGAGGGGGTGAGAGAAAGGAGGGAATGAGAGAGGCGGCTCTAGCAACCAGTGGCCAGAGAGAGGGGGTGAGAGAGAGAGAGACAGAGAGAGAGAGAGAGGAGGGAGGTGTGAGAGAGTGGGGGGATGAGAGCGAGAGAGATGGGGGTGAGAGAGAGGGGGGAATGAGAGAGGCAGCTCTAGCAATCAGTGGCCAATAGAGTCTCAGGTGGAGGGGGGCGGCTTTTTTGCTGCCCCCCTGCAAAGTGCCGCCCTAGGCCTGGGCCTTGTTGGCCTAGGCCAAAATACAGCACTGGTTCTATGATCATCCCAGGGAGAAGGACGGTCGTGGGTGTCAGACGGCAATCGGAGCCACCTGACACACGCATCAGCTTCCCCGCTGTCGATCGGGGGCGGGAGCGCGCCGGCCCCTAGATTCCCGAGAGCGAGCACCGTACATGTACGGCGATTTGCCTGGGAGCGGCTGCCTGCTGCGGTACATCTGCGGTGGGCGGTCGTAAAATGGTTAAACTTAAAGCAGGACTCTGGTTTTAGGGAAAGACGTTAAAAAAGTCAAAACCCTTAAACAATAAGGATGCTACTCTTGCTGCAATACTCACCTTGTCTCCAGCTCTGTCCCCAGCTGGTCCTTTCCCATTCTGAATAACGCCCAGCGTCTTTCGCGCCCCTTGCATCAAACCCAGACTGTGATGGATAAATATTCTGTCCTATTCCTCAAAACTGAATCAGTCTCATTGCAATTCATAGTAACAGCTGAGATTTTCACTGAGAAACAATCTGATTTTCATGTATTGTGGTTCTAACATGGATAAAATGAAAAGTCATGCTACAGGGAGAAAAAATATCCGACCCAAGGAATTCGCTGCGAGCAGGGTTCGAACCTGCGCGGGGAGACCCCATTGGATTTCAAGTCCAACGCCTTAACCACTCGGCCATCACAGCTTTCCATACAAAATTATCCAGACTACTGTATACCAGCCAATAATAAACTATAGACGTGTATGAGCCAGTTGAGTGTTTATACAAAGTATCATGTTTTGTTACATACAGGAAACGTGACATCATACTGGAAGGTTCTAAATGAAAGAGATTAGCCTGTCTCTCTCTTCATAACTAGGACGTATCATACATCCATATTGTGTTCCTTATTAATCTTTGTCGCCCTCTGCTGGTCGTTGTGTTCATTAGCAGCCTGCTGAGATTTATTGTCAATGTCAGTAAATGGAATGAAGTCAGCACCTGCCATAGAGCACCAGAGGGAGCTGATCCTTGGAAGAATTCTCATCATTTCTCCAACCAAAATGTTATGTTAGGTCAGAGAACTTATTTAGTGTGTTATTTAATGTGGTGAAAGAGATGAGGTCATGCACCCCTCTGGACTCTGGATTTTTCTTTCTATATTGCTCTGATTTCATAGTGGACCTGTCCTTTTTTCCATACTAGAGAAATAAATAATCGGGTTCACAAACGGGAGGGACCAAAGGCAACAAGTACTTATTTTTCTTGCTTGGTGATTGGCTCAGGCAATCAGTACTGAGTTTTGTGGGGGACGCAGAGGGTGTCCATGTTCTTGGATGGAATTGTGGGTGGCCTTGGGCAGATTGGAGCTCTGCAGGGACACAGCTTTTTTTTTAATGTTAGGGTAGATTTAGACGTATGTGTAAATCAACCTCCCCTCTGAAGAGTGATTTGCATTTGGATTGCTTTTCAGAGGCAATTGACAGGTGGTACAAAGGGGATGTGTGGCAAACAAACACCCACACCTGCTGCCATATAGTGGTTGTGGTGGGGTTAAAAAAGCTACTCATCTGGGCATTTTACAACCCTCAAACTGTACATCTGTATGAGGCCTTAAAGGCAAATTCCACGTTAGAAAAAAAAACAGTTAGGTACCTGGTTACTCTTTTTCTAGGAAGTTTGCCAGGGCAGCATCTGAGATCTGAGGTCTCCTCCCACCTAAAGCAGGAAACACATCAGCCACCATTTTAAAAGGCTGTCACATACCTCAGTAATTATACAAGTACCGGAGGAACAACAGGAAAATGTACACTATCCTTCCAAAAAAACTTCCGCCTACAAAAATAGGGACGGGTATGAGTGCTGCCCTGGAAGACTTCCTAGAAAAAGAGTTAACAGGTGCCTAACTCTGTTTTTCTCAGGTCGTTCTCCAGGACAAATAAGTGATTTAAATTTGAGGCGCTACGTGGTTTAGTAATGCTTGTTTTAGTGCATAAATGTAAAACCTGTTAAATGTGTACCATAAGCCATCAAAATATTCACATAAATATTATGAAAATTGCAAAGATATGAACATGTCTAATGATAAAATTAATAAATTAAAAAAAAAAAAAAAAAATAAAAAAAACCCGAATGAAAAGAATGATGTAAAAATATGTCCAAAATTAATAAAAGGTTCTGTCTTCTACAAACCATGCTTAACCACTTGCCGACTGCCGCACGACTATTTACGTCCCCTCACAGGCAGAGTAATGTAAGGCTACGTCGCTAGCCTGTGAGGGTTTTGGGAGCGAGCGCGCGCCGCCGGAGGCGCGCTCCCGCGCGGTCACGGACCCCCCCCCCGCGTGTGCCCGGCGGACCCGATGTCCGCTGGGCACTCGCGATCGTCCGTGACAGCGGGAGAAAGGCAGGCGGCTAGTGTAAACAAAGCCGCCTGTCAGTTCTCCCTGTGTAAGAACGATGATCAAACGGTTCTACTATGTAGGACCGTTGATCACTGTTCTTACACATCAAGCCACAGCCAATCACAGTTAGAATCACGCCCCTAGGACACACTTAACCCTCCCTCTCCAATACAGTAAACTCCTTCACTGCCAGTGTCATTTTTACAGTAACAGTGCATATATATATAGCACTGATTACTGCAGTAATGTCACTGGTAACCCCAAAAGTGTCAAAAATGTCAGTCAAGGGTCCGATCTGTCCGCCCCAATGTCGCAGTCCCGCAAAAAAAATTGCAGATCGCCGCCATTACGCGCTAAAAAAAAAACAACAAAAATGACAAAAATCTTTTCCTTTGTTAGTAAACGCAATAACTTTTGCGCAAACCAATCAAAATACGCTTTTTGCGATTTTTTTTTTTACCAAACATATGGTAAAAAAAAAATTGGCCTAAAATGTTAAAACATTTTGATTTTTAAATTTCATATAAAAAAATTTGAAAAATATTGTTATTTTTGCAAAATTTACGCTATTTTTTTGTTTATAGCGCATGATCAAAAAATCGCACAGGTGATCAAATACCACCAAAAGAAAGCTCTGATTGTGGGAAAAAAAGGACGCCAAATTCGTTTAGGTACAGCGTCGCACGACCGCGCAATTGTCCGTTAAAGTCACGCAGTGCCGAATTGCAAACTAGGCCCTGGTCAGGAAGGGGGTAAAATCTTCCGGGGCTTAAGTGGTTAAATGTGCTCTATATTTCCATCTCACTCGTGCTCCTAAGTGACGCTCCTCCACCTTAGTATAAGGGGGCCACTCACCAGATGGATCTGGGCCACCAGGACCCTCACAGCTTTGTATATACAGTATCTCACAAAAGTGAGTACACCCCTCACATTTTTGTAAATATTTTATTATATCTTTTCATGTGACAACACTGAAGAAATTACACTTTGCTACAATGTAAAGTAGTGAGTGTACAGCTTGTATAACAGTGTAAATTTGCTGCCCCCTCAAAATATCTCAACAAACAGCCATTAATGTCTAAACCGTTGGTAACAAAAGTGAGTACACTCCTAAGGGAAATTGTCCAAATTGGGACCAAAGTGTCAATATTTTGTGTGGCCACCTTTATTTTCCAGCACTGCCTTAACCCTCTTGGGCATGGAGTTCACCAGAGCTTCACAGGTTGACACTGGAGTCCTCTTCCACTCCTCCATGATGACATTACGGAGCTGGTGGATGTTAGAGACCTTGAGCTCCTCCACTTTCTGTTTGAGGATGCCCCACAGATACTCATTAGGGTTTAGGTCTGGAGACATGCTTGGCCAGTCCATCACCTTTACCCTCAGCTTCTTTAGCAAGGCAGTGGTCATCTTGGAGGTGTGTTTGGGGTCATTATCATGTTGGAATACTGCCCTGCGGCCCAGTCTCCGAAGGGAGGGGATCATGCTCTGCCTCAGTATGTCACAGTACATGTTGGCATTCATGGTTTCCTCAATGAACTGTAGCTCCCCAGTGCCGGCAGCACTCATGCAGCCCCAGACCGCCATGCTTGACTGTAGGCAAGACACACTTGTCTTTGTACTTCTCACCTGGTTGCCACCACACACGCTTGACACTATCTGAACCAAATAAGTTTATAATGATCTCATCAGACCACAGGACACGGATTCAGTAATCCACGTCCTTAGTCTGCTTTTCTTCAGCAAACTGTTTGCCGGCTTTCTTGTGCATCATCTTTAGAAGAGGCTTCTTTCTGGGACAACAGCCATGCAGACCAATTTGATGCAGTGTGCGGCGTATGGTCTGAGCACTGACAGTCTGACCCCCCACCCCTTCAACCTCTGCAGCAATGCTGGCAGCACTCATACATCTATTTTCCAAAGACCAGCTCTGGATATGACGCTGAGTACGTGCACTCAACTTCTTTGGTCGACCATAGTAAGGCCCGTTCTGAGTGGAACCTGTCCTGTTAAACCGCTGTATGGTCTTGATCAACGTGCTTCAGCTCTGTTTCAGGGTCTTGGCAATCTTCTTATAGCCTGGGCCATCCTTATGTAGAGCAACAATTACATTTTTTGCAGATCCTCAGAGAGTTCTTTGCCATGAGGTGCCATGTTAAACTTCCAGTGACCAGCATGGGAGAGTGAGAGCGATAACACCAAATTTAACACACCTGCTCTCCATTCACACCTGAGACCTTGTAATACTAATGAGTCACATGACAACGGGGAGGGAAAATGGCCTATAGGGTCCAATTTGGACATTTTTACTTAGGGGTGTACTCACTTTTGTTGCCAGCGGTTTAGACATTATTGGCTGTGTGTTGAGTTATTTTTAGGGGACAGCAAATTTACACTGTTATACAAGCTGTACACCCACTACTTTATATTTTAGCAAAGTGTAAATTCTTCAGTGTTGTCACATGAAAAGATATAATAAAACATTTACAAAAATGTGGGGGGTGTACTCACTTTTGTGAGATACTGTATAATTGGTCTCAACTTAAAACTTACATGTTCGGAACCAACTACTTCAATCAAAATGGTCTTGACCTTGGCAGATTTATATATTATTGTTTTGCATTGAATCAGGCTCCAAAACACCAAGGTCCCCAGAATAAAGCATAAGGCATATAATCGTGCAATACATTTATTAAAATTTCTTTTTCCGTGTAAAATAATCTATAAAATACTCACTTTTTGTTGTGCCTACAAGCAGGACCCACTATTTTTTTTTAGGTGTGCAGTAATCAGTGCCGTCCACGCTATGGACCGGTGTCCACCGAAAACGAAAGTTGTGAAACCAGAAGGATCACCGCTGTGGACCTCTATGCATTTCGCCGGAAAGGCGTCATCAGGAAGTCTTCCATGGCAGCATCTGCAAGGATTTAGCAAGTAATACTACTGGGGGGTCTACAGCCAGAAGGACCTTTCTACTGAAAGATTGGTTTGGTCTTAGCTGGACAGGAAATCTATCCTGTAATATTTTGTAAGGGTACTGAAGCTCGACCAGGTTGCCACCTGGCAGCTCTTGTCTGGTGTAACTCCTGCTTTCTCCACATATAAAGATGGTCAGGCCCTGGTAGAATGGGCTGTGATACCCTTGGGTGGTACCTGGTTGAGATTGGTAGATGTAAGAGATGCTAGTAAGATCTAACTGCCAGCTCTGTGGAGCTATTGAGGCGAACAGCTTCCTCTGTCCATACTGATGTCAAAGATTTGGGAAATTACCACTGACTCCACTGAGAGGTTCTACCTATAACTCTGAGAAGCAGCAGGGAACCCCTAAATAAATCAGTTTTAGGAATCATACTGAAATTGATTACTCTGTGGCCCATTGGAATAATGCTCCACGCACTGGAGACAATAGGGGCTAAAAACCCCCTACAGTGGTGATTAGAATGCCACCCTAAAAAAAGGCCACAAAAAACCCTTGTTATGATGCCACCTATTTTGCTAAGTGTCAATGGCCCAGGGACCACCCAGGCACCATCCAATAAGCAGCCAATCAGGCACTGTAAGCATGCAGATGCTCTTTTCCATCCCTGGTTGGATCTGAAAATAGCTAAGAGATCCCCCATACCTGATTTGGAGTGAACTACTGTACTGTAAAGACTATAGAGACTGGAGCATAAAACAGTATAGTAGAATTCCACGATACCTAGACCATAATTACCACTGCAACTCCTGATGTGTTCAAACAGCTATTTAAAGCATGGACTAACAAACAACAGAAGCAGATTCCTTGGCCTTATCCTTTACCGCCAAGGAAGCTGCTTCTGTCTGCAACCGCCATGGTGCTGCACATACAATGTGAATCACGACACCAGCCACTCGATGGCTTAAGAGCTCGGTTGATGCAACAAGCAGATGTGACAGTTAGCAATCCATGCATCCAGGAATGCAACTTTTTAGAGACCTAAATCAATCGGATTTGTTTTGCTTTAGGTCCCTTTCACCCTTGTGTGACCTAAGTTGCGCGATTTTTGACTGGACTGAAGCAATGTCTATGTAATCTTTAGGTCTGTACACCTCAAAACGCATCAAAGTCAGGCCAAAGTAGTGCAGGGGCTACTTTAAAGTTGCTGCGACTTGAAGTCACACAGATATGAACAGTACTCATTGGAAATCGAGTACGACTTGTCATGTGACTTGCAGACCCAAGTCGCAGGACAAGTCACACAAGTGTGAAAGGGGCCCTATGATTCACTTCTGCTCAGGGACCATATAAAAAGATACTGTAAATGTTGACTATATTTGAATATAATATAGTGCCATAAAAACCCAAACCAGGTATAAGGTCCGAGTGATAGCAAATAATGATAGGCTGAAACACCCATAAACACTGCAGATAAAATGTGCTGCAGATTATCATGTGAATGACCTTGCTCCCTCTGCAGCCCCGGCCCGGGATATACTATTGTATATAACATAGACGCTATGATATAATGTAGTGGCCCCCACATCCTTAGTGTAGGCACACCCTTTTATATAGTGCCATAACCTGAAGATCATCTCTAGGGATGTCTGGGTAAACACAATTGCTTTTGAGGAGATAAGTGATATACCATATTCCCCTGAAGCTAGAGGACTGGAATCATGTACTAAAGGGCTACCAGCATGTATTTGCAAATGTGTGCAACCAAACCCCTGTTTTTAACGCATACTGTTAGACAGGTCAATTCGGTTGTCGCTGGCTGGTTGGCAAGTTGTGACTGGAAATCTCTTCGTTTTTTTTATCTAACCGTTGTCCAGCCCAGGGAATGTGTCTGGTAATGGCTGAATGTGTGGGATAAGATTGTCTGCTGGATGAAGCCCCAGGAGCTAGATCTTCTGGGCAATCCATATACATGGACAGATACAACCTAGTCAGGCTCCCACCCAGAGGCCTGATCCCTAAACCAGGTACACACACGTTGTCTACGTATAAAGGCAACAATATTGCCAACTGCATTTAGCTTGAGTCAAAGCAGTATGCGGATAATAAAAGCTTTCCAAATCATGGCCCAAATACGGCTGAGGCCCATGCACAAAGTTGAACTAGTTGAACTACAGCCACCAGTGATCCTGCCCACAATATAGCTACTTCATGTGTATGTTCAAGATGCAAAAACAAAGAAACAGGGGTGCTATGGTAGTCACCCCTGCAAGAGGTTGCAAAAAAAAAGGCTCAACTCTGGTTTGTGAAAATACAAAAAACAATTTTTATTAAATATACCGATTGACAAATAATAGGCAGTCACTAAAAATTCAAAGCAGACTGTGAAAACATACACATGGACTTGTTGCTGCTTTGAATACCACATTCACTCACATACACACATAGATAGGTCTGACTCTATCCACCCAGCACCTCTAATATAGCTGTCCCTCAGACATCCTAAAAATTGCAGTTGCACATTTTTGTTAACATATTAATAAAGGTAGTTGAATGCATGTAAGACAACAAAAACTCATAGCCATATAGCTCTGACTTTTCTGCCTCAATAAAGTGGGACAGACTACTTTCCAAGAACAATATATTGGCTATAAATAGCAGTATGCACCACTTTTCAAAAAGATCAATGTGGTGTGTTACTAAAAGCTTTGCTTTTCTAACAACAATGTCCATGTGTTATATAGGACTCAATTCAGGCAGGAAATAAAATGGCCATTTCAATCTACACATGGCACAATGCAGTACAGTTAAAGTCCCCTCTCTTTCATGAAGCGTCCTGAGATGAGAGTAAGATCAAGTACTGGGCATGATAATGAAGCTTCTAGGTCCTATAGTTTTGGGACATTCCTGATGTAGCACCCTACAAGGTAGGTGCTAGTCAAAAGTATAGTGGGCCTTGGCTGCCTAACAGCAGGGCCATCATTTTCAGCTGGACTGTCATGTCTCCCAGGTGTTGCTATTGAGAATGGGGTGTCTCCCCACTGGCTCCATGAGAGGGTTCTCATTGGACAATGGAGGAAACCCAATCAGTGGCACATTCAGGCTTGTATCTACCCCAGAAAGGCAGATTCTGCCGCACAGGATTCTGGGAGTGGGTATAAGTTTGAAGGGAGCGCATGACGCAGCGTGTTTGTCGGGAAGCAGAGTACGGTTGTCTCTCCTCCTGTCAGAAGGATTGGGTGTCTCGGGCAGTTTGCCTGAGGATACAGAGAGAGCTGAGCTGCAGGGAGAATCCGGTGTGCAGAGGACCAGCGGAGTTGAGGGGGGCCCAGTTTCAGGAAAGCATTCCCAGTTCATGAGTACTGTAACCTGCCTAGCTGAGAGGGGACCGCTCCGGTGAAGGTTCAAAGGATTCAGGAGCTAGCTAGCGGTAAAGGGGATGCCTAGCGAGAGGACCCTGAAGTGTCAGAGGGGGTGCATAGTGAGAGGACCCTGAAGTGTCAGAGGGGGTGCATAGTGAGAGGACCCTGAAGTGTCAGAGGGGGTACCTAGTGAGAGGACCCTGAAAGTTCAAAGGGGGCGCCAACGGTTGCGCCCTGAAGAGTTAATGTTTACAGTGTGCAGTGTACAGTGTTGAGAGTTGCAGCAGCACAAGCAGTTACAAGGAGCTACCTCAGTCAGTGAAGGGCTGGAGGGAGCTGTTCACAGGACTTTTGAGCTTAACAGAGTGTCAAGAGTCAAGTTTCACTACAGTCCAGGATCTTTTGAGTTAACCAGAGGGTTACGAGTCAAATTCTAGAACAGTCCAGTTATCAAGCAATTTGCAAGCGTCAGTAAGCGTTGGTCGGCATCCAGCTGGCGTCAAGACATCGCTAACAGGCATTTTTCTACAGAGTGTCCCAGTTTTACCTAGTTGAGCCAGAGGAGTATCCCACTCATTCCCTTCTCCCATCACCAATATCAAATAAACAAACCAAAGATGCCGGAATGGTCATTGTCTCAACTTTCACACTTGGGTATTCAGCTTAAATGGGCTGAAGGTGTCACCGGTAACAATAGCAGACCCATATCAGGCCCAATGCCTGGAAAATCTGCTACAACTATACAGTCCAATACAAGTCCACTCCTCTCCTCAGGATACACTGTGGGGTCAGATTAAGTCAGTGACTCACACGGCAGCAGTATTAAAAACACTCATAGAGACAGTCTCTTCATTAGTCAATATAAACAGCGTCACCTAAGGTGGAGAAGAAAAACGAGCAGTTGGGACGTAGTGCATTCAGGCACCTTCAATATGGTCCAATCAAAGTCCACTCTCCTTATATAGGTGCACTTAATGTTCAAATAGAGTGTGATGACTTAGGCAGCGGCACACTTATAGAGACCAAGATCCGGGGCACAGTGTCTGCACAGTTCATTGTGGACAATGTTTCACTTGTGTGGGGGAGGCAAACATGACATTGGGAACAGTGTCCGTAAGGACAAAGCCAGACTGGCCTTAAAACCTTCTTGCCCACCCACTGCGGCTTCAGAACTCCATATCACCAATTGTAGGAGGGAAGTCCATTGAGCACTGCGTCAGGCTGTGAAGCAGATGAATACACGCTGAAGCTGTTTCCGAGTTGGCTGCACTGTCTGCCGTGTCACGTGTCACTTCGCTGAGATGTCATGCCCCATGATCCAGAAGGATGTACGGCAGGCGTCAGAGATGCGGCTTGATGCGCTGGGTGGAGAGTCGGGCCATGTGAGGTATTAAGGCCAGCCTGGCCTACAATGCCTAATCCAGTGGTTCTTAACCTGGGTTCGATCGAACCCCAGGGGTTCGGTGAGTCAGTCTTGCGGGTTCGGCAGAGGACACATATGATTCGTGATGACATGCACACCCTCCGCTAGTACTACTTCGCTGTCAGGGGCTATTTCTCCAATTTCGGGAATGTCCTTCCACTCCCGCTTTGCGCCGTCGTCATGGAAACACACAACATCCCCACAATACAGAGCCCGGACCTTGCGGAGTGATTCACATGTCATGTGACATTTGACACGCTGTGAGTCAGTGCACTGATGGCGAGGACTAGGACAGACTGAGCGGAGTGAGAGCAGGGACTCGGAGACTAGAAGGGAGAGAGGTCCAACTCCTAGGCCTAGGAGGAGGCTTAGTGAGTGGTGGCTCACTCAAGTGACTCACTGAGTGAGTCTGACACCAGACCCAGGCCAGAGCAGGCTGCCCACAGGCTATGCACTACTAGGCCAGCGCAACAGCCAGCCCAGAATCAGGAGGACTAAGGTAGGTAGATGTGGTGGTGTGGTGTTCTCTGCAGAGAAGTATTTTACTAAAAAGGCGCCCACCCACTGTGTATAACAATTATACACAGTGAGTGAGTGTGCAGTATTGGTATGGCATTTTGTTTTTTCTTTTAAATTAGGAGAGCCTTTTTTTTTGGTTAGTTGGTTGATAATGCAAATGGTCAGCGGTCAGTGTTAATGCAAATGGTCAGCGGTCAGTGTTAATGCAAATGGTCAGTGTTAATGCAAATGGTCAGCGGTCAGTGTTAATGCAAATGGTCAGCGGTCAGTGTTAATGCAAATGGTCAGTGTTAATGCAAATGGTCAGCGGTCAGTGTTAATGCAAATGGTCAGCAGTCAGTGTTAATGAAAATGGTCAGCGGTCAGTGTTAATGCAAATGGTCAGCGGTCAGTGTTAATGCAAATGGTCAGCAGTCAGTGTTAATGCAAATGGTCAGCGGTCAGTGTTAATGCAAATGGTCAGCAGTCAGTGTTAATGAAAATGGTCAGTGGTCAGTGTTAATGCAAATGGTCAGCAGTCAGTGTTAATGAAAATGGTCAGTGGTCAGTGTTAATGCAAATGGTCAGCAGTCAGTGTTAATGAAAATGGTCAGTGGTCAGTGTTAATGAAAATGGTCAGTGGTCAGTGTTAATGAAAATGGTCAGTGGTCAGTGTTAATGCAAATGGTCAGCGGTCAGTATTAAGGCAATGGTTTTGTTCTTTAATGGTTTGGTTCATTTTGTGCACCTATGTATAAATATATACCGTCCTAAATATATACCTATGTTTTGAATTTGAAAAAAATCATATTTTATTTTTCCAATTAAGAAGAGTTCGGTGAATGCGCATATGAAACTGGTGGGGTTCAGTACCTCCAACAAGGTTAAGAACCACTGGCCTAATCGGATACAATTGAAAGTGTTAAGTTTTCATCTCATATCACACATGGTCTTTGGTAAATCCAAAGGTTAATTGAACATGCATGGCTAGCCTAAACCTGGTCAGGCCTGGTAGTAAAATAAATCTGCTGACATCCTGAGCCTGAAAATGTGGCCAGATCAGTCAGAAGTACGCCACCTGCCTGTGATAACAAGCAGTTATTAGGCACAGGTTTGTCTATGCACCCCTTGCAAAGAGGAGTAGTCCAAGATCCACTCAATTATATGTTGCAGGATCCACACCAAAACCAAGCACAAAGACCTTATTGCACCCAGACTGAAAGGAGAGGAAGGTGTATGACTTATTTTACAGAGGAGACTAATCCTTTTAGGACTCCCAGGGATTCTTTTGCCACAGGTTTGCTTATGCACCTTTGGAAAATATTTTTGGCCCAGCTGGCTGCCATTTGCTCTCACAGGAAGCATATGCTTAGGAAAGGAATGCGTGCTGCTAGTCTTAGCCAAAATCACTGCTACCACTAATTAGCATTATGTGAATAGTAGTTTGGTAAGTCCAGAGGTGGCCTCAGCATGCTCTGACTTACCTTGGAGCGGTCCTGGTTTACAGGCTCTGCAGGGCAGGATGGTGCAGCATTCAACATGATCAGCTTCAAGCAAACATCCAACACATGTTCCTTGAAAGCATTCCTGCCCCTGCTCTGGCCCCACCCCCAACTGCCCCATCAGTAGTATGGGTGGAAACATACCCGCTGATAGTGTGCTCTGTCCTCCCTGCTGCAGAAACTGTCTGGCTCCGTAAGATTAAGCCTGCATGTTCCAGGTTAAAAAAAAAACGCCACCTTGGTGAAACCAGAAGGGATGTCACTCAATCAGGATGTGGCTGCAAGTGACGCAAAGTCGTGTGGTGAAGTGTACCACACATCCGCTCATACCTCTACCAAGATGGTGCCAGTCAAGAGTGATGATGTAGCCATGTCCTACAAGCAAGACACTGCCATCTTGGTCCACCATGTGCTCAAGATCACAGCAGGTAGGAACCAGTGCCTGGGGGAAAAAGAGCAAGTGCCCCTCTGCCTACTGGCCCTGCAGCAATTAGTGAGACTGACACTCAGGGCACTATCGATTCGATGCTTGCAGATTGGGGGACGGTTGCTTACCCTTTAGTGGGAGCGAAACCTCTTGCAAAAAATGAGGGAGTAACCCCATTGGGGGTCCCCTAGTTGTCCTGTCCTGAAATTGCCTAACCTCCCTGGAGGCTTGTGCAGGCAGTTGGACAGGGGGCCCTTGCAACTAGCACAGAGCCTAGAAGAAAATAACAAACTGCTTGTTGGTCTGGAGGAAAAACAAGAACCGAGGCTCTGAGGTATGACGGCCTTGTAAAATGGTGGATGATATGTTTTCTGTTTTAGGTGGGAGGTGACCTATCTCTCAGATGCTGCCCTGGAAGACGACTTGAGAAAAGTAAATAAATAAATGCACCTGAATTTAAACTTTTTTTTTTTTTTCCCTTTAAGCCTGCAAAGAATTGCAATCATGATCAGTGGATTGTAGGTGCAGAGGTCAGGCTCCTGCTGATTATTCCTCCAGCCTGATGCTCATACCAAGGTACAGACCTGTACTGATCATGAAGCTGGAGGAAGAATGGATGTTATAACATCCCATTGACAGTGACATGACAATGAATGTGTGGTGCAGCGGTCAGACTCCTGCCGATTATTCCTCCAGCCTTAGGCTTATACCAAGGTACAGACCTTCACTTATCATGGAGCTGAATAAAGGCTCGATATTATGGCATCGCTCCACTTGTGCTCCTCTGTTGCAGAGGAAGATTGGTCTGGTAGTCTATCCATTCATAGATCTCTGTGAATTGATGATGCAGCTGTGTGGGCAGAGCTACACGCAGCTATGCCAAATTAAAAATTAAACAGAAGCCTGCAGGGAGAAAAAAACACCGCAATTCAGGTAAATGGGGAGGAGGAGGTGGTTTAAGGGTGGGGAGTTGAGAAATGTCTTAATTTGCATTGATTTTAAATTCACAGCTGTAAATAAAACGTGCATTGCATTGGTTAATGCCTTGTTTAAGTCTAGGGTACATGTGTCAAACACAAGGCCCGCAGACTAAATCAAGCCCGTCAGGCCATTTTATGTGGCCCTCGCACCCAGGGGGACAGGTAGAAGTCAGATATTGACTGCCTATGGAAGAGAGCTCAACCCTGCACTCTGTACACAGTGCACCTCAGAACCCCGCACTCTGTACACGGCGCACCTCGGAACCCCGCACTCTGTACACGGCGCACCTTCGGAACCCTGCACCCTGTACACGGTGCACTTCGGAACCCTGCACTCTGTACATAGTGCACCTCGGAACCCTGTAACCAGCGCACCTTGGAACCCTGCACAACGCACCTCGAACCCTGTACACAGCGCACCTTGGAACCCTGCACCCTGTACACATCGCACCTTGGAACCCTGCACAACGCACCTCGGAACCCTGTACACAGCGCACCTTGGAACCCTGCACCCTGTACACATCGCACCTCGGAACTCTGCACCCTGTACATAGAAACCTGCGCTTGGTACATAGTGGACCTCTGAACTCTGTACGTAGCACCCTTCAGAACTCTGCCCTCTGTGCATAGGGCACCCCTAAAAATGCACTGTGTACATAGTGCATCCTTGAATGCCGCACATACTGTACTCCTCGTATTATTTGCCTCTTTAACCACTTAAGCCCCGGAAGATTTTACCCCCTCCTGACCAGGGGGTATTTTGCGATTCGGCACTGCGTGATTTTAACGGACAATTGCGCGGTCGTGCGACGACGTACCTAAACGAATTTGATGTCTTTTTTTCCCCACAAACAGACCTTTCTTTTGGTGGTATTTGATCACCTGTGCGATTTTTTGATCATGCGCTATAAACAAAAAAAGAGCTTCAATTTTGCAAAAATAACAATATTTTTCACATTTTTTAATATGAAATTCCCCAAAAAAATGTAAAAATCAAAATTTTTTAACATTTTAGGCCAATTTGTTTTATGCTACATATGTTTGGTAAAAAAAAATCGCAAAAAGCGTATTTTGATTGGTTTGCGCAAAATTTATTGCGTTTACTAACTAAGGGAAAGATTTTTGTCATTTTTGTTTTTTTTTTTTTTTAACGCATAATGGCGGCGATCTGCAATTTTGCGGTACTGCGACATTGCGGCGAACAGATTGGACCCTTGACTGACATTTTTGACACTTTTGGGGTTACCATTGACATTACTACAGTAATCAGTGCTATACATATGCACTGTGTGGGGTTGATTAGCTCGGTGGCGGGTGTGGATGACCCCTTGGGGGGGGGGGTTAGTTACACAGGGAGATAGCCGAGAAGTGGTTGCAAACAACAGTTTGGTTTATTCTTGCAATTTTCTTCACACAAGTGCAAGCCTCAAAAACATCAAAATAAAATAAAACACAAAATAAATCCTTGCCACTGTGGGTGGCTACCTTCTCACACACAGGAACCTACCTAAGGAAGTCTGTCTCCAACCTACTGTTGGGCAGACTTTGCTGATCCTACAGCAGACACTCAATAGTCCATGTTTTTCTCTTCACACAACAAATGTCCATTGAACATGTCCCTTTACTCTTCACATAGAACACATTCCTTTGTTTGTCTCTTCACATAGCAACCATTCCTTTGCTTGTCTCTTCACATAGCAAACAGTTAATTTATTTCTTTTCACATAGAAATAGTCCAGACCTCACCTTGAGTAGTCTTCACACTTGTTACCCTCCTCGGCGCACATCGCTTCAGGAGGTCTTCTCCCATGCTCACACAGCGTCGGGAGGCATACATCTGACTGTCCTCCTCTCCCCAGCTTCACACAGCGTCAGGAGGCAGCAATCCTTCTCCCAGGCTTCACACAGCGTCGGGAGGCACACATCTGACTGTCCTCCTCTCCCCAGCTCACACAGCGTCAGGAGGCAGCAATCAATAGACTTCCTTTGGATAAATTATAGAGGCCTTAACTTCCTCATTCCGAACAGCTGAAGGCCTTTCAACTTCCTTAAGCCGTCCTGGCTACCTATCCTTCTGCCTTTGCAGCCGACACACTATAGTAATTGGTGAATTTTCTAAACCAGGTGGAAATGTATCTCCTGTCTGTGACTACATCCACAGATTTACCTGACTTCCTGTCACAACTGTTACTGTAAAAATGACACTGGCAGTGAAGGGGTTAACTTTTTTTTTTGAGAGGAAGGGGTTATGTGTGTCCCTAGGGGCGTGATTCTAACTGTGATTGGCTGTGGCTTGAGGTGTAGGAACAGTGATCAACGGTCCTACATAGCAGAACCGTATGATCACCATTCTTACACAGGGGAGAATGACAGGTGGCTTGTTCACATTAGCCGCCTGCCTTTCTCCTGCTCTAACGGACGATCGCGAGTGACCGGCGGACATCGGGTCCACCGGGCACACGCGCGGGGGGGTCCGTGACCGTGCGGGAGCGCGCCCCCGGCGGCGCGCGCTCGCTCCCTAGACCCTCACAGGCTAGCGACGTAGCCCTACGTCGCTTTGCCTGTGAGGGTCTGACTGCCGACGTAAATAGTCGTGCGGCGGTCGCAAGCGGTTAAAGAATGCAAAGACATGAATTTATGGTCAACTGTTAGACCTCAGGGGGCCTCTCACCTCTGACTATTGGCACCATGAGTCACTTGCAACCTAAAGCTACATAAGGAAGATAAATGTAGATCTTTTAAATGGAAGCCTGTACATGTACATCATTTTATACTTGTAGTACATGTATCCTTTAACCCTATTGCTGCCACCAACATAAGGATTATATTGGCAGCAGCACAGACACGTAATGAGACTCCCAGCTGCTATGCATCCAGGAGTCTGTTTACCTGTGTGAAGTGAGCTATTGGCTTTCTAGTAGAGGGGACTCGGGGGGCTGTAAAGCCGCCTAATCATTTCTACACGTTCACATACATGACACCTCCACCTCCATCATGTGTCCTGGAATCACCTGTCCTTTCTGGATGCCCTGGACCTCAATGGCAGCTGTCAGAATGGAGAGTGTTGGAATCTGCTCTCCCCTCTGAAGAATGAATCTGGATGTGCGTATTCCTGATCACTTCTAGGTTCAAAGCTGGCAATCTTTAACCTCCCAGCCCGGGTAAGAATTGAATAAAGTACGATTTGTGCTCATTCAGCTTTAACAAGTGAGCAGCACAGTGGTTAAGTGGTTAGCACTTCTGTCTGGCAGCATTAGGGTCAACAGTTTGAATCCCAACCATGACACTACCTGCCTGGAGTTTGCATGTTCTCCCTGTGCTTGTGTGGGTTTCTTCCCAAACTCCAAAGAAATGCTGGTAGGTTAATTGGCTCCTGTCTAAATTGGCCCAAGTATATGAATGTGAGATAGAGACCATAGACTGTAAGCTCCTTGAGGGCAGGACTGATGTGAATGTACAATATATATATGTCCAAAAAAAAAATCCACCCAGCCCCCATGGTAATGCACACATAAATTGAAACAGGTACATCGAGCAGCCTCTCTATAATAATGAAAGAAAGATTTTTCTCACGCATGCAAAAGCCTATTTGTCATTGGTTAAGTTTAGATGTTTTGGAGCAGAGCAGGTTTTCTCTTTCTTTCTTGATGCTTCTATGTCAAGGTAATGACTGAACCCACTACTGCCTAATTTTGAATGGCCACAATTCTTAGCATATCTAAGTAGCCACACTCACATCTTGCCATGGGACACTATTTATTTGCTTAAAGTTTGACATCTCTACATGGCATGCGACTGCAATCACATTTCTAATCTAGCAGATGTTAATAGGGTTAAATAAGTGGTACAATGAGATAATGGTATAAAATATAGATACTATTAATATTTATAATAAAGATATGACATTATTCTATTCCTATCTGCTTCAGCCATCCTGTTTATTGATCCTGCACTGCAAACAACAAATTAAAGAATAAATGTGCCAAACCTCTGGAACAACTGCTAAAATGAAGAAAAAGTCGGTGTCTTCTGTTTATGCATTACTTAACTCTAGAAAACCTTTTTCGAGTTAAATATTTAATTGGAAAGAGTTATAAGCTCTGTTTTTTTTTTTTTTTTTACATCAATCTTTCCAAATTAAACATAAATATTAGGGTGTCATTCCTTCCTAATGATGAAGTCAAACAAAAATTCTGCCACTAGATGGCAGCATTTAATCACATACATTTAAATATAAAAGAAAATCCATAGTGTCTGAAAATGGTTCTATTTCCAAACATTTTGTAAACTGAATACAATTCCCAACTCTTTGGTCTCTTTCACACTGATGGACCGATCGGGTCTGCCTGTCAGTTTTTTTGTTGACTCCCGCAGACATTCGATCCGATTCTGTCTGCTATAAACAGAGCGATGGGGATCCAGTCTCCATTCGTTTGCAGTGATGGGAATAACGGGGTTAGAAGTAAACGGCGTTACTACCGGCGTTACGTTTTACAGTAACTAGTAATTAAATGAATTACTGTTTCCCTGGTAGTAACGCCGTTACCGCCAATAAAAATGCGGCGTTACTTCTGTATTTTAGCCCGCTGGGTGTGTATACAGAAGCTTCGGCTACTTACAGAACATCCTGGACTCCCTGTGCTGTAATACTTCATGTACCACGCTGAGCCAATCACGGCATGCGGTGTATTCTAATAATGCATACAACGCCTGCTCGGATTGGCAAAGGTTGTATAAGCCCGCCTCTCTGACTCAGCCAATCCGAGCAGGCTTTGTATGCATTAGAATACACCGATTGCCGTGATTGGCTCAGCGCAGTACATAGAGTATTACATCACAGGAAGAGAACAGATATGAGCCTGAAAAGTCAGCATGCTCTATGATCAGCAGTTCTCATTTTTCATAGCAAGACCCAATAACCACAGTTGAACACAGCAGGTAAACCCACCTTTCACATGTAAACCAGTGGTCACAATATGCGATTTGTTAGAAGTGCTTTCATACTGTTTCCATCCTTAATTAATTCCAGCTATTGTATTCAGGTGCTGCTTTACTTAAAACTAAAGAACAAGTTTGAGGGGGCTTCATTACTTACTAATTGCCCCTGCGAGCCCCACGTTTGTCACCAAAATTGGTATGAATTTAGGAACTGCAAAAACATGCCACAGCTTACCCAAGTCTTTAATTATCAAATATTTTTTAATTTAAAAACAAAAGAGAAACTCCTTCAATTGGCACAGTGCTTCCTAAATGTTGAGTTTAAATCCTCAAATTAACTTTTAAAATCAAGATTCCTAAAATAACATTGCTGCCAATGTCAAGCAGGATAGATCAAGTGATTGAGAGCCTGTTGGTGACAGTGCGATCACAGTGCAGGGGGGGAGGAGCCCTGTGAGTCAGTTCCCAGCACAAAACAGTGACGCCGGCTATAAGCATGTATGGGCCAGCTTGGCGTTAAGGCCATCACTGTGCTGCCATATGTATATATACGGCCAGTGTTAAGGGGTTAAATAATAATACAAATGCTGACTGCTCTTCACAGAGCAAAGCACATGTGAATTTTTTTTTTAAAGTAACGCAATAGTTACTTTCCCTGGTAATTAGTTACTTTTTTACTAATGTAACTCAGTTACTTTTTATGAGAAGTAACTAGTAACAATAATTAATTACTTTTTTTAAGTTACTTGCCCAACACTGTTCGTTTGGCGCATCAGATCGGATGACAGTCGAAAGCAAACAGACAGGTGGTCCGTTTCTATCCGACCGCCCAATAGAGAACAGCAGCCTGTGTCTGTGTCTGCTCTGCATCATCGGAGCGGACACAGACCTGTCATCCACCTGCTCAGCGGGGATCAGCAGACAGATTCCCTGCTGAGCAGGCGGTTACGCTGTTGGACTCCACCCCGTGTGAAATGGGCCCTAGCTTCAGAGTTTTTCCCACTTGTTTATAAATCAATCATCCACAGACCAGCAAAATTACTTTTGTAAGCTAAGGAAAAGTTTCCACAATAAAAAAAAAAAAAAAAAATGCAAAATTAGTTAGTAATACTGGTTTTTAGCTTGTAGGCAGGAACTTTCTTCACTGCAGGTGGCGCTCAACTGCAGCGGCATTGCAGAGGGAGGGGAAGTCAAGAGGAACATGGTGTCAGCAACAGGTGTGACCAGAAATGGGTGGACTGCCACAGAGAATATCAGGCACAAGCAAAGTGTAAAAGAATATCATTTATTTAAAAATAAGTGAACACCACAAATATAAACGCACCTCCAGTAAACTACAACTGCGTAAATCAAACCAGATAACCAAACAATAGTTACACACAGCAAACAACTGCTCAAACCAAATATATACAGAAAACAGGATATACGAATCGTAATTGTAACAGAGCTGGGGTCATACCCAGGAGATCAAGCAGATGGAGCTGGGAACAAGACAGAACAGGGAGAGGGTAACAGGAGAGGGAGTAAGTTGGAAGGAAGGAATCAGGCTGCAGGGTCAGGATCAGAGTCCAGGATCAGGATGCAGGGACACAGGAATGCAGGTCAGGAGCACATGGAGACAACACCAAGCAGTGTTGGGGTAGTTACTCAAAAAATGTAATTAGTTACTAGTTACTTCTGTAAATTGTAACGAGATTACTTTACTAGTTACTGCATTTGAAAAGTAACTTCACTACTTATTACTTTACTTTCCTCTTTCTTGATTGACCGTGTAGAAGAAGATACATGACACTCTTTCTGCATAGAGTTTATTGTATAAACACAGGCTTTGGGAAACATGAGAACAAAACCTGAAAAAACAGAATAAAACATAAAGTGCAACAAAAAGTCATAAACTTCATCCCTCTCTATTCTTCGAAATAACGATTGTATCGCACGGCTTGGGTAACGCAGGAAAGCGCGTTCCTATAGCCTAGTAAAGTAGTGTAGTTACCTCCTATAGCCTAGTAAAGTAGTGTAGTTACCTCCTATAGCCTAGTAAAGTAGTGTAGTTACCAATATTAGTATTGTAACTAGTTACATTACTTCGTTACCAAAAAAAGTAATGTAGTTACTGTAATCTGATACAAATAGTCCTAATATTTAGGGCTATCTACAGCGCTTGCTAAAAAATATAAAAATGTGACAAACTAAATTTGTGTGATAATATATGTAGGTATAGTAGTAAAAAATATATAGGTGTGCCAATGTGCAAATAAATCTACAAATCAATTTCTCAATATTTTAAGTCCTAAGAAATTGAGAAATTTTAAGAAATGTATTTTTGTAGATTTATTTGCACATTGGCACACCTATATATTTTTTTACTACTATACCTACATATATTATCACACAAATTTAGTTTGTCACATTTTTATATTTTTTAGCAAGCGCTGTAGATAGCCCTAAATATTAGGACTATTTGTATCAAATTTCTCCATTTTATACTACTGCTGCTGCTATTTCCTACACATTTTATATTTTTATATCTTATATACATTTTCACATATTTTTCACATATTTAAAGGTAATTTATACATTTTAACTAACATCAACTCCTAGGCGCGGGGAGTATAACTTTTTTTAGAAAAAGGGATACTTATTTTCACAGTTACTGTAATCAGTTACTTTGTAACTCGTTACCCCCAACACTGACACCAAGGCAGTGAGAAAGAGCATGCTTTAAGGTTTAAATACACTTCCTGCAACCAGCATCAGATGATGACTAATTGCATGACATGTCAGCTTCTGGCTGCTGAGAGACATCCACTGGTGGACACTTGAATTGCAGCCTATGGATCTGGGAGCTACAGTGCCACCAGCAGGAGAGTCCTTTCCTGACACATGGTTCCTCTATGGTTTTCTGAGTCACTGGTTCCGATTGGATGCTGCTGCCCCATGTTACTCTAGCAGTCAGCTTGGGTCAGGAAGAGCCTATTTAAGGCTCTGACTCCAAGGCTTGGCACTAATTTCGCATGTAGGTAGTGTAGGGACAGGTCACCCATCTGACCGGGACAGTGATTTGCGGAAGGGAGAGGTTTCAGACGAGTAGGGAAAGGGTACTTGGGCTTGGACTGGACAGGCCGAATTCTGCCCCCTCAAGACAGACGCTGTTGGCACATCTGAGACCTGCTCTGCTACACATTGCTGATATTGCAGTGAGTGTTCCCAGTTGGGTGCCTTCCCACTGGGTTTATAGGGGTCACTTTTTTTTCTTTTTACACCAGTATTTTATGTCAATTTTCAATTTTCTAATACTCCTATATATTTTTCTAATGTATTAGTTATTATTTGTATATTGCATATTTGTGGGTTGATCACAGAGTATACCACTCTTGCATTTTTTTTTTTTGACAACAAAAAAAAAGCCTTTGTCGTCCGAGAATTTTCATACAAATTTTCATTCATCGGTTCTCATTGGCTGTGAAACGAGGAAAATCAGACAATCGTTCGCCCGATTTTCTTATAGTGTGTACCCCACTTTAGGCTGTGTAATTGGGGTAATTGACTCAGAGATGAATCCACTGATTGCTGGTGCAATGCTTTGCAGGCTCCTGGGATAAAAATATTAAATATGTGCATTTATTATTTTTTTCCCTCACAGGTGAACTTATCCTTTAAATATGGAAGAGCCTTGGGGCCATTCTAAAACATTTTAAACACAATTCTGAGTTTCAAAGTCAGAATTCTGAGATTAAAAGTCAGAATTCTGAGTTTTAAAGTTTTTTTAATCAAAATTTTGAATTGGGCTCTTCCACAGTGAAAGCATTTTGAAGCAGTTCAGAATGAACTCAGAACAGTAG
Source organism: Pelophylax lessonae (assembly GCF_965119305.1). NCBI lineage: Eukaryota > Metazoa > Chordata > Amphibia > Anura > Ranidae > Pelophylax > Pelophylax lessonae. The sequence continues at coordinate 465,685,598 of NC_138771.1, read as the reverse complement.
CTGAAACCTGTATGCACCTGGAAGTAAAAGAAATCGAGGTGATTAGTCTATTATTTTCCTAAATAGTGTTTTAACCCAGTCACCATAATCTAATCTAAATGATAATGTAATTGTAAAAGCCATTGTCAATATATTTTCATATTTAGTTTACAAAAAAAGCGCCATTCTTTTTTCTGTAGCCATTAGTAATGGGTATATCTTGGTGTCACAATGTATTGGCAAGTGGAGGAACATGTATCTTATGTACGATGCACTATAGTGAACTTGTTATTTCACTCAGAATAGAAAGATTGGGGCTCAACTTAAAACCCCAAGAAAACAGGTATACGTTTCTTAAATATCTGGTCCCAGTAGATAATCTTTTTCCAACCAAAAGTCAAACCCTTGGGTTTATAAAATAAATGAACAATCAAACAGCCGCAGGGAATGAGGATCACCCCCTTCCTCTTCCTGGCGTTCTGCAACAACATATTTGTTGCATTTCCTCCCTTTCTCACCCACCATCTCCAACCCCCCCCATCATTTATTTTCTCTCTCCTCAGTACCCCTACCTCCTTCTTTCCTCTTCCCCATCCTCTTTCCCAATGCTATTCCCCCTTCCTAGCTTTTTAGGTCCCATGCATGCTTGGTGTTTGCCCGGTTCTTCTAAAAAACCTTTTCTCCTGGCAGGGGAAAAGCATTTTTAAAAATGCACCTAAAGCCACGTTTTGTAAACACATTTAGGCATGCCAGGCATTTGGGCGTTCATTCATCTTATTGGCTAGAATATTAATTAATTCTGGTCATTAAAATTAATTAATGTTCCAGCGCTAAACGCACCTAGTGTTAGGGCACGTTTAGGGGCGTTTATATGCCTTTACACATGTTTAGGCTTGTCTGGCATTTTTTCTACCAAAACCTTCCTCTGCTGAATGTGCTGACTCTGGAAACATAAGTTAGCATGTAGAGGCATTTAGCAGAAGAAAAAAAAAAAATTAAACTGATTCCCAGTGTCCACGAGGCCCTACTCTTACCTCTTAACCAGAGTTGTATAAAGTACTCGAAACCCATACTTGAGTAAAAGTACAAGGGCTCGATCAAAAAGTGACTTGAGTAGAAGTGGAAGTGCTCGATCAAAAAGTGACCTGAGTAGAAATACTAAAGTATTCAACATTTTTTGTACTTAAGTATTGCAAGTAGTTTTTTTTTTTTAAATGTTGCTACTCAAGTACTGAAAGTAAAAGTACCAGTAGTTTTGAAAAAAAAATTGCTACTCAAGTACTGAAAGTAAAAGTACAAGTACTGTGTTATGTAGTTATTAAAGAAAGAAGTCAAAAGTTTGAACATCATATTGTTTTTTATTATTTCAAATGCGGCTTTTATTTATGCATACAGTAGCATTTATTTCCGAATGCGCTGATAATACACATGTTTTGAGCTTCATGAAACCTGCCATCTACTGTTCTGGCAGTGGTAATTTTTAGAATTGTAACGAGTAACTATGCAGCACAAAAAAAAAAAATCGGAGTAGAAGTATTGAAATCATCGAAAAAATGTAGTGAAGTAAAAGTGGAAGTAGGAGAAAAAAATTCTACTCTAGGAAAGTACAGATACCGCCTTTCGGTACTCAAGTACAGTAGTGAAGTAGTTCTACTTAGTTACTATACATCTCTGCTCTTAACTCATGCTACATGTCATAACAGCAATAGCCATGCACTGCTTTACTCCCCTAATATAACATTTCTCTACATTCCCACCTTTGCACACCACAAATGACCCTTCGTATATTTAATTTCCACCATTACCTTTATTACCAGTTTCCATGACCATGCAAAATTCACAATTATTATCACTCACTAGAAAATACATGGTAATATACAGTTAGAGGACCTAAAAGAAAAACACAGCTCAAGAAGGCTCTAAATTCCCCTCTCAGCACCCACACAGGGTGTTGGTCCCACGAGTCCATCCCAGCTCCCAGTTGACATCATTGGCATGTAAGTTTATTTAGCCGGTACATGTTATCAGCACAGGGCCAATCAGCACTGTCCAGACATGTTCAGACAGAGAATTAAGGGTCTTGAAGCCTGATATGACAATCATGGGAGCAATGAAAACTGCTCCTGCAAACTATTATCACTCAAAAGATTGTTCTAATTGCTATATACAACTGATGAGAAAAGGTATTTATCAGTTTATATTTACTAAAATAATTGCATTTCCATATTCTAATTTCTGTGTACTGTAGGAGACCAGATATAGTGAATGCAGGTTCTGGGTTTAGTAACACTTTTATTCCTGGCCTGGACAGCACCAAACTAACTGGCTAAATTCAAAACCTGCTTACCAACTAGCATGCCAATGGCATCATAAGAGTGCGATTTTTTGTGTTTGTTGTATGCTAATATACATTATTTTCATGTGCTGGGTGATATAGTGTATATAAACCTTTATATTTAACTGTTCATGATGAAGAATTGAAGCCTGTATGTTTCTGCACAATTTTTTTTTTTTGCTTTATATTGTAAGAATTTTTAATAAAAACGAAAAAAAAAACCACAAGAAAACAGCTATGCAACTTTGGAAACGAACGTATACATGCTATGGGGTATTTGAGATAAGCAAACCTGCCAAGGGGGTATTAAAGGTGATGATCGGCATTAATGGAACACCATTTATTGATGGTAGTCTAATATACCAGCACAATCTCAAACACAGATGTTTGTTTACATTTTAAAGATCTCTTTAATTATCCCCTTAATTATGAAAACACATGATCCCATATTCCCAAACGCCTCCTTTTACTTTCCAAGAATAAAGACGCAGAGTTAGCTCACTTGTTATGTTTATCTGCTTAAAATGTCATCCTGGGCATCCCAATTTGGTGATAAATTATAATTCTGCCATGCGAGGGGCAGCCTTTTGCTTTGTCGGTAGTTGCAGTGCACCCAAGGGCACAGTATGACTTGACATGTTTGTAAGCATTTTTTATTGAGATAAAAGGTCAGGGTTGAAACACTGTTTTTATGCAGGTTCATTTTTACAATGTGATAACATTTTATTTCTGTAAAAATACAACACATCTTAAAGGGAAACTACAACACATTTCCACTGAAGATTGAGTGAAAAGTGTTATTCTAAATTTAGCAAGAAAATAATATTTGATGTACAGTGCCTTGAAAAAGTATTCATACCCCTTAAAACTTTCCACATTTTGTCACATCACAACCAAAAAAGTAAATGTATTTTATTGGGATTTTATGTGATAGACCAACACAAAGTGGAACATAATTGTGACGTGGAATGAAAATGATAAATGGTTTTCAACATTTTTTACAAATAAATTAGTGAAAAGTGTGGCGAGCATTTGCATTCAGCCCTCCTGAGTCAATACTTTGTAGAACCACCTTTCCCTGCAGTTACAGCTGCAAGTCTTTTTGGGTATATCTCTATAAGTTTTGCACATCTAGAGAATGGCTTTTTGCCCATTCTTCTTTGCAAAATAGCTCAAGCTCCGTCAGATTGGATGGAGAGCGTTTGTGAACAGTACTTTTCAAGTCTTGCCACAGTTTCTCAACTGGATTTAGGTCTGGACCTTGACTGGGCCAGTCTAACACTTGAATATGCTTTGATCTAAACCATTCCATTGTAGCTCTGGCTGTATGTTTAGGGTCATTATCCTGCTGGAAGGTAAACCTCCACCCCAGTCTCAAGTATTTTGCACACTCTGACAGGTTTGCTTCTAAGATTGCCCTGTATTTGGCTCCATCCATCTTCCCATCAACTCTGACCAGCTTCTTTGTCCCTGCTGAAGAAAAGCATCCCCACAACATGATACTGCCACCACAATGTTTCACGTTGGGGATGGGGAGGGGGATGTGCAGTGTTAGTTTGCCGACACACATAGCGTTATGCTTTTAGTCCAAAAAGGTCAATTTTGGTCTCCTCTGACCAGAGCACTTTCTTCCACATGTTTGCTGTGTCCCCCACATGGCTTAGTAGTAGTATTAGTGGTGTAGAGTCCACCACTAATAGTTGTCCTATGAACAGATTCTCCTACTTGAGCTGTGGATCTCTGCAGCTCCTCCGGAGTTACCATGGGCCTCTTGGCTGCTTCTCTGATTAAAGTGTATGTTTAGCCCGTTTTGTGATTTTCTATCCACAGATAAGGCTTACCTGTAGGTGAAATTAATAACTCCTAAACCTGCAAGGTTTAGGAGATATTAACCCTGCATGCAGCCGCTGACATCAGCAGCGCATGTGCTCTGAAGGTCCAGCGTATTGTGCCAGAACTTCAGAGCTCCTTGCTGGAATGAAGGGCTCCCGCACATCAACGTCATCGCGGCCCCGGCCACTCACAGTGAAACCAGAAGAAGAACATGTCAGCCCCCTCAGTGGTGACTGGACGCCGCTGCGGGGGCTTCGTTCTAATGTAAGTTTTTCATAATGTGCTCGTATGCGATGCATACGAGCACATTATTCTATTTTCTTGCAGGTTTTATTTATTTATTTTTTTCATCGGTTTACTACCGCTTTAATGCTCGCCTTGCTCGGCCTGTCAGTTTAGGTGGATGGCGATGTCTTGGTAGGTATGCAGTTGTGCCATACTCTTTGCATTTTCGGGTGATGGATTGAATAGTGATGGATTAACCTTACCCTGCATTAAACTTCTCCACAACTTTATCCCTGACCTGTCTGGTGTGTTCCTTGGCTTTCATGATGCTGTTTGTTCACTAAGGTTCTCTAACAAACCTCTGAGGGCTTCACAGAACAGCTGTATTTATACTGAGATTAAATTACACACAGGTGGACTCTATTTACTAATTAGCTGACTTCTGAAGGCAATTGGTTCCACTAGATCTTAGTTAGGGGTATCAGAGTAAAGGGGGCTAAATACAAATGCACGCCACACTTTTCAGATATTTATTTGTAAAATTATGAAAACCATTTATCATTTTCCTTCCCCTTCACAATTATGTGCCACTTTGTGTTGGTCTATCACATAACGTCCCAATAAAATACATTTACGTTTTTGGTTGTAATATGACAAAAATGTAGAAAATTTCAAGGGGCATGAATACTTTTTCAAGGCACTGTAACTTTTACTTGGTTGCTCTTCCTTGTTTTTATGATTACATTCTAAACAGAAATTTGAAGAAATGTATTTTTAGAGTTCTACAGCATTTACAGACTATATTGTTTAACTGAAAGCAAATCTATGGTAAAAACATTTAAAGGGTCACTATGAACAGCAGGCTTGTCCAGGTATCTGTTTGTAGTATCTGATGCCTTGCATAGCACCTCTGTACTTCTTGAACCTTCAGTGAAAGTATCTACTAGTTCCTAGGTTGCTGGCTCTAGCCATGACTGCTATTGCCCCATGCATCTTACTATTGGTTGGTTGAGCTTACCATCACAGTGATGCTTAATGGTAAGCCACATGAGATGGGAAGGGGCAGGCCAGAGCTTGTAACTAGTAAGTTGGGTGGTGCATATTATACTGGTTTCGTGGGTGAGGGGCAGAGCATCATAAGTTTCAACTTTGGGGTACCTGCTGTTCACTTTAAGTAAGACTTTAATTCAAACATTTCACAACAGGTTCACTTTAAAGGGAGCCAAAGACGTAAAGTGACAGTTACCTTTTTAACCCTCATGTCTGTAGATGCCCACAATCACTAAGTTGCCTGTAAGGGGGATTCGGATTGGCTGGCTGTTGGCAGCAAATTGCCAAAGCTTCCTCCCTGCTTCTTTTTGGATAGGACAACCCACTGCTGTAGGTAAAAGCCTCTGCCATAATGTGCCCACTCTCTGCCACATGCCTTCTCATGACATTCCAGGGCATTAGCCTTTATATTCATAAAAAATGAACATCCACACAAGAAATATATTTTCCGCACTTTACTGATGTTCTTCAAAGATGGCAGTGACACATCACATCATATGTTACAGGTGTCTTCAGCATCCATTGCTATACACACAAGTGGACAAGCTGTAGCAGTCATTGTGAAAGCAGCACATTGCGTATCACTGATAAGCCATCTTCCCCTAGCATCTCCTTTCTCCTCTTGTTAGTAGCACCACAATGTTGGAACCCATATCCCTGTATACTTGGGCTGTAGCATTATGCTCTATTCAAACCGATATTCACAAGGTGAAGCATCCTGCTCTGTCACCTGGGGTGAACAAGGTGCCTTCTGTAGTATACCACTCTCCCTTTCTATGTCCTAATCCATAGCTCTTCTCAGGCAGGCACGCTCCCCAAATGTTACTCTCTTTCTCCCAGGATCATTAGTACTCTATCAGAGGGCTCTGACTTGCTCATAGGACTTTATGCATTCAGATCACCACTCCCTTTATGTCATTCCAGGGATAAGACTGCTGCAGCTGCACCTCAAGACTCTTTACACCTTTCCTAGGATATCCAGGGGTATTACTACTCATGGCAGAGAACACGTAGCCTGGTCTTAAGGGTGTTTTGCATCACACTTCCAGTCCACTTAGACCATGTTTTGAAATAGGATGACTACAGCTGGCTCTTCTGGCTGCTAGACTATCCCACCCTGACCTTCTGCCCTGCACAGTTGCAGACTACTTCTGCATGGCTGTGGGGTGTTTGGCTTCCATGCCCCGACTAAACTTAGGCTCCCTCCCTCCTGGTATTTAAAGGAAACTAGCTTTACCCATTACATCACTACAAGAAACTTTGTCCAAAAGGGGACCTAACTCCCAATTACATAATTCCCTGTTACCACATTATTTTAGGACAGAGCCACCTAGTGGCAGACTAGCTAACTGCACAAAAATACAAATTCAGCAGTTTTGCTAATTGTATGTTCATACTGTAAATGGGTTTTCTAATTTAAGAAAAAAAAGAAACTTTACATGGCATTTAAGACACAGAATTCATGCAAATAAGGGATTAAACTTAGTGGATGCTTGCAGTCCCTCCCCCCCCCTCCCCCATTAAAAAAAGTGTTTTCTGTGCCTTTCTGCTCTTCCCTGTTCACATAAATGTGGATATCCAGCAAAGATAGGAAATGTAATGCATATTCACTATGCATTATGCACCAGTGTAGCCCTCAACTGTCCCTGATTTGAAAAGAATGTCTCTCCTTTGGAACTGTATGCCTTTGTCCCTCTTTTCTCCCCATTTTTCCCTCTTTTTTTGTCTGCTGTATAGACCTTCATCAAAACTGTATTATTTAGCTACTAGAATAGTTATACTGTAGTACACCATATATCTAACCACTAACATATTGAATGTGTTTGATTGAAATAGTAGCAGGGAAAAAATCCACTTGTACATTTAACCAATCATGGTACATTGAAAGGGCTTATTCTTTGCCTGCATGCTTTTTACTAAGATGCCCCTCTTTCCCATATCAGAAAGTTAAGAGGTATGAGCACCAGGGCTTTTGTCAAGGAATAACACCTACAGTATACGGGGCCTGGTTAAAAATGTCATCAGAACGGGGCCCCAGGTATCCAGAATTCACATTGCCTGTCATTCAATGGAATAGAGATTGCTGTCACTTTCAAACTAAATGAACAGGCAGTGCTGTAAAGACAGAGGGAAGTTTTCAAGCAGTAAAATAAATGCATATCATCTCACAATGTATTAGACCAGGAGTTCCCAAACTGTGGGTTGGGACCCACTGGTGGGTCGCGAGCTGCGTTTGAGTGGGTCATGCTGAGCTGGAAATCACTAAGAGCGGGCCCGCTTAAAATGTGCTCTGTGCACAAATTACAGAGGGCCAGAGCAGTCAAATTGTGATGGATTCAGGACCCCGGCCCACGCAGTTTACAGAGGCTGGTCTGCATTTCCTGCGAGGAGGATACTTGCATCAGTGAGTACGTATGTGGGCTATTATGTAGGATATGTTCATGGGGTGCAGAGCCAGCTCCTCGGTCCTGCTGGTGGCAGCGGTGGTGGCTAGACTGGCGGTGGGATTCTCAGCTATAGCGGGCAGAGACGGCAGCCTCTGTGTCATAGGAGGACCAGGTGGCCCAGCGGTGTCAGGAGTTCATGGCAGCTTCTGTGACCCCAGTAGAGGATCTGAAGGAGAAGAGTCGGGACACCAGGACCAGCATAGAGCTTTTCATCATCGAGATTCTGGGTGAGGTGTGCTGGGCCCTGGAGAGGGCAAAGAGGGGCTTTACCTTCACTGTGGACCGCTGGGAGAGGAAGGAGGGTGAGTACCATATAGCCTGCTGATCACTGTCCTGCGGTCGTTGATTTCTGTCCTCTGCCTGCCTTATACGGTCTATGAGGGTGCTGATTACTTACAACTCCGCTTACATGCCACAGGTTTCTGACCCCCTCACTTAGAACATCTGGCAAGTGTATTCAATAATAAATTGAAAAGTAGTAATTTTATATTTTTAATTTAACACTCCCCTCCCTTTAAAATATGCATTATTATTATTATTATTTGCATTTATATAGCGCCAACAGATTCTGTAGCGCTTTACAATGCTCAATTACAAGCAAGTGGCTCCCGAAAAATAACTGTATTCAGAAGTGGGTCTCAACCCAAAATAGTTTGGGAAGCCCTGTATTAGACGATTTGACCTATAGGTCAAACGAAAGAGAAACTCTAATAACTCTTCTTTAACCCATCCACTAGGTTTAATCCCTTATTTGCATGAATTCTATGTCTTAAATGCCATGTAAAGTTTTTTTTTTTTTTTAATTTTCTTAAATTAGAAAACCCATTTACAGTGTGTACATACAATTAGCAAAACTGCTGAATTTGTATTTTTCAGCTACAAAAAAACTATTACAAGAAATTATATAATTATATGATTTTATGGTTTATAGTATAAACATATGTAACAGTGAACAAGGGGACCCCATATGGTGAAGGGGCATGGGATTTCTGATGGCAACCCTAAACAGCCCAAGTAAAGCGGAAGCAGCTTTTATTTTTATTTATTATTTTTTTTTATTTGTTTTGTGATTAACCCACATGGCAACCTCCTTCTTAAAAAAAACAAAACAAAAAAAAAAAACCATATTGATGAGATTATTTACATTTAAAAAAATACCAAAAACTCTGACTTTTTTTTTTTGTTTTGTGGTGACACATTTTGTAGCTGCAAAAGACATTGGAAAATAATTGCTTGTTTCGTGGATATAATTTAATGAACAACTGTAATTTCATTTTAACATTTACAGTTCCCGAGAGCTGGGCACTGAATATAAATAAGCTTTGCTGGGTCTGATAAAAAATGTGCTATCTTGGTTCATGCAAAGGCTTTTAACAAATAGGCTTGTGTAGAAAGGACTGATGAAATGGAAAATTGTTGACATATACTTATCATCATTTTCCTTTCCAAGTCAGCACTGATGGGTTGAGCTCCACTCCTCGAGACCACCTTCACCGTAGCTTAAAGGTCTTCTTCCCCTCACCAGTGCATATTTTAATAAAATAGTCCTGAGAAATAAAAATAAAGACATTGAGGGAAAATTGTGCTGTCATGGTGAGGTGCCTGGAAAGGAAAATCACGGTAAGTATATATCAACAATTGTGTGTTTTACAGGTGCCTTCCGTGTTAGCACTGATAGAAACTTGGAAGCAATGAAAGTAAATACAAAGGAGGGTACTGCAAAAATAGAAAAAGTTTATTTTATAGAGTTACACACCGAGGAAAGAACAGTCAATATTCATATCTGATTTAGCTGCCACTTCCAACCTATAATGGTTCACAAATGTATTTCTTGAAAATCCCTACCCATGAGGCCTACAAAGTTGCCATCGCCTTAGTCGAATACTCTATAATTTGTGAAAGAGGGGGAACCTCCTTAGCTTGAAACGCCTTGTAAATGGCCTAAACTATCCGGGAGGCTACAGTTCAAGATGAAACCACCTGACCCCTCTGTTGGTCTGATGGTAAATGAATTATCTTCTGACTCTCCTTTCTTCTACGCATCCAGCTTTTTTATTATAAACTTGTGCAATCTTCTCTGGCTAATAACTCTATTGAAATAGAAGCCATAGGAGGAAAGGGTGCGGAATCCAAAGCAAAAGATGAAGTGCAAGACTAACTCCTGCTTCTTTCATACTGTATATGCTTTTACCTCTTCTGCATCTTTCTCCACTTTTCCAGAGACGTCATAGACGAAGGCTTCATACACTCCCTTGCCAGGAATAACCGGGGAAGCACAAGCCCAGCAGAAGCCCTTTTAGGTCCAAGAGCTCAAGAGGCAGACTCCAACGCCCAATGAGGAGAATGTAACCTACAGATTTATGGTATCCTTCTCCCTTGAATCTCTGGATCATTTAGAATGCGGAAAGCCAGATGCAGGGAGCATGATGATGTCTTCACCTTAACTTCTGGCTGACAAGTTGGTTCCCCAGAGAAACAGATCAAACTGATGATGCATCTAATACTGAATATATCACAGTGAAAGAAAATTCAAACAGCATCTGCTTAGCTCTCAAATTGTCCTCTGATTAGGATGCTTGAAATGTGAATGTCAAATGTGAAAAATATTGTTATTCTTTCAAAATTTTCGCTCTTTTTTTGTTTATAGCGCAAAAAGTAAAAATCGCACAGGTGATCAAATACCACCAAAAGAAAGCTCTGTTTGTGGGAAAAAAGGACGTAAATTTTGTTTGGATACAGCGTTGTATGACCGCGCAATTGTCAGTTAAAGTCGCAAAGTGCCAAATCGCAAAAAGTGGCCTGGACGTAAGACAGCAAAATCCCCTGGGGGTAAAGTGGTTAAGACAACAAACCAACAGACAGACACAAACAGGAGATAAAATTAAAAATGCCCATATGTCACATACCTGGTAGAAGAACCCGACATGATGAGGAAGTCCACTCTTACACCTCTGACTCGGGGCCCTGATAGAGCAGACAGGAGGTGCAGGAGTACAGAGTGGAATATGTGCCCGTTGGACTTGCTAGCAGCATGGCTGCACGGACTCTCTGGATCAAGCAGTGGAAGACCGTCAGTATATGCAGAGCAGGAGTGCCGGATGGATGCGAGTGAGCAGAAGACAGGAGTAGGCTGGCTCAGCAGACAAGTAAAGGCTGGAAGCAGACAGGCGGTGAGCACCAGAGGAATAAAGGCAGAGGCTCAAAGCAGGCAGTCCAGCAGTAATGGGTACAGAGGTAGAGTCAGACGAACCAGGTCATACACAGGCAGACAGATCAGGTACAGATGCGTAAGCAGGAGCAAAGTTAGGATACCGGCCGAGTTGATAACAGATCTGTGGAGCAGCAGCAAGGGGCACAGGCAGAAGTGAGGTCAGAAGTAGGCAGGGGAGGACTGGGCCAGGGGGCAGGGGGGCAATTGCCCCCCGGGCCACTCTGATGCCCTGTAAAAAGGCTGCACCACTTCTGCCATAGACATGCCTAAAGGATTCCTGGTGAAGAGAAGTAAAAAGTCCCCACCACTGACCTACTGAGTGCGGGATGAAGACAAGGACAGAGTGCAGGCCTCCCCACTAACATGGATGGTGTAAACTGTGTCTGAGCTGAGGTCGGTTCCATGCCCCACTGGAGACTCTCCTCCCCTGGCCAGCCCCAACTGAGCTGTCCCAGCTCCACCCTGGTGGCCAGGTCAGGAACCAGGATTCGGCCAGTGAGTAGAGAGTACTTGGAGCGGAGCTTCAGCCTGGAATGGGGGTCAGGAGGAGGGAGAGTGGGAAGAGGCACCATGGGTCTCTGGTTTGTACTTACCCTTTGGGCCGAAAGTTGCCAGTCAGCCCCTGGAAGCAGGCCAGGTTTGGTGCAGGTAGAGTTCAGGAGTAGTCAAGACAAGCCTTGCTGGTAACAGTAGCCAGACACAGAGGGGGAGATTTACTAACACTGGAGCACGTAGAATCTGGTGCAGCTGTGCATGGTAGCCAATCAGCTTCTAACGTCAGCTTCTTCAATTAAGGTTTGGCAATAAAACTTGGAAGCTGATTGGTTTCTATGCAGGGTTGCACCAGATTTTGCACTTTCCAGCTTTCGTAAATAACCCCCTGAGTAACAGGTTGCAAGTATGCATAGGAATGCTGTAGACAAAACAGTACTGAAGCATAGCACAGGCTCAGTTTAAATAGCCTGTTTGGTGCCAATGCGAGCAACAGATAACCATGCGAGAGCAACAGACGCATGAACATGTTTACGTGCATGTAAAGGAATATGAATTAGCCTGTGCCAATGCCCAGGACACCATCCAGAAGAGCAATCTTGTCTGCTGATTTGCCCTTCCTGACACCATATATGGAGACCACCTAAGAAAAGATAGCATATTTATGCTCAAAAGGCAAGAGAAGTGCCCTGGAAAACACCCATTTAGGGATAATACCTGCGCCAGTGTCTAATACCATGGTGGAAAAGCGAGCTGATCCTTGGAAACAGAAAGAGCTTTCATTTAGAGGTCAGAAGTCCAGAGACAGGGTGGAGTTCAACCCATAAGTGCTGATATAATGAGGCACCTAGAAAAAAGTTGGAGCAAAATGGGCAGCACTTAGAATTAAAGTGGATTTGAACCTCAACTGAATAGCATTTCATTTCCTAAAGCATTATGTATCATAAATAGGTATGAGTAGATTGATTTCTGGGAATTTGCACAATAATCAGTAACCATGGGGACAAAACATTAAAAGCACTCTGTTTGGAAATGTTCATGAAAAATGGCCCTATGTATACTATCAAAACATTTGGGCAAAGACAGATGTTTGTGTGCTGCAATATGTTTTTACATGCAGGCAGTTACGCTATATAGAATTTCCCTTTCAATTTTTTTTTTTTTTGCCATCTGTGTGACATTTCAGAGTTTTCCCTTCATCTTAAGTCCTGAACCCCCCCCCCCCCTCCCCAGAAAGAAAATCACTGGATGGGGTAAATCCTCTAAAATAAGAGAAGAACGAGGGTTGTGGGACTTTGACAGTTGTCACCAGAACAGATGTCCCCATTGGTTGATTTCCTCTTTATTCCTGTTCTTGGGACAGCTAAAAATTGGGAGTTTTTCCTCACTTTCAGTCTTAGTGACAATGAATAAAGATGGTGAATCTCAATAGCAGAGATACAGACAGCAAAGATACCTTTTGTGGTAGGATGATGAGTAAAGTTAGCGTCATACCTTGTTGGTGTAAAAATGAAATTGTAGCAGCTCAACCTGTAAGGGTCCCAAAGTGGAAATATGGTGGAGGTAGGTGAGGAGCATCTTAAATGAAAGATTCTGACACTTGCAGCCAGTGTAAGGACAAACCTGTAGTTATATGAGCTCCACAGACCTGACAAGAACATCTTTCTCCAAAAGGGGAAGTTCCCCCCTCCCTCCTCTGCCACATTTGGCTGATAGTTTTTCTGTAGGAGGGAGCAGGTACCTAGTTTTGACAGGTACCCTCTCCCACTTTTATTAGAGCAGAAGTTCCCCCCCCCTCCTTCCCTCAGTCTTCTGGGACACATCACAGGCCCAAGAAGACTTCGGGACCATTCACAAAGAGCAGTGCGGCTCGTGCAGTGGGCAGCGAGCTGGCAAGCCACAAGTAGCACAGCCGGCTACCCACATTTAGGATGTCGGCTCAGAGAACCTGAAGGCTGATGAAGAGCTAGCCTGGTGAGGATGGCATTGGATCCCTGGACAGGTAAGTGTCCTATTATTAAAAGTCACCAGCTACAGGATTTGTACAGGCACATTAATATCTAATCTTCATATTAAAATATTCAGATAAAACTTCCACTGCTACTTGAAATCACAGAGCAACGCGTTTAGCTGCAGCTGGCCAAGTAGTCTGGTGAGATTAAAGGAGAGTTCCAGCCTGGGGAAAAATAAAGTCAGCAGCTACAAATACTGTAATTGCTGACTTTTAATATAAGGGCACTTACCTGTCCAGGGAGCCTAAAATGTCTGCACCCCAAGCTGATATGTCCTTTGGCTCCAGGTGCTGGCATCGGCATCTTCACAAAGGGAAACGGGAAGTGAAGCCTTGCGGCTTCACAGTCTGTTTCCTACTGCACATGCGCGAGTGGCGCTGCACATTCTGAATGGTCGCGCTGTCCTCTAGGACCTGTGTCTAGAGAAGGCAGTCTCCTCCAGACACTGTGATCAGAGAGCGCGCCACCCGCGCACAGCAGCGAGTGCATAGCAGGCATGATCATGGGGGGCCATCAAATGACGGCCTCCCAGAACTAGCTGTCCACACTGTAGACACCAATATTTAAATGTGTTGGCTCTGGAAGTTTTCTTTTGTTAAGACTTTTTAAAAATGTATTTAACTTGGTAATCCTGTCAGTAACACACTACCAGTCTTAGCCCTGGTTCACACCAGTGAATCGGGCTGTAGTAGCGTGATTTCAAAGCTGCAGATCAGTGCAATTTGGACCTCCTATTTCACTGCGGTTGGTGACTTCATTTAAAAGAATTCAATGTAAGTTGCAATGAATTTGCAAAAAAGTAGTGCAGGAACCTTTTTCAAAGTCGCTGCAACTTGAATCGCAATGATTTAAACAGTTCCATTGCTGGCAATGGGGTGGGACCAGGGATTAGGGTTTCTTCACTTTGGATGGAGGAGCAACACAGACACCCTTGGATAGCAGCATTGTCAATCTGAAGAGAGAGTAGTGTTAGATGCACTGGTTGATTTACATGGACTTGACTACTACTTCAGCTCCAGAAGGTTTTACGCCCTTCAGGCCTCTTTTTGCTATGCAGCACTGCGCTACTTTAACTGGCAATTGCACGGTCATGCAAAGCTGTACCCAAACAAAATTTACAGCATATCATTTTTTTCACATGGGTGTATTTGATCATCTTTTTATTTTTTATTATACGCATAAACAAAAAAAGACCAACAATATGGAAAAAATATATACATTTTTTTACTTTCTGTTATAAAACATATACCATAAAAAAATGTAAAAATTGAATCACTTTTGTCCAAATTGCATTTTGCTACATGTCTTTGGTAAAAAAAAAAAAAAAAAAAAAAAAAATCTGAAAAAGTATATAAAAAAACCCCAAGTCCAATTGATTAGTTTGTGTGAAAGTTTTAGCATCTACAAACTATGGTATAGATATAGGAATTTTTCATTATTTATTTATTTATTTTTTATACTAGTAATGGCGGTGATCAGCGGCATCACCGATGACATTATTACAGTGATCAGTACTAATATTATGCACTGTCACTGTACTAATGACACTGGGCAGGAAGGGGTTAACATCTAGGGCAATCAAGCAGTTAAATATGTGCCTAACAAATGTTTATGTGTGTATTGTTTGCTGCTTTTACTGGGGATCTAGTTTTTGTTTCCCTGCTTAGCAGGGAGTGAAAAAGCAACCCAATCTCCTGTCACTGAACACAGCTCTGTGTTGTTCACACTCACAGAGCCTTGTTCAGGGAAGATCAGAGGCGATTGCCGGGTGCCAGCGGTCAATCATTGGTGGGGACCCGGTGATCGGCATATGCTGTGAATAATCACACCACAGCTGGGCGGGCACATGTGCACCCCCTACCCAGAAATGCAGAATTGAATACAGTGAGGGAAAAAAATATTTAATCTCCTGCTGATTTTGTATGTTTTCCCACTGACAAAGAAACGATCAGTCTATCATTTTAATAGTAGGCTCATTTTAACAGTGAGAGAGAATAACAACAAAAATACCCAGGAAAACACATTTCAAAAAATGTATAAATTGATTTTAATGAGTGAAACAAGTATTTGACCCCTTTGCAAAACATGACTTAGTGCTTGGTGGAGAAACCCTTGTTGGGAACCACTGAGGTCAGACATTTTTTGTAGTTGGCTATCAGGCTTGCACACATCTCAGGAGGGATTTTGTCCCACTCCTCTGCAGATCCTCTCCAAGTCATTAAGGTTTCAAGGCTGACGTTTAGTAACTCGAACCTTAAGCTCCCTCCACATATTTTTTATGGGATAAAGGGCCAGGACTTTATTGTGATTCTTCTTGATTCCCTCCTTTGTGGCCTTGGCAGTGTGTTTTGGGTCATTGTTATGCTAGAATAACCATCCATGACCCATTTTCAATGCCATGGCTGAGGGAAGGAGGTTCTCACCCAAGACTTGACAATACATGGTCCCATCCATCTTCCCTTTGTTGCGATGATGTTGTCCTGTCCCCTTAGCAGAAAATTACCCCCAAAGCATAATATTTCCACCTCTATGTTTGACGGTGGGGATAGTGTTCTTGGCGTCATAGGCAGCATTACTCCTCTTTCAAACACGGCGAATTGAGTTGATGCCAAAGAGTTTGATTTTGGTCTCATCTGAGCACAACACTTTTACCCAGTTCTCCTCTGAATCATTCAGATGTTCATTAGCAAACTTCAGACGGGCTTGTACATGTGCTTTCTTGAGAAGGGGGACCTTGCAGGTGCTGCAGGATTGCAGTCCTTAACAGTATAGTGTGTGACCAACTGTTTTCTTGGTGACTATGGTCTCAGCTGCCTTGAGATCATTGCCAAGATTCTCCCGTGTAGTTCTGGGGTGATTCATCAATGTTCTCATGATCATTGAAACTCCATGAGGTAAGATCTTGCATGGAGCCCCAGAGAGAGGGAGATTGACAGTTATTTCGTGTTTCTTCTATTTGCGAATAATCGCACCAACTGTGTTGTCACCCTCTCACCAAGCTGGTTGGTGATGGTCTTGTAGCCAGCCATGTGTAGGTCTACAATCTTGTCCCTGACATCCTTGGATAGCTCTTTGGTCTTGGCCATGGTGGAGAGATTGGAATCTGATTTATTGATTGATTGCTTCTGTGGACAGGTGTCATTTAGCAGGTAACAAGCTGAGATTAGGAGCACTCCCTTTAAGAGAGTGCTCCTAATCTCAGCTTGTTGCCTGTTTAAAAGACACCTGGGAGCCAGCAATCTTGCTGATTGATTGGGGATTAAATACTTATTTCACTCATTAAAATGCAAATCAATTTATAACTTTTTTTTAAATGCATTTTTCTGGATATTTTTGTTGTTATTCTGTCTCTAACTCTAAAAAAATAACCTACCATTAAAATTATAGACTGATCATTTCTTTGTCAGTGGCAAACATACAAAATCAGCAGGGGATCAAATACATTTTTCCCTCACTGTATACAGTATATATATGTCATTCTGCGTAGCTGACCAGCACTGTCGCAGTGCTTGTACAGTGTGCGGTTGGCAATTGGTAAAACCCGAAGCAGAGGCAGTTAGAGCAGCAGTTTTTGTAGGTTTTGTTTTTTTTCTAAAAGGTTTTACTTAAAAGATAACAATTTTAGGTACCCCTGTCAGTGGTAAATAGTTTCGCTCAATCTTCTAAATGACTTAGGAGTTGATTTACTAAAGATAAATAGGCTGTGCACTCTGCAAGTGAAGCTGCTCCAGAGCTTAGTAAATGAGCAGAAGCTCTGCTAACTTCTATCATCCAATCATGTGTAAGCAAACATGCTGTTTTTTTATTTTTCCTTGCATGTAATTTGGTACTCTTTGCAAAGTGAAGATTTACCTTATTTACTAAGCTTTAGAGCAACTGCACTTGCAGAGTTGAAAGTAAAGGAAAAAAGCCTAAAAAAGGAAAATGAATGCAGCCATCATACCTAAAATTGGTAAGCTGCACTCTGCTCTGAAGAAATTTGTCACTATCAGTTATGACACAGAGAGCATTTAAAACTTGACAGGGGGAAGTGGCCGGCAGCGAAGCTCCATGGTCACACACTAGCCGAGCTCCGGTACTTAGAGGCTCCATAAAGCGGCTAGAAGCGACCAAAAATGGACCTGAAGGTACTCAGCAGCACTGAAGGACCCGGGGAACATGAGGAGGAACATGGGGAAACAGAAATCCCAGGATGGTCCCCCAAAAATTAACTAAATTCAGCAGTCCGCCTGGAACTCCTAAAGAAAACAAGATGGTGTTGGCTCCTCACACAGACAATGTCATGCAAGCTGCCCATGCAGGAGATGGAGGGAGAGAACGGGAGAATACACAGACCACATCTGATGATGTAAACAACCCTGCAAAGCAGAAAAGTAGGATTTCTTCTGCAGAGGAACATGTAAGTGGATCTGCTGAACAAATGTATATAGGAACACATGAGGACAAACTAAATGCATTCCCTACATCTAGCCAGCCAGCCATAGATACTGACTTAAAAGAGATGTTACTGTCACCTAAAGGAGCAATCCAGCATGATATGAGAGAATCCATGCAAAAATCTAAAATTGGGAGAAAGAGTGGAGTATGTAGAGGATAAAATGGTGGACTTCACTGAGGCACACAGGCACACAGCGACCTGGTAGACGCACACTTTGAGCTTGAAGATGAAATTAAACAACTAAAATTAGAGGTAGCAGACCTAGAAGATAGGTCTAGGCGCAATAATATTACATTTCGTGGCATCCCAGAAAACGTAAAAAATGCGTATTTAAAGCAAATCCTACGCCAAATGATCTTAGACCTACTACCAGCAACATCACAACAAAAATGAATAATAGTGCTCACAGGCTCCCAAAGCCCTTACGTATACCAGAGAAACTGCTACGTGCCGTGTTTGCAAAAATACACTTTTTCTACTTAAATCACTATCACTACTATAAATGGGGATTCCCTACTAAACAAACAATTGAAAGAAATAACACCTCTTACACAATATTCTTAATTGAAGACAGCCTAAAAATCCTTAATTCCTGGGGACTACTACCCAATGACCAATCCATCGCCATTAACAAACTACCCTCAGAGAGGATTCCCTAGCAATGGCACAGTAACCCTGACTGATCAACATTTACTTTCACCTTCAGTTACTAAATACCATCTAATACCCTTGCTAAGCTGATGCCTTATTTCCCCTTTAAGAAAGACACCTTTGGATCAAAAAACCCTTCAGGAGCCATCTTGGTTTGACGACTCGTTACACATACCCTCCCGTTAACAGTGCAAAGTATACTGCACCCATGAGTTGTATGACAACTCTCTACCTTTTAAAACTTACAGTTTTATTTGACTTTAAGTTTAAGAGTTCTCCCCCACCCTTCTCCCCTGGAAGCTGCAGAACATTTACAACCCTTAACAATGCAGTGGAATTAGTCGCTGAAAGAAAAAGCTTTACCCGAACAAAATTTTCTACCAAAATGGCACATCTTGGGATTCTTTCTCTCAATGTAAAAGGACTCAACAGCCCTTATAAAAGGAAAACTCTCTGGAATGATGCACTAAAAACTAGTAGTGACATTCTATGTGTTCAAGAGTCCCACTTCACTAGAGATAATCCTCCTAAATTCTCTCACCGCCAATTTCCACATTTGTTCTTCTCAAACTACTCCAAGAAAAAAAGAGGGGTTATTACAATTATAAAAGACTCTGTCACCTTAAACTACCTGGCTCTAAAACAGACCCCCAGGTAAGATTCTTAATAATAGTCGCCAACAATTACCATTGCTAATCCTAATAAGCAAGCCATGCAATTTATCAAGAAAACTTTTAAAAAAGTTGGAAATGGAAATTGGAAATGGACTAAGTAACCTTTTCTCACAAGAGAACCTCTTCGACCCCTGGAGATGCCTTCACTCATTTAAAAAGGACATTATTTTCGTATTGATTTCTTTATCACAGACATAATTCTCCTGAAGAAAGTAACCAACGCGCAAATTCATAATATCACCTGGTCAGACCATGTCCCAATTTCAATAAGTATGGCGTTGAACCACTTACCTGCGAATACCTCGCTCTGGAGAAATAATACCTATATTCTTTCGCAGGAGAAACACCTGCCTGTGTTGAGAGAAAAAGTGAAAAAATTCTTTGCAATTAATAACCAATCTTCCACCTCCTCCAGCAATCTTTGGTGCACAAATAAGGCCTATATTAGAGGTTTATTGATACAGTTAGCTTCTAAGGAAAAAAAACGTAAACTACGTTCACTCAATAAACTTTTGGAGACAATTTCCAAGCTTGAAAAAAAACCCACAAGACTAACCCCAGTAACACATCCCTTCTTCAGCAATTAAACCCCACAAGAAACAAACTAAGGGCAAATCTAATTTCCAACCATGAAAAATACATTAAAAAAAATTAAAGTGAACCACTATTCCCAAGGCAATAAAGCAGGGAAGCTATTAGCTTCCCAACTATGCCAAAGACAAAACAGACACAAAATACAAAAATTGATCCACCATAAATCAGGAAAGACCATTTATAACCCACATAGCGAATACCCTTTCAGAATATTACCAATTCCTCTATAACTTAAAAAATGACAAAGACACCAACCCCTTCCATCTGAAATAACACAGTTTTTTAATAAGATCCGTCTTCCCGCCGTGGACCCCGACACATAAAAAAAAAATCAATGAACCAATATCGGTTTAAGAGACACGTAAAGCGATTTGCTCTCTACCCTTAACAGGGCCCCAGGAGCAGATGGTTTATCAAGTGAATACTACAAAGCTAGCTCCTTATCTAACAAATATCTTTAACCAAGTAGCCAAAAATAACAACTTTCCCAAAGAAATGCTAGAAGCAATCATTATCACGATCCCTAAACTAGGTAAAGATACCACTTCTACAAAAAACTATAGACCAATATCCTTATTAAATTCAGACTTAAAAATCTTCCCTAAAATACTAGCTAACCGACTTATAGACGTGACTCCATACCCCATAGAGCCTGACCAGGTAGGTTTTGTAAAAGGTTGACAAGGTCCAGATAGTACCAGGCGTATGATCAATCTGATAAACTATGTCCAACATGGTAGAATCCCTTCTGTGCTTCTGGGACTAGATGTGGAGAAGGCATTCGACAGGGTTCACTGGGGGTACATTTCAGAAACCCTAATGAAGTTTGGCCTTATCGGCTTTATACATGAAGCTATAATGTCCTTACACACAAGGCCTTTGGCTAAAGTGTTCACCTCAGGCAACATCTCCAAAGGCTTTGATCTTTCGAATGCTTTCCCCAGTAATATTTTCCTTAGCAATCTCTAGCAGTAGCCATTAAAACAAATCCCAATATCAATGATATTAAAATTGGCCTAACCGAACATAAACTGGGATTGTTCGCTGATGACATAATCCTATTGTTAACTAATCCGGAAAAATCCATTCTCAAAGTACAACTAGTTTTAGATAATTTTATAAAAATCTCTTATTATAAGATCAACAGCGCTAAATGTTCTGCCTTACCAGTGAATATATCTCCGAGAGCGGTTGATTCACTACGCCTCACCCACAAGTACAATTGGGATGAACCTTCCATCTCATATCTAGGGATCCAACTTTCTTTTCCAACATCTAAACTTTTTGAAATAAATTACCCCAAACTTTTGACACAAATCAAAGCAGATAGTCAAAATATATATAACAAAAAACTAAAATTTCTTGGATTGGAAGAATGGCAGCATTTAAAATGATCATATTGCCAAAAACCCTTTATTGTTTTCGGGCTCTCCCCATTCCAGTATCTTCTAAATTTTATAAATAGATAAATTCTAAACTAAAAAATCTAATATGGCAGGGTAAAAAACCCAGTATTACACTGACAATCCTAACTACATCTAAAAAGAAAGGAGGCATGAATCTACCTGATGTACACCAATATTTTATATCTGCACTTCTAGACCAGATGAAATATTGGTTCATCCCAAATACTGACAAAATGTGGCTGACCATAGAAAAAGAATTTACCAAAGGTTATGATTTATTTGTTTTTTCAATCGCATACAATCTACTTCCTAAAGTAACAGTACTTTTCTTTCTAACCATTAAAGCCACGCTGGCAGCGTGGAAATACGTACAGTATTAAACAAAACACAACATGTGAAGGAACTAATACAGGTACATGTTCCTTTAAGAGGGATTGATTATTGTAAAGCTCGTATTTCTGTCAACTCTATAGTGAACCAAGGCTTCAACCTATATTCCTCTTTCACCAAAATCTAAAGAGAATAAAATTAAAAAGGTTGGGCGACTTAAAAATTTTAATCCTGAATAGAGTTGAGCGGACACCTGGATGTCCGTGTTCGGCGGGTTCGGCCGAACTTTAAAAAAAAGTCCGGGTCCGTGTCCCGGACTTTTGTCGAACTTTTCCCGGACACCGAACCCCATTGAAGTCAATGGGGACCCGAACTTTCAGGCACTAAAATGGCTCTAAAACACCAATGGAAACGGCTAGAGTGCTGCAAATGGCAGCAAAACGTTGTTAAGAGCATGGCAAGTGCTCTGCAAACAAATGTGGATAGGGAAATAACTTAAAACAACAAAAAAAAAACAGAAAAATAAAACAATGTTCTTCATCTCTGAAGGACGAGGCCCATATGGAGTAGGAGGGAGGTTGAGGTGGTGGTGGATGTGGCGGTCTCATAGGCGTGCGCACAGGGTGTGCCAGATGTGCCTGGGCACACCCTAATCACCTAGGGCACATAGCATTATCGCTCTGTTTGCCAGTGAGGAGATGGGAAAGATCTCCCTCGGACCTGCTCTGCTCTATTTCTCTTTGCCAGCAGGGAGAGTAATGTATCGGGGCCATGTACATGTAGGCAAACACATGCATGTGTATTTCAACTTTGGGGTGCACACCCTAATGCAATAGGCTGCGCACACCTATGGGCGGTGTAGTTGGAAGCGGCGGTGGAGGAGGACCAGGGCCGGATTAAGAGCATCATGGGCTTGGTGCTGAGGATTTTGAAGGGCCTTAAGGGCCGTGCCTTGGCATGCACCCAGAGGAGGAAGGGTGCAGCCATGCATGCCTAATTCAACATGGGATGCTGTCTCTGAAGCCAATAAACACATCCATGCATCAGCAACTGTCCCTCCTTGTCCGGCCTTCGTGCTGTGTGGGGAGGTTCTGAGGGAGCTGCCTGGGGAAGCGAGCATAGAAGCCAGACTTCTGTGTTTACAAGTGACAGAAGAGCGGTAACAGTGAATATGGCCAACCCGGGGCCTATATAAAGGTACGGGCCTGGAGCTGCAGCTCCAATAGCCCCTACGTTAATCTGGCCCTGAGGAGGACGAGGTAGCCAACACTGCTTCTTTTCACAAATTTAAATGAGGGTACACCCCAAAAGAGTGAGAAAGAGCAAAAATAGAACAATGGCTGGGTAAGGTCGGTATCCATCGCTATTCTGCACAAGGTACGGAAAAGTCCCGTGGGATCCATGCCTGGTTCATTTTAATGAACGTGAGCTTGTCCACATTGTCTCTGGACAGGCGGCTGCGCTTGTCTGTGATAACGCCCCCAGCCGTGCTAAATACCCGTTCAGATAATACACTGGCTGCAGGGCACGCCAGCACCTCCAAGGCGTAAAGGGCAAGCTCAGGCCATGTGCCCAACTTGGAGACCCAGAAGTTGAAGGGGGCAGACCCCTCATTCAGTACGTCTAGGCGTGTGCACACATACTGCTCCACCATGTTGGTGAAATGCTGCCTCCTGCTAAGACGTTCCATATGAGCTGCTGGTGCTGCTGTTTGTTGTGGCGTGCTGACAAAGCTTTTCCACATTTCGGCCATGCTAACCCTGCCTTCTGAGGTGCTGGCGGTGCCCTGGTTGCGTTGGCGACCTCTTCCTCCTCCTCTGCCTTGTGCTTCCACTGTGGCCCCGCTGTCAGGTGGGAATGCCAGCAGCATCGCGTCTACCAGCGTGCGCTTGTACTCGCGCATCTTGCGATCGCGCTCCAGTGAGTGAATTAAGGACGGTACATTGTCCTTGTAACGGGGATCCAGCAGCGTGGCCACCCAGTAATCAGCACAAGTTAGAATGTGGGCAACTCGGCGGTCGTTGTGGAGACACTGCAGCATGTAATCGCTCATGTGTGCCAGGCTGCCCAGAGGCAACGAAAGGCTGTCCTCTGTGGGAGGTGTATCGTCCGTGTCCTCTGTATCCCCCCAGCCACGCACCAGTGATGGCCATGAGCTGGCCTGGGTGCCACCCTGCTGTGAACATGGTTCCATCTCCTTCTCCGTCTCCTCCTCCTCATCCTCCTCATCCTCCAGAACTGTGCCCCTGCTGGACAATTGTGTCCCTGGCGTTTGTGTGTGCAGGAACCCACCCTTGGAGCCCCTAGTGAATGACTGCCCTGAAAGCCTTGGAAATGTTACCTCTTCATCCTCCTCCTCCTCCTCATCCTGTGCCACATCCTCTTCCATCATCGCCCGAATTGTTTTTTCAAGGAGGCATAGAAGTGGGATAGTTAAGCTGACAACGGCGTCATCGGCACTGGCCATGTTGGTGGAGTACTCAAAACAGCGCAACAAGGCACACAGGTCTCGCATGGAGGCCCAGTTATTGGTGGTGAAGTGGTGCTGTTCCGCAGAGCGACTCACACGTGCGTGCTGCAGCTGAAACTCCACTATGGCCTGCTGCTGCTCGCACAGTCTTTGCAGCATGTGCAAGGTGGAGTTTCACCTTGTGGGCATGTCACATATGAGGCGGTGAGCGGGAAGGCCGAAGTTACGCTGCAGCACTGACAGGCGAGCAGCAGCAGGGTGAGAACGCCGAAAGTGCGCACAGACGGCCCGCACTTTCTGCAGCAGCTCTGACATATCAGGGTAGTTTTTAAGGAACCTCTGCACCACCAAATTCAGCACATGCGCCAGGCAAGGGATGTGCGTCAAACCGGCTAGGCCCAGAGCTGCTATGAGATTTCGCCCGTTATCGCACACCACCAGGCCGGGCTTGAGGCTCGCTGGCAGCAACCACTCATTTGTCTGCTGTTCCATGCTCCTCCACAACTCCTGCGCGGTGTGTGGTTTTTCCCCCAAACAGGCAAGTTTTAAAACTGCCTGCTGTCGTTTACCCCTGGCCGTACTGAAGTTGGTGGTGAAGGTGTTACGCTCTCCGGATGAGGAGGCGGTAGAGGATGAGGAAGCGGAGTAGGAGGAGTTAGGAACAGGAGGCAAACCGAATCGCCCTGCAATCCTCGGTGGTGGAAGGACATGCGCCAAATTGCTATCCGCCTCAGGCCCATCCGCCACTGCATTTACCCAGTGTGCCGTTAGGGAGATATAACGCCCCTGACCGTGCTTACTGGTCCACGTATCGGTAGTTAGGTGGACCTTGCAACAGATGGCGTTGCGCAGTGCACACCTGATTTTTTCCCCCACTTGGTTGTGCAGGGAAGGGCGGCTGGGCACGACGTACTGTGGGACAGCCACCGACATAAGGTTTTTAAAACTGTGCGTCTCCACCAGACGGAATGACAGCATTTCAAAGGCCAAGAATTTTGAAATGTTGGCATTCAGGGCCAGGGATCGCGGGTGGGTAGGGGGGTACTTCCTCTTCCTCTCAAGTGTTTGGGAGATGGAAAGCTGAACGCTTCCACGGGACATTGTGGAGATGGTTGGTGACCCAGGTGGTGGTGTTGCTGACAGATCCTCTGTTTGCGGGGTGGCAGGTGCCGGTATCACTACAGATGTGGCTGGAGCGGCCGAGACTGCAGCAGAAGAGGAAGCAGGATGAGCCAGAGACGTTTCTTGGTTTTTAAGGTGTCTACTCCACTGCAGCTCGTGCTTTGCACTTAGATGCCTGATCATGCAGGTTGTGCTCAGGTTGAGAAGGTTTACGCCTCGCTTCAGGCTCTGATTGCACAGGGTGCAAACCACTCATGTCCTGTCATCAGCACATTTTCTAAAGAACTACCACGCTAGAGAATTCCTTTGAGCTGGCTCGTTCCCTTGCTGCGTTGGGCAGTAGCAGGCGTAGTGTCTAGGGCACGGCCGCTCCGCTTCTGCACCCTGCTCCCTCTTCTGCTGTGCTGGTGGCTCTGTGCGACCACCGCCTCTTCCTCCAAACTACTCAGGTCACCTGCATGACGTTCATTCCATGTGGGGTCGAGGACCTCATCGTCCTCCACATCATCTTCCACCCAGTCTTCACCCCTGCCCTCCTTGTCGGTCTCCACAATTCTGAACGCCGCAGCAGTTGGCACCTGCGTTTCGTCATCATCGGAGACGTGCTGCGATGGTCCTTGCATGTACTCATCTTGAGAAATAAGTGGTTGGGCATCGCTGCACTCAATCTCTTCCACTTCTGGGGCAGGGCTAGGTGGATGGCCCTGGGAAACCCTGCTAACAGAGTCCTCAAAAAGAAGAAGAGACTGCTGTATGGCTTGGGGCTCAGACTGTTTGCCTGATTTCCAAGGGGGTGAGGTGAAAGACGGTTGGACATTGGCTGCAGGTGCCAACTCTGACCTTTCTGCAGTAGACTGGGTGGGAGACAATGTGAAGGAACTGGAGGCACTGTCAGCAACCCAATCTACTATCGCCTGTACTTCTTCAGGCCTCATCACGTCTAGAGGCGCATTATGCCCTACCAAATACTGCTGCAGGTTCTGTCGCCTACTCACACTTGAGGAAGGTGTTTCACTTGTGCGTGTAGCTGGCACAGATCGACCACGTCCTCTCCTTGCAACAGGAGCTCTACCAGCAGCACCACGACCCAGGCCACGGCCCCTATTTGACGGTCTCCTCATATTTCTGTAATTTATGATCTTGCCCTAGAAAGGTGTTTATTGAATAGCGGAACAAAACAACAACAGTATCGCACGGGTGTATCTGACAGTCAAATATGCAAACTATGCCGCAATTTTATGTTTTTTAACCCAAAAGGGTGTATATTGAATAGCGGAATAGGAAAAAGGATAAAAAAACGGTGTATCTCACACGTACAAACACAGACTAGGCCCCGATTAAAATTTTTTGTACCCTAAAGGGAGGATGAGGAAGAGGAGTAGGAGGAGTTGGGAACAGGAGGCAAACTGAAGCGCCCTGCAATCCTCGGCGGTGGAAGGAGATGCGCCAAACAAATTTAAAAGGTGTATCTCACATGTACCGATACAGAATATCCCGCAATTTAATTTTTTACACTCAAACAGGGTGTATATTGAATAGCGGAATAGGACAAATTTTACAAAACGGTGTATCTCACACGTACAAACACAAACTAGGCCCCGATTACAATTTTTTGTACCCGAAAGGCAGGATGAGGAAGAGGAGTAGGAGGAGTTGGGAACAGGAGGCAAACTGAAGCGCCCTGCAATCCTCGGCGGTAGAAGGAGATGCGCCAAACTAATTTAAAAAGGTGTATATCACATGTAGCGATACAGACTATCCCGCAATTTAATTTTTTACACTCAAACAGGGTGTATATTGAATAGCGGAATAGGACAAATTTTACAAAACGGTGGATCTCACACGTACAAACACAATCTAGGCCCCGATTACAATTTTTTGTACCCTAAAGGCAGGATGAGGAGTAGGAGGAGTTCGGAACAGGCAGGAGGCAGACTGAAGCACCCTCAAATCCTCGGCAGTATGAGATGCGCCCCAAAAATTGGAAAGGTGTATCTCACACGTACCGACACAGACTATACCGCAATTTAATTGTTTATACCCAAAGGTTTTGATTAAATAGCGGAATAGAAAATATGATCAAAAAAAGTGTATGTATCTCACACGTACAGAACCACACTAGGCCCCAATTACTATTGTTTGTACCCCTAAAGGCAGGATGAGGAGTAGGAGGAGTTTGGAACAGGCAGCACCCTCAAATATTCAGAAGTATGAGATGAACCCCAAAAACTTGGAAAGGTGTATCTCACACGTACCAACACAGACTATCCCGCAATTTAATTGATACCCAAAGGTTTTTATTGAATAGCGGAATAGAAAATATGATCAAAAAAAGTGTATGTATCTCACACGTACAGAACCACACTAGGCCCCAATTACTATTGTTTGTACCCCTAAAAGGCTGGATGAGGAGTAGGAGGAGTTTGGAACAGGCAGCACCCTCAAATCTTCAGAAGTATGAGATGAACCCCAAAAACTTGGAAAGGTGGATCTCACACCTACCAACACAGACTATCCCGCAATTTAACTGTTCCCCAAAGGTTTTTATTGAATAGCGGAATAGAAAATATGATCAAAAAAAGTGTATGTATCTCACACGTACAAAACCACACTAGGCCCCAATTACTATTGTTTGTACCCCTAAAAGGCTGGATGAGGAGTAGGAGGAGTTTGGAACAGGCAGCACCCTCAAATCTTCAGAAGTATGAGATGAACCCCAAAAACTTGGAAAGGTGGATCTCACACCTACCAACACAGACTATCCCGCAATTTAACTGTTCCCCAAAGGTTTTTATTGAATAGCGGAATAGAAAATATGATCAAAAAAAGTATATGTATCTCACACGTACAAAACCACACTAGGCCCCAATTACTATTGTTTGTACCCCTAAAAGGCTGGATGAGGAGTAGGAGGAGTTTGGAACAGGCAGCACCCTCAAATCTTCAGAAGTATGAGATGAACCCCAAAAACTTGGAAAGGTGGATCTCACACCTACCAACACAGACTATTCCGCAATTTAACTGTTCCCCAAAGGTTTTTATTGAATAGCGGAATAGAAAATATGATCAAAAAAAGTGTATGTATCTCACACGTACAAAACCACACTAGGCCCTGTTTGTACCCCTAAAAGGCTGGATGAGGAGTAGGAGGAGTTTGGAACAGGCAGCACCCTCAAATCTTCAGAAGTATGAGATGAACCCCAAAAACCCCAAATATCATTCAGCTCTGCTGCAGGCCACAATTTAATTTTTTTTAACCCAAGGCTTTATATTGAATAGTGGAATAGAAAAAAGTGTATGATTTTTGAAACCACTCAATAATAGCACATGTGAACTGAACACAGCAGTGTATGATCAGTCAGCACAGCACAGCTGAAGGAAAAATGCTGCACACAGTGACTGATAGAAAAATACTTTTCTCCCTCCTCCTCAGTGGGAAAAAAAATTGTGTTCACTGCACCCCACACACAGCAAAATCGATGTGGACCACTGACACCTGCCTATCTCCAGCCTCTCCCTAAATGGATTGATAAGATCGTAGATCGGTCACTGAAAACCCCTCCCACACAGCAAAATGGATCGTAGAAAACTGACCCTAAAAATCAGCAGCAGCCTCTCCCTAAAAGGATTGATAAGATCGTAGATCGGTCACTGAAAACCCCTCCCACACAGCAAAATCGATCGTAGAGAACTGACCCTAAAAATCAGCAGCAGCCTCTCCCTAAAAGGATTGATAAGATCGTAAATCGGTCACTGAAAACCCCTCCCCATCTATCGTAGAAAACTGACCCTAAAAATCAGCAGCCTCGCCCTAAAATGCCTACAACTCGCCCTGCCTAACACACTCCGACCTGTCCCTCAATTCTATCCGGACACAAATGTTTTTTTTTTCCTGTCTGTCCCTAATCAGCAGCAAGCACGTATGATGTGTGCTCTGTCCCTGAACTAACACAGCAGAATGACGCAGCGGTGCTGCCTCGGACTTATAAAGACTTGGTCACATGCTTCAGATGGCCAATCACAGCTACTAATACATTTGTAGGCATGGCTGGGATGGCTTAAGGCACACCAGTTAAACACTTGTTGATTGGCTGTTGAAAGCCCGCCATGAAAAGCGCGCCAATGCATGCAAAACCCGGAAATAAAACGACCGAACACGGATTTTTACCCGAACATACAGTAAAGTTTTCGGGTCCGTGTTCGGGTAACAAAAATCCAATTATTCGGTACGAACACGAATAATACAGTCCGTGTTCGCTCAACCCTAATCCTGAAGATAAAATATCAGTCCCTGTAGATATATGGAGCTTCTTCTTTTTCTAACAAAGGGAATAATACTAAAGGTGTATCCTTTTTCTATAACTTTCTATCTTCATTACCCATTTACAGGAAGAGCACTAACATGCTTAAATGGGGAAAAATAACTTTCCCAAACCTACTCCAGGAAAACCTGGCAAACAGCCATTAAAATAAACTATTCTGCTACATCTTGCATTGAACATTGGGAGAATTCGCAAAAAATACTTAATCGTTGGTATATGACACCCTATTAACTTTATAAAATCTTTCCAATCTCCTCCCCTACATGTTGGAGATGTAATTAGCAAACAGGTACACTTTACCACACACTATGGATTTGCAAAAATCTCTCCAGTTTCTGGAAGACTGTTTCATCATTTATTGCATCTCTTACTGGTATCTTATCCCTCTTACCCCTGCTACGGCCCTACTTGGAATTAACCGTGATATATACCCGCTGAACTACAGATTTATTGTTAGCAATGTACTAATAGCAACAAGGCTTACCATAACCAAACTTTGGCAATCCAATACCGCTCCCAACCTCTCTGATGTTTTCTTTGGATTAAATACATAGGTCCACTATGAGTTAATGTTGGCTCACAAACACTTCACCACCACAAAATTTAAAAAGATTTGGCAAGCCTGGTTGATACATCCAAAAGGTTCAAACTATCTCAAGGACTTTAATAAATGTTGAATGTTGAATATGTTCTTTTTACATGTTTAATCACGAAAGCAGATTCCTACCCTCTGGATTCCCCCTTCCTTCTTCCCCAACTTAGGATCCCTCAATCCCCATTGACAGTTTGGTCCCAATTGGATCGATAGGGTTTGTTGCTTCTACCATTTAGTTTCAGCTCATTAACAACCTTTAATTGTTGATGTACATGCTATTTCCTTTGATTGTAATTTACCTTTATTTGTACCTCCTCTCCTTGCATCTATCTCCAAGTATTTTGAAAAAAAAAGGCATCTGTTATATTATTGATACTAAAAAATTGAAAGTTAAAAAAAACTAAAAACTTGACAGAAGTTCTCAACCTTCCCGATTCTATTCAACCCCCCCAAAAACGTATAGGCTGTAGTTGACCTTTAAGTATTTGTAGATTGCCATCTTGTGACTAATTTAGGGTAATGCAGGATGTACTGGGAATCCCAAACTACACAGACCACGAAGCATTTGCTGTCAGTTTTGCTTGCTCAGGCTGCAGGCAGAACAGCAGCTCTT
The DNA here is from genome assembly GCF_965119305.1 of Pelophylax lessonae. Lineage (NCBI taxonomy): Eukaryota > Metazoa > Chordata > Amphibia > Anura > Ranidae > Pelophylax > Pelophylax lessonae. The sequence continues at coordinate 465,654,799 of NC_138771.1, read as the reverse complement.
TTATTTTTCATGACAGGTCCATCTTATAGATGTTGACTCTTGGCCTCTTTTATGATCTGGTTGAGTATAAAAAAAAAAAAAAGCTGAGACTCAGCACCCATGGGTATCCATTATGCAGCCCCGTTATGGCTCCTACAAGGCGTTAAGGCTTAGGCTACAGTGATTGAGGATAATGATTGGAGAGCCAGCTCCTGCTTGCACAGCTGTTTCCGGAATCATTTTTAACAATGCAGAGCCAGGAGGCCTAAAGGTGCGGCTCGCTGACACTCTCTTTATATTGATGCAAGCATTAAAGCACACAGATTATACCTCCCTTAGCGATTATTTGATTGCTGTTTTGTAGGGGATTTGTGTTTTCAGGTTTTGTGAATTGTATAAAATAGTCTTTACTCACTGGAACAATTGAAAGGATTTATTTCACAGAGACATTTTTGGAGAAGGATCACTTTATACCTAGTCGTGGAGCAGATGTTGTACAGTGGTAGCAATAGAAAGTAGGCCACACACATTACTATGTTTTAAAAGGCCAAGTATAGATGAGCAGAGGTCTTCCTGAAAAACAAGGATGGGGGGGGGGGGGGGGGTTTCACATTTGCCTGTTGAGAGTTACGGAGTCTAGTCACGTGATCTCTAGATGAACTGAAATGGCACATTTGCCAGGATATAAATATAGGTACTGTCATTGCTGATCTGTGTTTTTTAAATGCAGGGTCATTAGATAGGACTCGTTCACACTTGCTTTGGTGTCTGACAATCCATGTTCGGATCGCTCTTCAGAGAACACTTGACAGGTGGTAAAAAGGTGCTGGTCACGGCCTAGTTTAACCCCTTAAACCTCGTATTAGTGTGCTTGCAGGGCAGCCCCATTTAGTGACAGGAGGTAAAATTCCTGCTGCAAAGTAAAGCATCACGACTGTGGCACATGTTAAATCCCAGCTGCTGGCTCTGCAGCTAAAGGGGGAGTGGTACAAATGCAGCTCAACCACAGGGGGATTACCACCCTCAACCGCTAGTGTGAACAAGCCCATAGTGAGGCAAAGATAAGGATGATGTGCCTGTATCCTGCAGTAAAGTAAAAAATTCAGTCTCCTGCAAAGAAGAGACTTACTTACCTGTCCCACCATTCATCTTCACTCTGTTAAGGAACTACAGTGCCCAAAGAACCCTCTTCATCTGACACACTTCTGGGAGTGTTGGATCCCCGATACCCCACTGAGCACCATGGTTCCTACTGTCAGCCCTTTTATTTTACTGCTGTGTCTGGGAACCCCAGTGCTTGGCAGAAGACGAGACATCCAACATTTCCAGAAGTGGGTCAGTTGAAGAGTATTCTCCGGGTACTGTAGCTCTTCAAAATCAGTAGTGGGAAAGGTCAACACAGCATATAAATTAATAACATAGAACAAGTCCAGAAACCTTAAAATACATAAAGGGGGTGAAAAAGGTTCAGGAGGGCAGTTTTTTCAATATGAAACCAAAATCAAGAACACGGGGACATGACCTCAAACTATCTGGAGGAAAGTTAAAAACAGATCTTAGAAAGTATTATTTTACTGAAAGAGTAGTTAATGCTTGGCATAAACTACCAGCAGAAGTAGTGAGATAGTCAACAGTAAACGGCTTCAAACATGTTTGGGACAAACATACAGTGGCGTAGCGTGGGGGTCAGACAGTGTGCTTGCCCTGGGCGCAACATTTACAGGAGTGCATAATTTTATGTGCGCCGTCTGTGGCCTAATGCCTTCTCTTGCACCTTCAATGAGGCATGTCCTGGGCATTCCTACACAGCACCCTATTCCTCCTCCCCCCATCCCAGGACTCCTCTGGTCTAGCCTGTTCCCCGGTATCCCTCGGAAGCAACCTGTGTGTGTGAGGGAGAGGGAGAGGGGCAGATGGGGGAGATACGGTGGCTGTTGGTGAACCTCTCAGCGGGGGATCCTGAGGAGTGGCAGGACCCCAAAATAGTATTGTCTGCTGGGGGAGCCCTGATCAGCCTGACGATGGAGGCCATGGAGAAGCGAGGAGGATCCACCATTCTACATTGTCTGGTGTGTGTGTTGTTGTGTGTGTGTGTGTGTGTGTGTGTGTGTGGGGGGGGGGGGGGGTTTGAGCAGTGCAGGGCTGTACTGAGGGCTGGAGATCTCAGCAGATGTAAAGGAATTTACAGTTAGTAGGAATCAGGTAGGTCAGTGTAGGTGTCAGTATAGTGGTCAGGTAGGTCAGTGTAGTGGTCAGGTAGGTCAGTGTAGAAATCAGGTAAGTTCAGTGTAGTGGTCAGGTAGGTCAGTGTAGTGGTCAGGTAGGTCAGTGTAGAAATGAAGTAGGTCAGTGTAGTGGTCAGGTAGGTAAGTGTAGGTGTCAGGTAGGTCAGTGTAGTGGTCAGGTAAGTCAGTGTAGTGGTCGGCTAGGTCAGTGTAGGAGTCACAAGCTCTGTGGCTTATGCATGTATTTGCAAATGTGTGCAACTAAATCCCTGTTTTTAATGCATACTGTTGGACAGGCCAATTCGGTTGGTCACAGACTGGTCGGTAAGGAGAGCTTGGGATCTTTTTGTGTCTTGTTATATGCATTGCCCTTCCAATGATCCTTGCTGCAGAGATCAGTTACAGGTGTGGGCAGTAACCATTTGTTTGTGCTATGGATCATATTGGCCAGGCAACGCACCGACTCCTTTGCTGCCATGGTGCTATAGGCTGGGTGTTCAGTGTGCCCTTGTACCTATAAGAAGGGGTGGGCTCCCTTCAGGTATATCTGGCCTACACCTGTCCATTAAATCCATGTGCTTCCATTGTTGGAGACTCACTGAATTTAGAGTTAGGACCACAAATAATGGGGTGCCTTGTAGGGGCTCTGTGGCTTACGCATGTATTTGCAAATGTGTGCAACTAAACCCCTGTTGTTAACTCAGACTGTTGGACAGATCAATTTGGTTGGTCGCAGACTGGTCAGTAAGGAGAGCTTGGAATCTTTCAGTGTAGGAGTCAGGTAGGTCAGTGTAGGAATCAGGTAAGTCAGTGTAGTAGCCAGATAAGTTAGTGTAGAAATCAGGTAGTTCAGTGTAGTGGTCAGGTAAGTCACTGCGGGAATCAGGTAGGACAGTGTAGTGGTCAGGCAGTTCAGTGTAGGAATCAGGTAGGTCAGTGTAGGAATCAGGTAAGTCAGTGTAGTGGTGAGGTAGGTTAAAGTACTACTGTGCTAGTGGAAGTGACTCAGGGAGTGCAAATTATTTGCCTTGCCCTGGGTGCTAACAACCCATGCTACGCCAGTGCAAACATAGATCTACTGTCTTTTTTTCTGCTGTCACTTTATTATGTTTACAATATCTCCCCATTACAGGGAGATCTTGTTTACTTTTTGATTTAGTAAGAGAGTAATTTTAATTCATCATGAGGCTGCACTAATGGGCACTGATAGGCTGTGCTGATGGGCACTGATAGGATACACTGATGGGAACGGATAAGACAGAACCAATAGGAAGCACTGATGTGCATTGATAGGTGGCACTGATGGGCACTGATAGGTGGCATTGGTGGGCACTGATAGGCAGCACTGAAGGGAACTGATGTGTACTGACAGGCAGCACTAATGGGCACTGCTAGGTGACACTGATGAGGAGGCACTAATGGGCACTGATTGGCATCACTGATGAGTACTGATAGACAGCACTGTGGGCACTGATAGGCAGCCGTGGTGGGCACTGAAAGGCAGCACTGGTGGGCACTGTTGGGACTGCACTGAAAATAAGTGCTCTAATTATCAGTGTAGATGCCCCTTTCACACAAGCCAGTTATCGGCTCTCCACTGTAAGCGCGAGGAAAGGAATGCCGATAATCGGCTTGTGTTTACATCGTGATCAACTGTGATTGGAAACACCTGATCATGTGGTAAAAAGCCGCTGATTGACTCTGTACCCTGATCTGTAATCATCTGTGTCCAGAGGACACAGTGATCACAGCGTGCGCCGCCCTCGTGCCGCAGCCTCCCAGAACTGTCTGGCCAAGTTGTAGCTTTCATTCGGCTATAGCGAGGTCGGCAAGTGGTTAAGTTGTAAAGGCAATGTACACGGGTGTCCATATACTGTAGCTTTGATGCTTTGCAAAAATGACCCCCTCTCTCATACCTGGTAGCACTGCTGAACGCAACTCATTCACCTGAATGGGGCTGCACTACAACCACCCCACAAATGCATACAATTAATATGTTAGCAGTGTGATAATGTGAATAGAGATCCACCACACGTGTAAATGAGCCCTGTAGTAAGAGAAATAGGGTGGTAGCCTTCACTGAACTCTTTTTTTTTTTTTTTTTTTTAATGCTAGTTGCCTTGGTTTAATGCTTACCCAAAGGCTTTTAATGCTTTAAAGTCATTGACCTAGAACAAGTATGCTGATTACTAATCCCATCTTCACTTGCTGCATACTTGTTCTGGGTAGTATCTTCATATTTCTCTCTGTACAGGTTTTATTTCCATCCTTACCTCACCTCATTGAAGAATCCACCAGGTCTGCTGTACCAATAAAGGCCCATTCCTTCCCTGGGCATTGGCATGGGTGTTGTCAGATTGGGGTGGGATAATACTGGATATAGATTGTTTTAAAATCAATAGTGCTTTACTGCTCTACTGACTGACACTATCCTCTGTTCTACTAACATCAACCTCTACCCTACTGACATGTTCACTGCTTAACTGACACCATCTACTGCTCTACTGACACCATGCTCTGCCCTACTGACACTGTCCACTGCTCTACTGACACCATGCTCTTCCCTACTGACACTGTGTACTGCTCTACTGACACCATGCTCTTCCCTACTGACACTGTCTACTGCTCTACTGACACTGTCCACTGCTCTACTGATTGACACTATCCTCTGTTCTGCTAACACCAACCTGTACCCTACTGACATGTCCACTGCTTAACTGACACCATCCTCTGCCCTACTGAGACTGCTCTACTGACTGACACTACCCTCTGTTCTACTTACACCAACCTCTACCCTACTGACATATCCACTGCTTTACTGACACCCTCTACTGCTCTACTGACACCGTCCTCTGCCCTAATGACAAAGTACACTGTCCTACTGACACCCACTATCCACTGTCCTAGTGACACCATCCTCTGCCCTACTGACACACTCTATCCACTGTCCTACTGACACACACTATCCACTGTCCTACTGACACACACTATCCACTTTCCTACTGACACCATCCTCTGCCCTACTGACAAACCCCACTGCCCTACTGACACACACTATCCACTGTCCTAGTGACACCATCCTCTGCCCTACTGACACACACTATCCTATGGACACATCCACTGCTTAGTTACTTAATTACACTGTTAGTTTTGAATATGACAGCTCAGACTCAGCACATTATGCATATTCCGAACAAACAGTACATTTACTTTAAAACAAGCTCTCATTCACCTCTATAACTGTAGGCATTGTGGAAAAATCCATCTTCTCAATTTACAACAGAAGTACTGAAAACACAGCTGGTTTTCCCTTATTTTCTATGGAAGCAGAATCTTGGCAGCAAATGTAAAAACACAGCAGGTGTTTCAAGTGAAACCTGACATCAATGTCTCTTTTGTGAACATTGAGAATGCATTTCTTCACAGTACATGCAGTTGTAAAGGTCAGTGAGGGCTGGTTTTGTTTGTTCTTATTAGGAATATGTAAATGTGTGAACATTTACACATTCATAGTTTGGGCACAGATGCATTTTTAATGACTTTTTACTTTAACAATCCCAGGGGCCTCTGTTTGTTTAATTATATAACGTATTTGCCTCCACACCGTGATAAGCGTGATATTTGATCAGATGAATGGAAATCTGTCAGGAAGAAGAAAAGCACAGCAAGATTATGCTGTCATATGCAATTAACATGATTAAAGCATGTCAAGGTTAATTAATAGAGCAGAGCAAAGCAATTTCCTGTATGTGTGTAGTCACACAAAATGACTGATAGTGTGTAAAATATATTTTATATGATGTACTGGCCTTTCTTTTAGGAATCCTGCTGAAATAAAAGAACTTCCATGGGCATCCTCCTCCAGAAAATGCTATTTTCCTGGCTATCTCTGGCGTCTCTGGTTAACAATTTCTTAGTCACTGAAGCACACAATTAGTGAGGTCAGAGGATGGCATAATGCCTTAACTATATACATGTACCAGGTCAACGACTCAGTAACCCTTGAAGCTAATGGATCTGCAAAAGAGGTGCACACAGTAAAGCCTTTCACAACCTTACTATGGAGGAACCCTTTGAATAATTAACAGGTCTGTGAAAACCATACTAAAAAATATTTTATATGCAAATCTTGGTCCGTTAGCCATACCACTCTGGTTGCCAGTGAGAGACAGCCCCCTTATGATGGTTACTCTCTGTAGAAAAAAGTTTGAACAAACTCACAGATACAGATTTAGCCACTCTGGATGGTCTGTAATTCTGCACAGTGCTCTGGAAAATGGCTGTACTGCTACACAGTGCTCTGCGCGGTGATCTGAGGAGACCTGTAATGCTGCACAGTGCTCTTGACAATGGTCTGAGAAGGCCTGTAATGCTGCACACAGTGCTCTGGATGGTGGCTGCAATGCCGCATAGTTCTGACGGCAGGAAAAAGCAGCTGTAAAAATGTGCTTTTAGAAGCATTTTGTATTGGCGTTAATGCACGTTTAGCAGGGTTAGCATTTAGCAGTCTTTCTCTGCCCTCTTCTATTTTCCAACCTCAAGTGCCGCTTCACATATGTGCGATGCGGGAACACTGTGAATCCACTGCGGCTTCCCCCATCACATTCAACTTGCAGGCAATTCGCACTTCCATATGCGAATCACTGGGGGTGTCAATACAAAGTTAATGACATCCCCCAGATCAGTTCGCATATTGCAGTTCAGACATGAATCGGATCACATAGGTGTGAACACCCATGTGATTCGATTCTGGTGCAGACCCAAAAAAGGGTCCTGTGCGTGTTCTGTACAAATCTGTATGGCTGAATTTGCATAGCAGAGACATCGCATGTGGTTTCCAGAGCAGTGTGTTTCGAATCACATGTGATGTCTGTCATCGCACATATGTGAACCGGGAACAAATCCAACTACTACAGCTTAAAAACATCTGACCTGGCCTAATGCTGTATGCAGCCTTTAGTAGCCTTTAGCAGCATCAGGCGTTTTTACAGCTTAATGCTGCAGCTCCAGAACGCACTGCCCCTGGGATTTTTTTACAGCTTATAAACACCTATGCCACTTGCAATTACTAAAAGCCTGTGTGTGCATGAGGTCATAGAATAACATGGAGGGGCCTTTTTAAGCTGCAAAAAAAAAAAAAAACATCCAACGCTCCTAAAAGCAGCTGTAAAAATGCATTGTGTGCATGAGGCCTAAGGCCTCATGCACACAGGGCGTTAGAAAAAATGAGCTGCAAAGCCACTACCAACGCCAGGAAAAAGCATCTGTAAAAACTTGCTTTTAGTAGCTTTTTTCATTGGCGGTAATGCACGTTTAGCTGCATTAGCTTTAGCAGCATTTTTATGCCTCACTTCAAAATCAATGGTTGCCTATTAGCCGTCTTTTTTGCACCGGGTTCCCCTCATAATCCATACCAGACCCGAAGGGCCTGGAATGGAACCTGGGGGGGGGGGGGGACCCCACGCCATTTTTTTTCCCATTTTGGCATGGAGTTCCCCCTCAAGATCCTCAGGGCGCAATTAGCACCACAAGTTGGATCATCATGATCCGATTTGGATGTGACTTCCATTCAAATCAATGGGCTCCCATAGTGAAAAAAAAAGAAAAAACATATGACGTGGCTTAACGCTGTATAAGCAACATTAAGCAACGTTTAGCAGCGTCAGATGTTTTTACAGCTGTAACGCTGGTCCTCAGAACGCACCCGCCCTGGGTTTTTTTTGCAGCTTGAAAACGCCTATTCCACTTATAGCTTCAAAATATCTGTGTGTGCACGAGGCCATAAAATAACATGGAGGGCCGTCTTTAAGCTGCAAAAAAAAAAATATGTCTGACGCTCCTAAAAGCACCTCTAAAAATGCCCTGTGTGCATAAGGGCCTAAAAGTATTTGTGTCTGCATGTATGTTTAGATATACACTCTATTGTTCAGCCTGGGTTCACACATATGCGATGCGTGAACCAGTGCAATTCTAGTGCATGTTCCCGCATCGCATCTCCCTCGCAGGCAGTTCACAATGCCCTCTGTGAACCGCTGCAGGTGTCAACACAAAGTTAATGACACCTCCAGATCGTTTCACAGATTGCAGTGCGAACTGTGAATTCAGGCAGGAATTGGATCGTATGGGTGTGAACACCCATGCGATCCGATTTCAGTGCGGGAAAAAAAAGCTTCCTGCACTTTTTTTGTGAGAATCCAACAACTGTATGGCTGAATTTGCGTTTGCACAGGAATTGCATGTGATCTGCACTTGTGGACAGCCTTCCCAGAAAAGTTGAAGCTGTTATAGCTGCAAAGGGTGGGTAAACTTAATATTGAACCCTACGGATTAGGACTGTGATGCCATTAACATTTGTGTGCGTGTACATACTTTTGACAATATAGTGTATGTATACACACGCAGGTGTCTTTGAACTTTGGGGTGCACACATTAATGCTATAGGCTGTTCACACCTACTGTGTGCTCTCCAAGTAATCAAGTACCATAACTGCAGAGTGCATAGGCATGTGCATGGGCTGGTTTGCCAACCAGGGTTGCAAACCATCTGGAGGGCTGGCTGCAGTTTTCTAATCCTAGAGTCTGTGACAACCTCTCTCACACTACCCAGAGCCAGCACAACCCCCTCCCCCCCCCCCCCTGCATGGATGGGAGAGGATAGAGGACTTGATCTGCTCCTCCTTCTTCCGACCCTACCCCTCTGTGTCTACCTGCCAGGAAAGGGATGTGTGGGCAGGAAATTTAAAGCCCAGCAGCCAGCAGATACATCATGGATAGGAGGTCCTGATGCCTGAGCCTCCATGCCTCAGAGCGAATGAGTACACTAAGGTAAGGGGGACTCAAATGTAAGGTGTGCCCTGCGGACTCTGATGTAAGGGGGGCTTTGGGAACCCTGATTTAAGGGGGAATGCTGGGAACTCTGATGTAAGTGGAGACTTTGGTTAGCAGAAACCCCCTTACATCAAAGTTCCCCTTTACACCAGGGTCCACAGCATTCCCCTTAGCTCTGCTTAAGTGCTAGGGTTTGGCTTGAAGAAAAGGTGGCAACATTCATTTGTATTGTTTACAATTTCATTAAGGAAAGCCTTATAAACAAAGTATGTGAAAGCCAGAATAAATGTTATACAGAAGATGCTTTCAGTAAAAAAGCCAACAGGTTTTTGCTGTTTGAAAGGTGCCCCCTCATCAGTACTTGATAGGTACTAAAAGAGGTGCATTCTAAACAATAGAGTTGGAATAATTCTTCAAAACTAACTGCACATTTTCATGTTACACCATTATGTAAGGTGAAACATGGTCACAGTTCACAGGGACCTACAAACTACACCTCCCCCACCTTAAAGGATTGTTGGGTTCTGTTCCCTGCTGACTCCTGACTTTTTTCGATCAGCGTGGTTCTGCCCACACAGCATCATCATTCTTTCACAGGACATTGTGAATGAAGAAACTACAAGTCCCATCTATCAACCTGGCAGAAGAGTCATTCTAAATGGAGCACATGTGTGGGGACATCACCTAATATGTAGGCCCTTGATACTTCCTAGGTCTAAATATTTAAAAAAACGCTGATCTACTAGGATTTTCGCGCACAACCATCTCTAGGGTTTACAGAGAATGGTTCGAAAAAGAGAAAATATCCAGTGAGCCGCAGTTGTGTGGAGGAAAATGTCTTATTGATGTCAGAGGTCAGAGGAGAATGGGCAGACAGGTTCAAGATAAAGGAAAGGCAACAGTAACTCAAATACCCACTCGTTACAACTAAGTTATACCATCTCTGAATGCACAACACATTGAACCTTGAAGCAGATGGGCTATAGCAACAAAAGACCACACTAGATGCTACTCCTGTCAGCTAAGAACAGGGAACTGAGGCTACAATTTGCACAGGCTCACCAAAATTGGATAATAGAAGATTGGAAAAACGTTGCCTGGTCTGATGACTCTCGATTTCAGCTGCGACATTCAGACGGTGGGATTAGAATTTGGCGTAAACAACATGAAAGCATGGCTGGTGGTGGTGGTGTAAGGGTGTGGAGGATATTTTCTTGACACACTTTGGACCCCTTGGTACAAATTGAGCATCATCTAAATGCCATGGCATACATTAGTACTGTTGCTGACCATGTCTATGCCTTTATGACTACAGTGTTTTCATTTTCTGATGGCTACTTCCAGCAGGATAATGACCATGTCACAAAGCTTAAATCATCTCATACTGGTTTCTGGAACATGACAATGAGGTCACTGTACTGCAATGGCCTCCACAGTCACCAGATCCCAAACCAATAGAGCACCTTTGGGATGTTGTGAAACGGGAGTTTCGTATCATGGATGTGAAGCCGACAAATCTGCAGCAACTGCGTGATACGATCATGTCAATATGGACCAAAATGTTTCCAACACCTTGTTGAATATAAGCCACAAAGAAATAAGGCAGTTCTGAAGGCAAAGGGGGGTCCATCCGACCTGGTACTAGCTAAAAAAGTAGACGGTGAGTGTATCTTCTTAAATGTAAGCAGTGTACCTGAACCTGACCTAGTGTTAGCCTATTGCAGTTCCTGTACAGCATGGCTGGAGTGTGAGAGGTAGAATGCAGCACAAGGAGCCAATCAGTTAGTGTGCTGAGAAGAAGCTTGCCAATAGGATGAGAAAGCAGAATGACAAGGAGATGAGCTCACCACTGTACTTCTTCTCCTTTCACTGTCCAATCACAGTCACAGAGAGGAGCACATCAAAGTTGACTCACAGGAAGTGGGTTGAATGATCAGACTAAAGAAATTTAGTGGCAGAAAAATAAAGTACAGTGGGCAAATTGGATTAACCACTTGCCGACCGCCGCACGACTATCTACGGCGGCGGTCAGCCCCTCACAGGCAAAGTGACGTAGGGCTACGTCACTAGCTTGTGAGGGTCTAGGGAGCGAGCGCGCGCCGCCGGAGGCGCGCTCCCGCTCCCGCGTGGTCACGGACCCCCCCCGCGCGTGTGACCGGCGGACCCGATGTCCGCCGGCCACTCTGCGATCAGCGGGGGAGAGGGAGAAAGTCAGGCAGCTTGTGTAAACAAGCTGTCTGTCATTCTCCCCTCTGTATGAGAGATGATCATATGGATCTACTATGTAGATCCGTTGATCACTCTGCATACAGCTGAAGCCACAGCCAATCACAGTTAGAATCACGCCCCTAGGGACACACACAGCCCCTCCCTCTCAAATAAAGTTAACCCCTTCACTACCAGTGTATTTTTACAGTAACAGTGCATATGTATAGCACTGATTACTGTAGAAATGTCACTGGTAACCCCAAAAGTGTCAAAAATGTCAGTCAAGGGTCCGATCTGTCCTCCGCAATGTCGCAGTACCGCAAAAAAAATCGCAGATCGCCGCCATTACGCGTTAAAAAAAAAAAACAACAAAAATGACAAAAATCTTTCCCTTAGTTAGTAAACGCAATAACTTTTGCGCAAACGAATCAAAATACGCTTTTTGCGATTTTTTTTACCAAACATAGGTAGCATAAAACAAATTGGCCGAAAATGTTAAAAAATTTTGATTTTTACATTTTTTTGGGGGGGAATTTCATATAAAAAAAAGGGAAAAATATTGCTATTTTTGCAAAATTTACGCTCTTTTTTTGTTTATAGCGCGTGATCAAAAAATCGCACAGGTGATCAAATACCGCCAAAAGAAAGCTCTGTTTGTGGGAAAAAAAGGACGCCAAATTCGTTTAGGTACAGCGTCGCACGACCGCGAAATTGTCCGTTAAAGTCACGCAGTGCCGAATCGCAAAATACCCCCTGGTCGTTTAGCAGCCAAATCCTCCGGGGCTTAAGTGGTTAAAGATGGCTATTTTTTTTTTTTTTTTTTAATTTTGCTTTAAACAACAGCTGCCAATTACATTACAATTTGCTGAAGTCAGATTTATAAAAGATGAAACCTGATTGGTCTAGCAGTACGCTCTGCACAGTGTTGTGTACTCCATTAAATAGGCCCGATAAAACAGAACTGCGTGTTGTCTCTCTTGCAGTTTATAGCTCTTCTCATGCTACTGCGAAATCCCTCAGCTGCTCGGAGAAAATTACCTACTCCGAAGAAAATAAATGTTTTGGAGAGGAAATTATTCAGAATGTAAATCTTCCAATATTCTCTCACAATGGGAGCCTGTCACCAAAGTTGAAAAGAAAAATTCCTTCTTTATTGAAGCATAACAAACACATTGCATTTGGATTAAGATGCGCATTGAAGAATTATTACCATGATGTTATTCCTGGGTGACAAATGACTTCTGAATACAAAGCATGGCGGTACAAAAGGTTACACCGTTTTGCTGAAAGAGCGACACATGTGATTGGATATAATGAGAAAAGAACGCCTTCAAAATAACTTGGCTTTACTAAAAGAAAGGAAGTTCTTGAATTTAAATTTGTTCCCCAGCAAACTTTATTTATACCCTTTCAGAATAATAGTTTTTTTTTTTTGTTAATCTAGTCCCTCTGCGTTTCAAAATCCCATTATTGTAAAGCAGCTCATAGACATTGATGAAAGTTGTGTAATCCAAAAGTTTTCATCTTATGTCTGTGGGACAGGAAGGTGACAGCTCTGGAGGGTAACAATGGCGGCCAATGTTCAGGTGTAGGGGAGGATGGTGCAATTGGTCAAAACTGTACACCACTGGTCTCCATACAGCAGCCCGGGGGCCAGATACTGCCATTTGCTTGCTTTTATTCAGCCCTTTATTCTCGTCCCACTGATACACTATTCTGCCAACTGATATCAAAAATGGGGCACAATTCTCCCATTGACATTAACAATGAGGCACCATTTCTCCCATTGACACTAACAATGGGGCACTATTCCTCCCAATGATACCAACGATGGGGCACTATTTCTCCCAATGATACCAACGATGGGGCACTATTCCTCCCAATGATACCAACAATGGGGCACTATTTCTCCCAATGACACCAACGATGGGGCACTATTCCTATCCATGATACCAATGATGGGGCATTATTCCTCTCAATGATACCAATGATGGGGCACTATTCCTCCTAATGATACCAAATATGGTGATGTTTACTCCCACTGATGCTAGGAAAATGTTCACTTCCCTTGGCCATAGTCTGCCAGTGGCAATCTTCCTCCCAATGGTACTAATGATGGGGTGCTATTCCTCTCAATGATACCAATGATGGGGCACTATTCTTTTCCAATGATACCAAGGATGGGGCACTATTTCTCCCTATGATACCAATGATGGGGCACTATTCCTCCCAATGATACCAACGACAAATCTCCCAATAATACCAATGATGGGGCACTATTTCTCCCAATGATACCAATGATGGGGCACTATTCCTTTCCAATGATACCAGTGATATGGCAATATTCCTTTCCAATGATACCAAGGATGGGGCACTATTCCTCCCAATGATACCAAGGATGGGACACTATTTCTCCCAATGATACCAACGATGGGGCACTATTCCTATCAATGATACCAATGATGGGGCACTATTCCTCCCAATGATACCAACGATGGGGCACTATTTCTCCCAATAATACCAATGATGGGGCACTATTCCTCCCAATGATACCAATGATGGGGCACTATTCCTATCAATGATACCAATGATGGGGCACTATTCCTCCCAATGATACCAACGATGGGGCACTATTTCTCCCAATAATACCAATGATGGGGCACTATTCCTCCCAATGATACCAATGATGGGGCACTATTCCTTTCCAATGATACCAGTGATATGGCAATATTCCTTTCCAATGATACCAAGGATGGGGCACTATTCCTCCTAATGATACCAAGGATGGGGCACTATTTCTCCCAATGATACCAACGATGGGGCACTATTCCTATCAATGATACCAATGATGGGGCATTATTCCTCTCAATGATACCAAGGATGGGGCACTATTCCTCCTAATAATACCAAATGTGGTCATGTTTACTCCCACTGATGCTAGGAAAATGTTCACTCCCCCTGGCCATAGCCTGCCCCCCCCCCCAAACTCTGTAGGGACAATTAATTGGCCCTTTGTTTAGAAAGTTTGGAGACCCCTGTTGTACACCTTCCAGTCACTTTATGAGGGAGGATAAACTTGTGGACAGTGAGTGTATGATGGGGCCATGCAATTACAGACAATACAAATGGGGTAGCTTGTCATGTACCTATGCTTATCAATGTCAATCAAAAGGATGGGGCCAAAGCTGATACATTGGGGTTATTTACTAAAACTGCACAGAGCAAAATCTGGTCAAGCTCTGCATAGAAACCAATTAGCTTTCAGGTTTTATTGCCAAAGCTTAATTGAAGAAGCTGAAGTTAGAAGCTGATTGGCTTCCGTGCACAGCTGCACCAGATTATAAATGCACCAGTTTTAGTAAATCTTCTCTAAGGTCTACGACCCTAAAACTGCAATGTTTTATTTATCAACGATGCACACAACAATGCACTCAACGATGCACACAACAATGCACATAATAATGCGCACAACAATGCACTCAATGATGCACACAACAATGCAATCAACAATGCACACAACGATGCACACGGCAATGCACACAACAATGCACTCAACGATGCACACAACAATGCACACAACAATGCACTCAACGATGCACACAACTATGCACACAACAATGCACTCAACGATGCACACAACAATGCACACAGCAATGCACACAACAATGCACACAACGATGCACACAACGATGCACACAACAATGCACACAACAATGCACACAACGATACACACAACAATGCACACAACGATTCACACAACAATGCACACAACAATGCACACAACAATGCACACAACAATGCACACAGCAATGCACATGCTCAGTGACACTTAAAATAGAACTATAGGCAAAAATAGCATAGATGATATACCCCATCACTAGCATTAACACAGCAGTTTAGTTTGTTTTTCTGACTACCCCCTGTAACAAAGTTTAATAACCTACTGATCATCTAACAGCAAATCCATTTATTTTACAGTTCCTGTAACAGGATGACAACCCTGTGTATCCAGTAGTGAAATCACTGCAGAGTTGTCAACCTGGGGACAATATAGTCTTTGATGAACATGTTATTTTAAATTGAGCGACAAAAATTCTTCTGGGCTTGTGAACTGGAACAGACTGTACTCTTTTCTTTTCGATTCCTTAACTGTTGAAAAACTCCAGAAGTTTAATAACAATTATATAATTTAAATTTGAGCGACAAACAAATTAGAACAAAACAAATTATTGCTAAAGCTTAATTGAAAAAGCTGAAGTTAGAAGCTGATTGGCTCCCGTGCACAGCTGCACCAGATTATAAATGCACCAGTTTTAGTAAATCTTCTCTAAGGTCTACGACCCTAAAACTGCAATGTTTTACTTTATCAACGATGCACACAACAAGGCACTCAACGATGCACACAACAATGCACATAACAATGCACACAACAATGCACTCAATGATGCACACAACAATGCAATCAACAATGCACACAACAATGCACACAACGATGCACACGGCAATGCACACAACAATGCACTCAATGATGCACACAACAATGCACACAACGATGCACTCAACGATGCACACAACTATGCACACAACAATGCACACAGCAATGCACACAACAATGCACACAACAATGCACACAATGATGCACACAACAATGCACACAATGATGCACACAACAATGCACACAACAATGCACACAACGATGCACACAACGATGCACACAACAATGCACACAACGATGCACACAACAATGCACACAACGATGCACACAACGATGCACACAACGATGCACACAACAATGCACACAACATTGCACACAACGATGCACACAACAATGCACACAACAATGCACACAACAATGCACACAACAATGCACATGCTCAGTGACACTTAAAATAGAACTATAGGCAAAAATAACATAGATGATATACACCATCACTAGCATTAACACAGCAGTTTAGTTTGTTTTTCTGACTACCCCCTAGTTTAATAACCTACTGATCATCTAACAGCAAATCCATTTATTTTACAGTTCCTGTAACAGGATGACAACCCTGTGTATCCAGTAGTGAAATCACTGCAGAGTTGTCAACCTGGGGACAATATAGTCTTTGATGAACATGTTATTTTAAATTGAGCGACAAAAATTCTTCTGGGCTTGTGAACTGGAACAGACTGTACTCTTTTCTTTTCGATCCCTTAACTGTTGAAAAACTCCAGAAGTTTAATAAAAATTATATAATTTAAATTTGAGCGACAAACAAATTAGAACTCAACTGCAGCTGACAATTTTTAGACAATTACCGGATAATTGTTTTTTGCTATCTGGAAAAAAGGTTTTAAACAGCATTGTATGGTTTGTCCTATCTGTCACTTTTACTGGACAGCTTGATCTGCATGTAAATGGAGAGAAAATATAAACAAGGCCTGTGAAATAAAAAAATAATTTTTATTCTCTGTACTATCTTTATAGATATTAACGCTACAATGTAAACATAATACAATATTTAACCCTTTAAAGTAAACCTTTCAAAGCAGATTAATTCAGGCATTCTTCCTCCCTATTAAACCTTCTGTAATGACATCATTATCTGGGCTGCTAAGTATCTCTCATTGCCGAAAACCCTTTCTCCTTGTGTTTACACTGGGGCTCCTATTCTTTCTTTAATACATATTCATGAATCAGAGTGAAAATTAGACCCATTTAAGTCTTCTATATAGTTGTTTGAGTCCCTACGTGGAGTGTTGGCAGTAACATTGTTTTTTTTTTTTATTACTTAAATTGTTTTTACTGAAATAGTAATGTGAATTTATTCCAGATAATAATGAACTGTAGTTTGGTAATACTGTCATATACCTTGATGATTCACCTAAAGCAAGGGTGTCAGACCGAATTTTATTGTGGGCCGCATCAGCAATATGGTTGCCCTCAAAGGGTCGGTTGTATCTATAAGACTATAAAAATTTATTTACTCTTTATCATATTTAAAAAATTGCCTCTGCATTTAGTCATAACTGGTTTTAGTAATAGATGTGTGTAAACACCGCTCTAGGTCAGTCTCCCATCTCCACCTCCACTAACACACAGACCAGGCACTGGCCCCGTCCATCACCAATTCCAATGAGTAGAAAAGAATTCTGGTTGGCCGCACTTCCAGTAAAATCACCTTCATTACAGCAACTCCATAAAAACATATCCAAAAACACAAATAGAGGGGAACAGCATCACTAGCTAAAGCGTTTTATGCTTTCTTACCGCTTTGACTAAGCGGTAGGGAAGTGTGAAACGCGTTAGCTGGTGATGTTGTTCCCCTCTACTTGTGTTTTTGGACATGTTTTTATAAACTTTCTGAAATAAAGGTGATTTTACTGGACGTGTGGCCAACCAGAATTCTTTTTTGCTCATTGGTTTTAGTAATAACTTAAAGTTGTTGTAACCCTTCTCATATACCCAGTGAAGTGAAAAGCCTCAGATGACACACAGAGATGAAACAAATAGAGATGGGCTCTGTGTTTGAGTCGAACATCAACTGTTTGTGTGTTCGCTGAACACACGAACAAATGGGGCACTCGGGGGAAGTTCGCCCGCCGATGAGGGCCCCATAAGGCACTGCGCTGTTGCAGTGCATTGATTGCTGATGATTGGCCAAAGCATACACCTAACCTGTATGCTTTGGCCAGTAACAGCACAATGTCCTGTAAGAGCCATGACTGGCCAAAGGCAGGGTGCCTTTGGCCAATCATGGCTCAGGGGCTAAGTCCACACCCCACACTATATAAGGCTACTTACACGACAGCCGTGTATAGTGTGTGACAATAGAGATTAGGCACGTAGTTAGTGGATAGTGTGTTCCGTCAGATTAGTGCAGTCAGTGTAGTGTACAGGCATACTCTAATTTTAAAATGTATGGATATGTTGTAGTCCTGGGTCCCCTCTCGGTGCTTCCCAAGCTTGGTGTCCCTGTCGCTTATGGTTTGGGAGCAGTGCCATGTCAAGCTGACCAATATTTTCCATAGATGCCAATGAGCACTGAAAGTTGAAAATTGGTTTGGGCAGGAAAGGGGTGAAAGCGCCTTGTATTTAAGTGGTTAAGGGGAACTCTACACCAAAATTTTAAAAAAACAATGGCGTGGGATCCCCTCCAAAATCCATACCAGACCCTTATCCGAGCATGCAGCCTGGCAGGCCAGGAAAGGCGGAAGGGGGCAAGGGAGAACTCAACCTCCTGAACCATATCAGGCCCCCCCAAAGCACCTTGTCCCCATGTTGATGGGTACAAGGGCCTCCATCCGACAACCCTGGGCTGTGGTTGTGGGGGTCTGGGGGTGGGGGGCTTATCGGAATCCGGAAGCCTCCTTTAAAAAGGGGGCCCCCAGATCCAGATAAGCCCCCCTATGTGAATGAGTATCAGGTATATAATACCTGTACCCATTCACCAAAAATGTATAAAAAAGTAAAAACCACACAACACTATAACAAGTTTATAACAAGTCCTTTATTAAAAAGAAAAAGAAATAGTGTCCCTCGATGTAAATCCACCATCAATCACGATGCCCACCAGACTCGAAAAATAGAAAAAAATTTCAAAACGCTTCGCCTCTTAAGAGGCTACCTGCCATATGCCTGATCTTCAGCTTTGACAGTTCTTTTATAGGCAAGGGGTGGGGATACATCACCTGGTGGCTACGCCCCCTTCTGACATCATGTGACCTCATGTGACGCCCCGAAGGGGTGTTGCCGGGAGCCGACAATACATTACAGCCGCGAGCAAGTTTAAATTACATTTTTTCCTTTAGAAATGTCAGTATTGCTGCAGCATGCTCCATACCTCTTACAGATGCGCCACTTTACAGGCAAGTCAAGGGGACCCCCCAGGCACGATATTTAAAGGAATTTTTCATTTTTATTGTTTCCCTTTAAGCATCTTTAAAATCACTACTCCTTTAAAAACGATAGTTTAAAAACAATTTTTTTGGCATTGATACATGTCCCCCAGGGCAGTCCCCGGGTCCCCATATACTATTTATGGCAATAACTTGCATATAAGCCTTAAAAATGAGGACTTTTGATTTTTCATGTTCATGTCCCATAGACTTTAATAGAGTTTGCATGTTCGCTAGAACTTTTTCCCTTTTCGAGATGTTCTGGTGCGAACCAAACAGGGGGGTGTTCGGCCCATCCCTAGAAACAAATCCTTCTACATAAGTTTTATTTGTTTATCTGCAGTCTTTTCTTCTCTGTAAATCCCTTCAAAAGTGCTGATTTTAGATGAAATCCTTCTGCATGTTTCAGTATCACAGAGGATGGGGTGGAGAGTTGCAGTTAGAGTTCTGGGACACTGTATTAGAGCTGAATGGAGGAAAGGAAAACACCCTAGACAAGCTATGTGCTGAGCTCTCCTCCCAGACACAAATTTTATCTCTTGTGTTGGAAAAACTTTTAGAAGGGACTCCACCAGAGGGAAACGACACTTAGAGCTTTGGAGAGACACAAGTAAACACTACAGATTTATGTGCTTTGCTAAAGTTTCATGACTGGGGTTTACAGCCACTTTAACTGATAACTAGCTCTGAAAGTATAAGTCCAGGAAAAATAATAGCAAGCAAATTTACAAGTGTACAACTATTGTATACAACAGTGGGTGGAACTGGGAAGCAGAAAGTACAGAGTCTGGAGGAGGACCAGAGGAGGACTGGAGTCAGCTTCTAGAATCTGCTGAATGCGAGATCAGGACAGGCAGACACGAGGGGGTGCTGCAGCTGCACAGAGGTGTGCAGGATCTGTTAAAGGAGTTTTGTCCTCTCTGCTGGTGACTTTTAAGATGGGGGGGGGGCAGAGACAAGCCTCTCCAGTGCTGAATTGAAAAGCCCAGGATCTGGTGGAGGAGCTCTGTCCTCCTGCTGACTGCTGACACAAGGGGGTGCCACAACTGAAGGAGAGGTGTGGGGGCCACATGAATTGGCCTGGTGGGCCGGATTTGGCCCGCAGGCCTTTTGTTTGTAACATGTGATCAGAAGCATGAAATAAAATGACAACTCCACTTTGATCAGTGGGGATCAACTAAATTGATATAAAGCCTCGATTATAGCCTCTGCTATTTGCCACCATATATTTAGTAAATGGAATGCTACATCATATTTCATCTGCAACAGCAGAGGACCAGAGATTATAGGCATGCTGCAAGTGATGGTCAGAGACTAGGGACATACTATAGGAATTATTGAGGGGCTGAGGACATGCTTCAGGAGACAGTCATAGGCAGTCATTATATGAGTCTGCTAGAGATCACAGCTATTACAACCCTCAACACTTTCATATTTGAGTTCTCTACAGCCCCACAAAAAGTGACCTGTGCCACAGCAAGTTCCTTTATAAAAGTTCTGAGGCGGAAAAAAAAAACTTCAAGAGAGAAAAAGGATGAACAACACAAAAAAGTAAGAAAGTACAAAAGAATTTAAAATGGAATTAAACTACCACAAAAAAATAAATACATTGAGCCAAAGGAGTCTTTAGCCATATTGTGCTAAAATGCATGTATTAACACATTATGGCTTACTTACCTGGCTAGTGATTTCCTCCAGTGATGCACTGTCAGCACAGCTGTCGGTCACAGGTGCTGCCATCTTCTCCCAATCTTCCTTCTGAGTTCCGACTCATTATATTAAAAAAGAATAGCGCAACCATGCAAAAGAAATGACTATTAAATATGGAGACAATCCATAAATAAAAATGGGGGTTTAGTCCCACCATATGGCCATATCGTGCTCAAGCCCACCACTGCGTCAAAGTACCCCATTATCAGTGGGTCCTACACTATCCATAGAAAAGGGGTGAATCCAGCCTCTCCAACCCTTGGAGACAACACTCCTTGCTGGGATGGATGTGCTAATGCACTACAAAGGACTCCTCCTGTATCTACTTTACGGTGGACTCTGATAGAGTACAGGTGTGTGTGGGGGGTGGGATGCTCAACCACAGAAGTCTGGTCAGACCGAATACATAATAAACAAGCAATAAATTGGGGGAGCAAACCCTGAACATGTATATCCAAAGCCGGTGCAGCTATGGACCAAGCAACATGTATATTAAAAAAGAATAGCGCAACCATGCAAAAGAAATGACTATCCATAGAAAAGGGGTGAATCCAGCCTCTTTTCTATGGATAGTGTAGGACCCACTGATAATGGGGTACTTTGACGGTGCAGCTATGCTTGGTCCATAGCTGCACCGGCTTTAGATATACATGTTCAGGGTTTGCTCCCCCAATTTTTTGCTTGTTTATTATGTATTCGGTCTGACCAGACTTCTGTGGTTGAGCAACCCATCCCACCCCCCACACACACCTGTACTCTATCAGAGTCCACCATCAAGTAGATACAGGAGGAGTCCTTTGTAGTGCATTAGCACATCCATCCCAGCAAGGAGTGTTGTCTCCAAGGGTTGGAGAGGCTGGATTCACCCCTTTTCTATGGATAGTGTAGGACCCACTGATAATGGGGTACTTTGACGCAGTGGTGGGCTTGAGCACGATATGGCCATATGGTGGGACTAAATCCCCATCTTTATTTATGGATTGTCTCCATATTTAATAGTCATTTCTTTTGCATGGTTGCGCTATTCTTTTTTAATATACATGTTGCTTGGTCCATAGCTGCACCGGCTTTAGATATACATGTTCAGGGTTTGCTCCCCCAATTTTTTGCTTGTTTAGTTCCGACTCATTGCCCCCTTGGTTGGCCGGGCTTTGATGATCTTCATTGCACAGATCCATGCCATAAATGTACGTTAAGCGTGCATGCGCAGCACAGTGCACAAATGCTGATGGGCAGAGAGAATGGTTTAGGACAGGGGAGACCACTAGGGTCTCTTCTGACACAAAAATCCTACCTGTAGGCTGGGACAGTCTATTTTCTCCACTGCAGGTGGTGCTTATCCACAATACAAGTGGAGGATGAAGGTGAGAGGACCCTAATTCCTCAGAGAGAAGCTGCATCCATGATTCTGTTTAAGACCCTGGGTCCTGGGTTTGCCATGCATTCAGGGCCGGGACAAGGGGTGGGCAGGAGGAGCGGCTGCCCTGGGCACTGTGGTATCATGTGAAGAAGACGGGCACCACAAAGAGATCAAGGGGAGGGGAATTGTGTTGGAAGGGGTCATTTGAGGGGTAGCAGGGGGAAAGTATTATTTTAGTCGGGGAATTTGGGGGGGGGGGTGGTAATAGTGGTGATTTAGGGGGATTTGTGTTGGGGGGGAAGAAAATGTGTGTTAGGAAGGAGGATTTGGGGGGAATTTGTGCTGGCAGTGTGCTTTGAAGTGGGAGGGGGGGGGATGTGTACTACGAGGGGAAATTTTAGGGGTAGAGGATTTGTGCTAGGAGGTGGGAATTTTTTTTTGGGAGGGGGAGCATTTGAGCTGGGGGGGGGGGGGGGTTGGGGGATGGGGCAAGAGTGGGGGGATTTTAGCAGGGGGGGAGGAGGGGGAATGTATGGTTAAGGGGGTAAGCATACAGATTAGTGCCCATTGTTTTTCTGGGGTAATTTTTGCTGACACATAATGCTCACATATCGGGGAGGGGGGGTGCAGTTTGGCATGTTCGCCCTGGGCTCTAGATGACCTTGTCCCGGCACTGCATGCATTTCATATGGGGCTAGAGTAGGGACAGGTCACCCATCTGTCAGGGACAGTGTTTAGCGTCTGGGAGAGGTTCCGGACAGTTCCATCCTACCTGGAAACTTCTTCACTTGGATACGGACCAGCCAGACCGCATTCCACCCCTCGAGACAGATGCTGTCTGCACACCTGAGACCTTCTGCTACTCCTCATCGCTTTTATATCCTGAGAAAGCTCCCAGTCTGGTTGCCTTCCCTCCAGGCTTGTTGCATATTGCTGAACTTCAATTTTAATACAGTTCTGTTTTCTTCACCTGGACTCTGAATGTTTTCTGCCACTGCGCCACACTGCACCTCCCCACATACCTGTCAGTGTTTTTGGTTTTTGTAAGCTTAATTTCGCTTTGAGCAAACCACCTTCAAGGGCTTGACTAAACATCAAAACATGGACTACTGTGTACATAGAAAAAGAGAGAAAGGAGGCGCAAACACCTAGTGCATTACCCGTGGTCACCGTTTACAAAATTTTAATAAAATGCCAAATGCATACTCACAGACATAAAGATGATAAAATCGTGTTACAAGAATCCACCATGTGTGAACTGGAACAAGTCCTTCAATCAGGACCGCTAACGCGTTTCGGGGGTCAAGCCCCCTTCTTCAGAGCTGGCTCTGAAATGCGTTAGCGTTAGCGGTCCTGATTGAAGAACTTGTTCCAGTTCACACATGGTGGATTCTTGTAACACGATTTTATCATCTTTATGTCTGTGAGTATGCATTTGGCATTTTATTAAAATTTTGCAAACGGTGACCACAGGTATTGCACTAGGTGTTTGCGCCTCCTTTCTCTCTTTTTCTATGTACCCATGTTGGAGATCCCTGTCTGAGGAGAGCAGCATGCCAGTCTTCCCCTTCGGAGTGAGCGCTAGGCTGAATTTTGTACTATGGACTACTGTGTGCTGGGTCACACACTAACTTCTAAAGGACCACAGGTTGGGCACCAGAAGCTTAGACCAATTTAGAACCTACTAAGTGCAGTGGGTGAGGCTTTGAAAGGTCCATAGCATTAGCTCCCCCATGCTAGATGTGGACAATATTAAATTTGCTGCAGTCTATTTTATCAGGCATGGTTTTGCTCCCTAAATATTGCTGCATCTTTTTAGCAAATAAAGTGTTTGAACTGCCAGAGAAATATCTACACATTTATCAGGAACCATTATGTGCACGGTATAAAGTACCAGAGGGAATCTCAATTTTCCATGTCAAGGTTAACCAAACGGTTCCAATTTGCAGCGGACAGCCGACGAATCGCCGCATAACCGTGTCTCTCCGAAGAGAGAAATGAAGCTTCCCTTTCTGCAGGAAATCAATATTTCTAATCTCGAATAAATTAATGAGCTCTAAATGAACCAAAGAGACAAAACTTTTTTGAAGCCCTCTGCAAGAACACGTGGTGCATCCCTGCATTGTAACTCCTGCCGTCTAATGATCAGTCATTGCAGGCTACCAACTATTACTTATTGTAATTTAATAGCATTAATCCAGCTTAGATCTTGGAAGGTTTATTGATTGGACCGAGATCGAAGATTAAGATAAAGTTTATTTTGCAATAGTTCTTGTCGTGGGTCTGTCTTGATGGCTTTAAAGGTCCATTAACCATCTGGGAAGAATGAGGTGAGCTCAGTGGAATGATCCATGCATTTCTTCTATCCACGCATTAATACTCTTTCGGAAAGCTGCGACAAAATGCTGTTGTGTTTTTTTAACTAAATAGCTGGATTTAAAGTGCACCTGTCACTTATACCTTGCCACTACTAGGAAGTGCCAGAACAATGCCAAATTAGATTAATGACATATCTGTTGCATACAGTAACTGTCACAAACGTTATATACTTGTAGCAGCTTTTACTGCCCACTCTGGGTCTGAATGTCAGGCCAATATGATCAAGCAAAGCTATGACATTTTCTGCCATTCATACGTGTTTTCCTGCACTGCGTTCAAAATGCACTAGGTTTGTAATCTGCTGCAGGAATACAGAGTACTTAAAGTAAACCCTTACCTTGTGAAACAATTTAGTTTACAATAGAAATGAAAGGCATATATATATATATATATATATATATATATATATATATATATATATATATACATATACACTCACTGACCACTTTATTAGATACACCTTCCTAGTATCAGGTTGGACCCCCTTTTGCCTTCAGAACTGCCTTATTTCTTTGTGGCATAGATTCAACAAGGTGATGGAAACATTTTTCAGAGTTTTTGGTCCATATTGACATGATGGCATCACGAATCTCCAAGTGGTTATTTGAGTTACTGTTGTCTTTCTATCATCTCAAACCTTTCTCATCTGACATCAACAAGGTATTTTCATCCACAGAAAACGCAAAATGGCCCCTGCACGGCCTGAAGAAGGAGCACATGCTCCGCAACGCGTCGCCGTTCGATTACACAGTGTCTCCAGGAAGTGACATCATGGCCCTTCTGCAGACCCACGCTGCTCTACCACCGCCGAGTGATCAGCACGTCCCCTGCCATTCCACAGGAGATAGCAGCTCATCCTCCACAGCACCAGCTCCGTCAGGATTCCGGAAGGACCCCCTGGATGAACACTGCCTAGATCCTACATTACTTTAAGATGCCTGTTTTTATCGTACTCTTGTGAGTAACACTCTTTTAATTGTTATTAAAATTTTGCATTGCTACACTTAGATTGGCACCCGGTCTTCTCTTCTCTTTTCTTAGTAGAAAGAATGCTCCTTACATTGGTGGTCAGTGGAAGAATGCCCCTAACATTGATGGTCAGTGGGAAGAATGCCCCCTAACATTGGTGATTAGTGGGAAGAATGCCCCTAACATTGATGGTCAGTGGGAAGAATGCCCCCTAACATTGGTGGTTAGTGGCAAGAATGCCCCTAACATTGATGGTCAGTGGGAAGAATGCCCCCTTACTTTTGTGGTCAGTGGGAAGAATTCCGCTTATATTGATGGTCAGTGGAAAGCGCCACCATTACACACAGCTAGCATAATCATTGGTGTTGAGAGGAGTGTTACTGGTAGGATCACCAGGTACAAATAAAGGTAAAAAGATTGAAAATATGCAGCCATGTTGGGATTAGACCACTAAAAACAAAGACATTTCCTAATGGGGTAGTGAAAGCTTCAGTACTGAATACAAGCACTCTCATTCTAATGCCTGTGCCCAAGTACAACAAGCTAAATCAACTTTTCTGTGCAATTTATGCCACCAAAATTGTAGAAAGAATTTTCCCGGTGTCATAGGTTTGGTTTGATTTGGTACTTTTAAATTCCTTACCCCTTTTTCCCACTGCACTTTGACATTTCAACTTGACAGGTCAAACTAGAGTAAAATCAAAGCTGTGGTCTCTCAGCATTTGTGTCACCCTCTTGGTAATGCAAAGTGACAGTGCTATGCCAATCACAGGACTGGCTGAACAGATTTACAAATTATTTAAACAGTTCACAGAGTTATTTAAGTTGTAGTTTATTGGTTTGGCCCCAAGCTCTGATTGAATTCTCAGGGAAGTCTCCACTATGTACATGTTGCACACTGACAGACCTCATGCAGGGAACAGGGAGAATGAATATTACACCCTCGGCACATCTTGCTGCCATATAACCTTGTTAGCCTCAGATCCAGTTGGGGTGGATCCAGTTACAGGTCATTCATGATGGAGCACAGGGAGCCTTGTAAATTTTTTTCAGCAGCTGCTATTAGAAAGCTATGTAGCTTTTAGGTCACATCCACAGCTTAAAGATCACACAGAAAAGTCATGCACATGGAATAACTTATGTCAAATAGAATGACCTTGCAATAACAGAGTCAGACGATTCCCCCTCACTCAGCAACTCCACTCCAGGCTTCTAGCAGGCAGTATGTGTTCTCTTCGCAGAGGATAGAACTCCTCCTCCCCCTGCACTCTATTGGTGTCAGCTGGTCAGCTGACTTTCTTTCACTGTCCACCCCTGCCTCACCGCATCAGCCTCCTCTGTTTATTGGAGGATCGGCAGGGCTGAGGGCGGTGCCGGCAGCAGCAGATTGCTTTACAGAGCAACCGGCCGCTGTAGACACCTCCCCCCCCGCCCCCCCCACCCCCCACCCCGCACAACGATTGAGCAGGACGGCAGTTACAGTACTAGTAGCCACCAGCAGAACAGTCAGGACTCATCAGGTGGATGGACAAGCGCGACTGCTGCGACCCTGATAGTTCCGCTACTGGTTGGGGTAACATCAAGTGGATAACTACAGGGGTAGGAGGGGCGGCAGTGGCAGCATGTAGAGAAATCACTGTCCTCCTTTTTCCTCCTGGAGCTTCAGGAGGAAAATTGATGAGATTGGTTCCTCTGCATGCTGCCCCCGCCACTCCTCCTATTCATTTCACTTGTGTTCTGCTATCTCTGGGCCCCTGTGTGCTCCCCCCCCCCCCCACTGTGCTCCCTCCCCTCTCCTGCCGGCTGCTGCAGGGGATGTGTCACAATAGAGAACCAGGAAGGGATTGGTAAATATGTAATTTACCAGTTCCTTCCTTTTCTGAATGGACAGAGTCATAGTCAGTGATATTGTAAAAAAAATAAAATAAAATGATAAAAAAATAATACAATTAAAATACCAAAAAATAAAACCTACTGACACCAGTGGGTGAACTTCCAGGATTGCAAAGGTCACACTTGCAACTGGGCCCTGGCATTCCACCACCGTGTGGAGGCCCCAAGATGGCAGGAAGGGGGTCCACTGCAGAACTTGTGAAAGGGTCCGACTGTGGGACCGTAATAAAGAGCCCCGAAACAGGAGTAAAGGGCCCCAGGGTCAGTTAGAAGAGCCACAGGCTTGAAGGGAAGGGCCCTGGCCAGGGGTTCGTTGGGCCCTTCATGGTTTCTTGCATCGGGGGCCCTGAAGGTTCTAGTTACGCCTCTGGGTAACATATTCTTTAACACACAGCACATAGTACTAGCATTTAGGCAAAAATCTCCACCAAGAAAAAATCCACTCTAATAGCAAAAATCTCCTCCCAGTAACCCCCCAAGAAAAAATAGAAGTCAAGGTCACCTCTGTCTACTGCTCACATCTGCACACCAGTCACCATCCTGCAGCACCCAGCTTTGCACCCCTTTTTGCACCGCTCAGCTCTGAACCCCATGTGCAAAATAAAATGTGAAATTCCTAAAAATATAACATCCAGGTACACAGTAAAATAATAACAATGGAACTAAAACGTTGATATGGTTTTCCTTTAAGCTAGCCGGGAGTTTGTATATTGTCCTTCTACTGTTTGGCTACAGATATCCAGCATTATACACCCTGTTCTCCATCCGGAGAGGGATTATTGTTCTCAGAGAACAGATGTTAGTGAGAGAATGAAAAATCAATGTGCCCATAGACTGTGACAGTTTATTGTAAACAAGATTCTTTGCAGGTATGAAATCTTATCATAACAACATAAAATATTTATAAGGAGCTCTCCATCAACCTCCAGTTGCCACAGAGGGCTTGTCTCCACTCTGACCCGGAGGTCTGTGCGCTAGAATTAACTGACTACCTATGCTGATCTTTCCCCTGCCCTACTGACATAGAGGGCGCGTAATACACTGGCCAATATGCTATTCATGTTTCCCAGAGTTTAAAGAAAAACCAAAGTCTAAAATTTAAGATGGTTTATACAAAAAAGATCTGAGCAGAATTCACCACTATGAGACTTTTAAAAGTAACTGAAATTTTTTTTTTTTAAAACATTTTATTTAGACTTTGCGTATAACAGATTAGGCCAACATACAACAAAACCGAAATTTAAACATGGCAAGTCAATATACCACCTTTGAATAATTTAGTAGTTAAACTAGAACTACTGTATACTCACCTCTACTCGGGCACTGCGTTGTCCCGTTGCTCCCTTATTGCTTAATGGCATCTACCGATGGTCTTCTCCCAGATACTGATCTTCACAGCATACAACAAAACCAAAAATTAAACATGACAAGTGAATATACCACCAATATACCACCTTTAAACTAGTATAGTAGTTAAACTAGAACTTTACACACCTCCACTCGGGCACTGAGGTGTCCCGTTGCTCCCTCACTGCTCAATGGCATCTACAGATGGTCTTCTCCCAGGTACCAATATTGACAGGATACAACAAAACCAAAAATTTAACATGACAAGCCAATATACCACCTTTAAATAATATAGTAGTTAAATCAGAGTTATACTCACTTCTACTCGGGCATTGCATTGTCCCGTTGCTCCCTCACTGCTCGATGGCATCTATGGATGGTCTTCTCCCATGTACTGATCTTCACAGCATACAACCAAACCAAAATTTAAGCATGACAAGTCAATATACCAACTTTGACTAAGATAGTAGTTTAACTAGAACTCTACTGACCTCCACACGGACACTGCGGTGTCCCGTTGCTCCCTCACTGCTCAGTGGATTCTATAGATGGTCTTCTCCCAGGTACTGATCTTCACAGCATACAACAAAACCAAAAATTAAACATGACAAGTCAATATACCACCTTCGACTTCTATAGTAGTTGAACTAGAACTATACTCACCTCCAATCGGGAACTGCGTTGTCCCTTTGCTCCCTCGCTGCTCAATGACATCTGCAGATGGTCTTCTCCCGGGTACCAATCTTCACAGCATACAACAAAACCAAAAAATTAAACATGACAAGTCAAAATACCAACTTTGCCAAATATAGTAGTTAAACTATAACTCTACTCACCTTCACTCTGGCACTGCGTTGTTCCATTGCGCCATCACTGCTCAATGGCATCTACGGATCTTCTCCAGATCTTCTCCAGGGTACCGATCTTCTGACGTTTTCATTGCCCAGGACAAGATGTAGTCATTCCGGTGCATACACAAGAGTTCAATCATCTCAGCAGATGCTGAAATTGTACAGTGTGCTGCAAGTGCCCAGCTCAGTGTGTAAGAAAATGGGGTTGATTTAACAAATAGTAATATGGACATTAGGAATTATAACAATATTATTAATGTACAGCCACTTCTCACTGTTCGGCAGGGGTAGGTCAGCAATGAAAAACACATCACAAACTGTAGGTGAAAAAAATATATTGTTCAAAGAATTAAAAATTGACAGCTCAAACACTGGTAGGGAAAAATTACATAGAAACAATTCTATGCATACAATTTACATTAAAAGATTAACAGCCACAATACCCAATACTCTCAAATAATATGTAGCGCACCCCCTAAGGAGCCATAAGTAAACTGAGATCCCCTGCCCTGCACAGCCAGGCATACCAAATTTTCACAGGCACTCCAGAGACGGAGAACAGTCCATAGTTTTGTTTTTGTGGTTTATTAAGGGTTAATAACTTGGATGGGGATGAGAAGTTCTGGGATACCTACTTGACTTCAGCAACAAACTTAACAACAACTTCAGGGATATCTTTCCTATACACAGTCTATATACAGCCCGTCAACACTCCTCCAGCACTTCACTTGCTTGCAGTTCCAGCTGAAACAGTGTTTGTGGATCTGACAGGCAGTCAGGTATTTAGCAATGGCCTTTTGCAGGTAGGAACTTGAAGCCCCTTGTTCTGTAGCAGTTTACAGCGATCAGCTTGCATTACTCCCACTGTGGCATTCTTCCAGCACCCCATCCCCGGGCCAAGGTCACCCCCATAGACTAGGGGGTAGCTTAGAGGGTCACCGACAGTCCCTACAGCACTACATCTCCATCTACCCCCTGACTGCCCCTGCTGGCATGGCCTATTTATGAGGTGAACTTAATATATACTGTATCCCGTATTGTGAAACTATTAATAACCCACACATTTTTTCCATGGTCCTTTGACTCTATATGGGTAAAAAATAGTCTTGGGTTATTTGATTTTAACTCTATCTAGTTGCTAGTCATATATGTTGTATGTCTCAATGAGGAAAATATGTTCATTTGTCCTCATTTTTATGTTGGTTGTAATCAATAAATAAATATATTTTTTAACTATATGATTCGCTATGATTCATTCTATGATGTGCCTTAGAAAGTCCAGCTATATGTCCTTGTGAAAGAATCAATTGTGGTTTGGTTTTCCAACCCACGATTCCTCACAGTTCCTTTTTTCTATCCTCCTCATACTAGTTCTTTCCATTCCCTATCTCTGATTGGTCCAACCTGCACAATCATATCTTTCCAAGTGATTGGATAGACCTTAAGTCCTCTTTGCTATGATGCCTATCAATATTTCTATTTAATTAAATCTCTTGTTACTATTTGTTAAGCTGGCCACAGATGGATTGAAATCCGGCCAGTTCAGCAGGAACTGCCTGAATTTCGATCCACGTGTGGCCACTGCCGCTAAACAAAAGTCAATTTATCGATTAACTTCTGTTGAACAGATCTGTTGGAAAAAAGCTGCTCAATCAGCAGCTGCTGCACTGATCTGTATATGCTGACAGTGGAGGAGTCCCCCACTGTAAAATACAATAGCGCAGCGGGGAAGATTCCCCCCATGCACTTCGAATATGTGGATGGGGGAACTGAGCCATGTATGGTCAACTTATGTTAATCTTCTCCATCTGCCATCATACCTGGACATTTGATTAAACAGTCAGCCAACTGAAGGCTGGTACACACGGGCCAAATATCAGCCGATTTCGGGTCGCTTCAGCAGAAACCAGCCAACATTCGGCCAGAGTGTACAGCAGCCTGTCTGACAGAAGCCAATTTAACAACCGGCTTTTGTCGACTGAGAATGTTGGAAAGCCAGTATCCGATCAGCGGTTTCAGCCATTGGCAGTGTGTTCTGCTGGGGGGGTTGAGGTTGCTCAGTGTCCCCCTGTCAGAACACAGTAGCACAGTGGGGGAGATTGCAGCACTAACATTGCTTAGTTAGTAGACAAACCTCTCCTTTTTTAGTTCAGCCCAATTTATAGGTTGTACCTAGCATTAGCATACTAAAGTCATATGACCCATGGAGCCACAACCTCTGGTAACGGCCTCCACCTTATTCACCAGCCTTCTAAAAAAGGGGCAGTCCTAATTACAATGCATGACATTTGGCTTTAGCCTACTACTGAAGACACAAAAACAACAGCTTTGTTCTCTGAGAGACAGGAGACAGTATTGTAAATATATACTATGGCTCATATCGCATAGTTATCAAACGTAGCGCTACCCTCGTAGGAGCCGCAGAATAGGATGGTCCTCTGTTCTTTGCCTCAACCTTCTCAAGAACCTCAGCACCTCTGACACACCTGGTGGGGTTTACAAACATACAATATCACAGGAATTCACTGAAAATAATACTTAGTACCCAAAAGTAGTGCTTTATCAAAGAAAACAGGCACCAAATCAGGTAGTAAAGGCAAACCTAATGTATTATCATCCAATATAGCATACAAAGTGATTAACAGTAGGGACGAGGCATAAGATAGATGACATTTGGCATCCAAATCAGTATAAATAGTAGCAAGTCCACATAAAGTGCAGCAGTGAGCAGAAGTAACGTTTAATCTACCAAGTGTTGGAACTTTACTGCCAGAGTGCATTTATGGAGGTGACACTAGTCCTAGCCTACTGGGTATGCACTGTACAAAAGAAAAAGAAGATGGTAGAGGAGGGAGGAGGGGGGTCAAAGGAGGCTTGTAAATCAATTATTACAGGAGGGGCAGTTATTTGAGATGTTCTTCTTCCAGCTATTGTTGGGGCCCTTTAAAAGCATTGGTGCACTTAACAACAGTCCCAGTTAACCTGCATGCAGTATAGGAACAGTATAGTCTAGGCACAGGTGCAAGGTAGATGTGGACGGGCTTCCGTATAATGCTGTATAGGGTTTGTATATGTGCAGTCTATGCTTGGAATAGGTACCGTATACAGTGCAGTATGGGTGTGGTATAGATTGGGTACACTCGGTGTCCTGTTCTGAGTGGCTTAGTCCCTTGTAGCAGTATAAACAATGGGCGAATAGCCCTCTCATCACTCCCCAGGATGCTGCAGTGATCTCTCGCTGTAGAAGGGGGGCCCCCTTAATCTCTTCCTGAAAGGCTCCAGTGATCAGCAGTGGGATGCATAGGGTGAGTGGATGCTCTAATCTCTCTTCAGGGATGCAGGTGTTGTGATGTGAGCGGTGCTGCACTGCCCTTGGGTGTCCTCATTCCCAGTCTCAGGCTGTAATGTTCCGGTACCTTTGGTACCCTAAATTACAATTTTCACAAGTGTATGCGCCCCACCATTCTCTTTTGGAAAGGTGCGCATACACCTTTAAGACTGAAGCTGTCATCACTCAGCGCCGGACTAGATGGCTATTTAAATCGCCGGTTCTCACTCACATGTGTTCGTTCAAACACCCTTACCTGGATGCTAACTTGGCTTGAAGCTTTCGTGCTTGCAAGCATACCTCGCTGACGGAACCTCGCTGCGCTGATCCCTGCATCCCGCTTCCGGATCATCCGCTCCTCCTGAACCAACCTTCGGCTGTATTGCTATTAGTGCTAAGTACCCCGCAGGGGAACCCTCTATAAACTTATACTAAGCTTACACTATCTAGCTCTGCATAGTAAAGACTATTTATCACATCTGCATATCTAGATTGCTAGCTCTTAAGACTACTGCTACTTATTCCTGCACTGGGTTGATCTCTCTTGTATGTCCACCTGCTACTCTGTCATCTGCTACCATACATGATTGCTAAACCTACCTGCATCCATCTGCTACTGTCTTACCTTCAAGTGTCTGTCACCTACCACCTCCACTCAACCTGTCTCTTAAATCTCCATCACTGTGTTACTACATACATAAAGTCACTCTAGGAACCAGCTTGTTGAGTGTGTGTATTTACTAGCTGAATTAAGACCTTCCACACATTATGAGTCATTGAGGTTGGGAATGGTATCTCAGCATCTCTCTTACATGACTACTGAAGTGGAATATTTCTGCAGCTGAAAATCCACACCATACATGAAACGCAGGAGCGTTACACAGGCTCAGATCTCCACTGGTATGGTTTCCGGCTGGCAGGTAAATATCCAGACAGAGGTAATCTCTCTCACTGCTAAGAGGAAGAACTTTCCTGAGCAGTTTAAGTGAAAAGAGTCTATTTGTCCCATTATATGGCTGCCGTTTCAAACTACAGCTCCCAGGATTCTTAGCGGTCTGCAGAAAAGTCTATGGGCTTGCTTATCTTTAGCTATCCCCCTGGTGGTCAGAGGAGCCTGGAGCAGCATAATATAAGTATCTCATTAGAGAGAGAGAACATGTCTCTTACCCATATATATATATATGTTTCTTATATCCGGTTCTTTGTTTTTAAAACTCTGATTGTTAGATCTTTCATTGGCTTCCACAATGTAAGTATACTATCTGGGCCATTACTGGCCTTGGATTTGGCTATGTTTAGTTTGACTACCATTTAGTCGTACTTTTATTCATTTATAAACAAAAGATACTTACTACTTGTCCAAATTATAACATTTTAGGTGATTACAAGACATCTGCTACCCCCGAAGAAGGAATTTCATTCCGAAACGCGTTGGGTTTCTCCTTGTATCGCATTTACACATTTGTGAGCCACTGTAATTATATATAAGTTATGTATGTTTCCTACATGTTTACTATCATTTTGCCATGTCAACAATCAATTTGTATCCAATTTTCTCGACGTTTTTCTCTACGTTATTCTGTCATCATATTGTTATGCCTTTGATATTTTAACGATTTATTTAATAAAATAATATATTTTTTAATACCCCTTTACAATATACTTGTTTGACTTCCACCTGTAGGTCGTTATAGTCCAATATACTTGTTTCCTTTTAATTTATGGTGGGTGTAAGTGGTAGCTGAAAATATTTGTAGCAATGTTACCAGTCCTTAGAAGTGGTGGCTTTATTTCCTTTATATTTCCTTTATCGTCCTGCGATCCTGCTGGTAACACACTTCCTGTCCTGGGGTGACAATGATCTCACACTGTACTTTATCCATAGAAGAGCAGTGTTGTCACTCTAGGGCAGGAATACTAGTTGTAATTGTATCTGAATGTGTTTCTGCAAGGTGCTTACCAACAAATGCCTTTTTTGTGTTTGACAGCTGAAGTTCTTTGTATATCTGAACTTGGTCCCCCTCCTTTTAGCCTCTCAAGCTTTCCTGTTGATCAGGAACCTTTGTTACAATAGGACACTCAGGCCAATAGGAGGATAAAAAAAGAATGGGGCCAAGCCCCAAAAGATTTGTGTAGGCATAACCTAAATTTACCCCCAAACCTCCCTCTTTCTCTAGTGCATGTTCCAGCATGATATTTTTTTCTTTACTTTGTTACTGTAGCGAGAAACAGCTTTTATTGCTTAAATGATGTCATAACCAGGCTTTTATCAATTTTGAAGAGGTAACTGCTAGGGAAAGTGAACATCAGGGTTGTTTTCCACTGATGTAGACATGTACCCATTAAAGAAATCCCCCAAAAACTAGTACACACGGGCAGAATGTTGAACAGCATTGGCTGATTCAATAGAAACTGGCCGACATTTGGCCCTTGTATACTGCAGCCATTCGGAACAGCTGTCAATGGGGCATGACCAAAAAAGGTCTGCCAGTTGGTTCCTAATTAGCGCTCTTAGCCAATGGCTGAGAGTGCTGACTGGAGTGTTCTGGCGGGGGGGCGTCCTCCTGTCAGAACACAATTGCACAGCAGGGGAGATGGCTGTACTAACATACCATGGCTAGTACAGTGGATCCTCCGGAGCTGTCAGTTGTTTTCCGTTCAGCCCTACTGAGTTGAACGGAAAAAAAACTACTAGTGTGTACAAGGCTTCACACACAGTATGTAGGAAGGCTTTTGAAATGAAAACAGCAGCATTGTTTTGTTGGTAAAGAAATTAATGTATGCATGTGGAGAAGAAGGAAGGGGATAAGTTGACTCCTGTGGTTTAGCAAGGGAGAACAGGACTGACATTGCTGCTTGGGATTTCAGCCAATAGTAGGAGATTAGGGGCTCCCTGGATTACCGACAGGATCACTTGGTAACTTTCAGTACTTGCAAAGTGTTTAAAACATGAAGAAACCTCTTTATGCAGATGACCTCCTGTTATACTGTATGTCTCTAACCCTCATGTCTCTCTATCAGCCATCGTCAAAGTTTTCAAGGAGTTTGGCTTGATAAGTAATTTCAAAGTAAACTATGACAAAACTGAGGCCTTTAAGTATCTTTATCAAGACTACTTTATCCCAGCTCCAATCTAATTTCACATTTAAATTGCAACAAAAGGCTATTAAATACCTTGGTATTTCCTGGTTTGGTCGTATGAATGTTGTCAAAATGGACATACTGCCTAAAATCCTTTATACCGTTCAGGCGATCCCTGTCCTTCCTCCTAGGGGTTTTTTCCTATTGGTCCATAAGGCTATTTGTAACTTTATCCAGCAACATAAGCAGCCTAGGATTGGCCCTATTATTTTAGTGCTACCTAAGAACAGAGGAGGTGTTGCCCTTCCTCACCTTTTGTTATACTTTCATGCAGCGGCGATACTTCGGATAATTGATTGGTACCATGGTAAATCCACTAAACTGTGGACCTTATTAGAAAATTACCTGATATCCCCAGATCTTACGTCTCTCCTGTGGACAGACCCGTTACACAAACCCTCTAGTGACCTATTGCCCCTCCTGACCTCTGCTGCTATGCTACGGGTCTGGAACAAATACATCACCAGAGGATTATAGTCCTCAAGATCTAGCCCCTTAACACTTCTGTTTGGTATCGCATCTTTCTCTCTGACTTTTACTAGTTCCAAATTCCTCTTATGGCGAAAATCTGATGTTCCTCTCCTGAACCATACCCTTCTAGATGGAAAACTAATTTCCCTCTCCCAAATGCTCTCCGTCTGTCAAAATCCTTTGGGAGCATGATTTGAACATACTCAATTGACACACTTTCTAGACAGAATGCTGAACAATGACACTTTGACTAGGCCACAAACAGCCTTAGTAGAGTCATTGCTATCCCAGTCTCATAGGTAGGCAGGAATACTTGCTGTCCCATATTTATTAGATTCTGTTACAGGCCTCTTATTCAGCTCTACCACCATTTCTTTCAAAATGAGAACAGGAGCTGAATGTATCCCCTGATTATATGGAAACGTGAAACACTGGCACTGGCACTTTCCTTTAAACTGTTTATTTCATCTCATGCCCAAGAACTGCATTACCGCATTGTGTCTAGGTGGTATCGCTGCCCTACTATCCTGCATAAAATTGATCTCACCGTACCAGATACATGTTTACAGGCCCCTGGCACCATGACGCATATATGGGGCACATGCCTGCGCATTATCCCTTTTTGGGATAAAATACTAAACCTATATGACAGGATGGTTGGGAACAAATTGCTAAACCAACCTTACAGAACAATTTTTTCTGTGTTGCCAGCCATAGCAGCTGGTGCTCCATGGGTTGGGGGGGGGGGGGGGGAGGCGGCAGGCCCACCTGACCACAGACCACACCATCTCCAGCTCAGGCTCGCACCACACACCATTCCCCCCCCCCCCCCGGTCGCCGGCTCACTCACCCTGTGCTGCCCCTGGACCGACATGTGGAGGCAGTGGCGGCTTCCACCTCAGTCTCCTCCGTGTCCACCTTCATTGGTCGGGCTTCCCCTGCGTCTCCTCCCTCCTTCGCTAATAGGATGCCTTCTCCTTTCAGCCAATCTGGAAACGGGTCTCATAACCCACTTCCTGATTGGCCAGGAGGAGAATCTGTGTGACAATAGCGAATATTCATTCGCTATTGTCACACAACTGGGTGGGCTCAGGGCGCAGTGGCAGGGCACCCCGAGCCCACCCTTTTTTGAAGCCTATTAGAGCCTCTGGCTCTAATCACATGCTTCAAAAACAAATAAAAAAATCCCCCATTGGAATCCATGCATCCAGCGCCCTGCATGTAGATTAGGAGGCCGGACTCATGGGTGGGAGGATGCCCATGCACCCCAAATGGACGGGCCGCCACTGGTTGCCAGGTTCCTATAAACAAAAAAAAAGTTTAATTCGTCATTTTCTTACGGCTGCCCGCTCTAGGTTTTGGGGCCAGCCGACTCTTGCTTCAGCTAATTGGGCTTGTGAAATGGACAAGACCTAACATCTAGAACGTATATAGGCATGGGATGCTGATAAGAATGGATTCCACACCATTATGTGGACTGTGTGGTTACACTTTCGGTTCTCTTCCGATTTTGAAGTTTTTGTAGAAGATACATTTAACATTGCTTATCCTGGGACCTCTCATGGGTAGGTGCCCCCCCCCCTCCTTTTTTTTCTCTCTCTCTTTACATCTTCTTTTCTCTCTTCCTTTCTTTCTCTTCTACTTTGCTTTTAGCTATCCTTTATTTTTTGTTGGCCTTCTCTTATTTTTTTACGCTCTGGGATATGCTGTTATGGTTTTGCTAACTGTTAACTGTAGCACCACTATAGATTCATGTCATATTTGTCGTGATCTCTAACAATATATTACTAGTGGACTATTGAGCTTATTTTATATACAGATACTATGCTCATGCCTTAGGGACTTTTATATTGTCATAACCCTATGATGTCTGACCTCTTATTTCTATGTTCGTAAAGTATACCTGTACATCCACTGGAAATAGACTAGTACTGTCATGTTTATGCTCTGTACTGTTTAAAATTGAATAAAACAGATTCAACATAAAACATGAAGAACTGTGTATGTATTGCAGAAATGTACTCCTGTTTTTTTCTATTTTCACACTTTTATGTGAAAAGTCAAGATGTGGATATAACTTTATCTGCTGTTACCTCTGGATCTATTGATTGTTTTAAGATATGGTTTTGCAACTGCTATGGAACCCAGAGCTGTCTGACTACACCATAATTTATCTTTAAAACGGTGGTAAATGTGAATATTATTCTGTATCAATAGAATAATTGTCATTAAAAGAGATATTAGAGAGACAGTGGGCCCCTTGGTGGTTTAGCTATAGGGCCCCTATCACACAGTTATGGCTTATGAATTCTTTCCGAATATACTTGTTGTGAATAGTTCAGATTTATGACAGTTTTATTTTACAATACATCTAAAACCAAGAACAAAAATGTAATATATTTTATCTAACCTGTCCTTAGACGCAGAGGTTACATTTGTTTTCTTTTTACAGACTTTTTTTTCTTTATTTTCATTTTGTTTTCACTTGAGTATGTTCTTAATTAAGGGGGAATTCACACTACAACGGAGAACTGCTGGAGCGATTTACCACTTCCTTAGCTCCTCGTCTCCGGCTGTGATAGGGGGCAGTGTGGTGCACTATTCAGCGGCTGTGGTAGGGGGCAGTGTGGTGCACTATTCAGCGGCTGTGATAGGGGGTAGTGTGGTGCACTATTCAGCGGCTGTGATAGGGGGTAGTGTGGTGCACTATTCAGCGGCTGTGATAGGGGGCAGTGTGGTGCACTATTCAGCGGCTGTGGTAGGGGGCAGTGTGGTGCACTATTCAGCGGCTGTGATAGGGGGTAGTGTGGTGCACTATTCAGCGGCTGTGATAGGGGGCAGTGTGGTGCACTATTCAGCGGCTGTGATAGGGGGCAGCGTGGTGCACTATTCAGCGGCTGTGATAGTGGGCAGTGTGGTGCACTATTCAGCGGCTGTGATAGGGGGCAGTGTGGTGCACTATTCAGCGGCTGTGATAGGGGGCAGTGTGGTGCACTATTCAGCGGCTGTGATAGTGGGCAGTGTGGTGCACTATTCAGCGGCTGTGATAGGGGGCAGCGTGGTGCACTATTCAGCGGCTGTGATGGGGGCAGCGTGGTGAACTATTCAGCGGCTGTGATAGTGGGCAGTGTGGTGCACTATTCAGCGGCTGTGATAGGGGGCAGTGTGGTGCACTATTCAGCGGCTGTGATAGGGGGCAGTGTGGTGCACTATTCAGCGGCTGTGGTAGGGGGCAGTGTGGTGCACTATTCAGCGGCTGTGATAGGGGGTAGTGTGGTGCACTATTCAGCAGCTGTGATAGGGGGTAGTGTGGTGCACTATTCAGCGGCTGTGATAGGGGGCAGTGTGGTGCACTATTCAGCGGCTGTGGTAGGGGGCAGTGTGGTGCACTATTCAGCGGCTGTGATAGGGGGTAGTGTGGTGCACTATTCAGCGGCTGTGATAGGGGGCAGTGTGGTGCACTATTCAGCGGCTGTGGTAGGGGGAAGTGTGGTGCACTATTCAGCGGCTGTGATAGGGGGTAGTGTGGTGCACTATTCAGCGGCTGTGATAGGGGGCAGTGTGGTGCACTATTCAGCGGCTGTGATAGGGGGCAGCGTGGTGCACTATTCAGCTGCTGTGATAGTGGGCAGTGTGGTGCACTATTCAGCGGCTGTGATAGGGGGCAGTGTGGTGCACTATTCAGCGGCTGTGATAGGGGGCAGTGTGGTGCACTATTCAGCGGCTGTGATAGTGGGCAGTGTGGTGCACTATTCAGCGGCTGTGATAGGGGGCAGCGTGGTGCACTATTCAGCGGCTGTGATAGGGGGCAGCGTGGTGAACTATTCAGCGGCTGTGATAGCGGGCAGTGTGGTGCACTATTCAGCGGCTGTGATAGGGGGCAGTGTGGTGCACTATTCAGCGGCTGTGATAGGGGGCAGTGTGGTGCACTATTCAGCGGCTGTGATAGGGGGCAGTGTGGTGCACTATTCAGCGGCTGTGGTAGGGGGCAGTGTGGTGCACTATTCAGCGGCTGTGATAGGGGGTAGTGTGGTGCACTATTCAGCGGCTGTGATAGGGGGCAGTGTGGTGCACTATTCAGCGGCTGTGGTAGGGGGCAGTGTGGTGCACTATTCAGCGGCTGTGATAGGGGGCAGTGTGGTGCACTATTCAGCGGCTGTGATAGGGGGTAGTGTGGTGCACTATTCAGCGGCTGTGATAGGGGGCAGTGTGGTGCACTATTCAGCGGCTGTGATAGGGGGCAGCGTGGTGCACTATTCAGCGGCTGTGATAGTGGGCAGTGTGGTGCACTATTCAGCGGCTGTGATAGTGGGCAGTGTGGTGCACTATTCAGCGGCTGTGATAGGGGGCAGTGTGGTGCACTATTCAGCGGCTGTGATAGGGGGCAGTGTGGTACACTATTCAGCACATCCCTTTTTTTGTTTGTTTTTACAAACTTTATTTGAAGTGTACAAAACATGCACTTCATTAATAGCAATGTACCCCAGCGCGAAGCACCTCACTGCGGTACTTTCAATGTGCTTCTGCATGATGCGATTCGCCATGTCTTCATTTTATCACAATGGGTTGAATGAAAAAAAAAAACTCACAGCTCAGATCAAAACCATTGTACTAACAAACCAATGTTAGTACAGCAATCTCCCCTGCTGTGCCTATGTGTTCTGACAGGGAGACGCCCCCCCGTTCTGGAACACTCCGGTCTGATCAGGAGACGGGTCAAATGTCACCTGGTTTTTGTTGAACCGGCCGATGTCGCCCAGCATTTGGCCAGTGTGTACTAGGCTTTAACAGCTTCTGGACTGCCCCATGTACTGTGGCAGGGCAGCCCTTCAGCGCAAAATCATGTACTTGCACGTCATTTACATTTCTGGGTCTGGGGAGCGCATGCACGCCACTGCCAACCCGCTATGATTGGATACAGCAGGACCCAATCAGCGGGTCCGGCAGACCCAATGTTCGCCTGCACCCGGCGATCATTCCCGAGAGAGGTAGAATGGCGGCCTGTCTATGTAAACAAGGCAGATCACTGTTCTGTGAGAGGGGAAGATGAAGATCCCATGCTTCTGCTAAGCAGCAACACGGATCTCTGTCTTCTCATGGTCAAAGCATCCCCCACACAGTTAGCAAGCACTCCCAGGGAATACATTTAACCCTTTGATTGCCCCTGATGGTAATCCTTTCCCTGCCAATGTCATTAGTACAATGACAGTGCACTTAGCGCTGTATTAGTGTCACTTATTGGGTTTTTTTTTTTTAATTAAAGACATGTTGTAGCAGTATACATATTGGACTAAATTAATGAAGACATTTGATTTTTTACATTTTTTTTTATTGGATATGTTTTATAGCAGAAAGTGAAATTTTTTTTTTATTTGTCGGTCTTTTTTCTTTTATAGTGCAAAAAATAAAAACCGCAGAGATGATCAAACACCACCAAAAGAAAGCTCTATTTGTGGGAAAAAAGAACATCAGTTTTATTTTTGTACAGTGCTGCATGACCGCACAATTGTCAGTTAA
Organism: Pelophylax lessonae; assembly: GCF_965119305.1. Lineage (NCBI taxonomy): Eukaryota > Metazoa > Chordata > Amphibia > Anura > Ranidae > Pelophylax > Pelophylax lessonae. Next base: position 465,612,715 of record NC_138771.1, on the reverse strand, counting down.
GGTAATGCAGTGCCGTATCACAAAAAATGGCCTGGACATGAAGGGGGTAAACCTTCTGGAGCTGAAGTGGTTAAGGGTGAATTCAAACTACAACGGAGACCTGCTGGAGCGATTTACCACTTCAGCAGCTCCTCGTTGCCGGCTGTGATAGGAGGCAGTGTGGTGCAATATTCAGCGCATAGGCAAATGACGGCGGGAAGATGGTTGCATTATCCTGACTCTACGTTATATGACGGCGGCAGGATAATGCGTTCTGCGCGCCCCCCCATCACTCTGATACACCACATCTCCGATCTTGGTAAAGAGCCTACTGACGTAGGCTCTTTACCATGTGACCAGCTGTGTCCAATCACAGCTGGTCACATAGTAAATAGGAAGTGCCGTTGATCGGCTTTCCTCAGTTCGTGCCTGCAGACACGAGTAGAGGAGAGCCGATCCGCGGCTCTCCTGACAGAGGGTGGGGGGGGGGGGGTCTGCACTGGTAATCAGAGTATTGATTACCAGTGCAGACCCTTGGGCGGGGTGCCGCTAGAACCACCAGGGATGCCCACCCATGACCCTAGGGATGCCCATCCATGACCCCAGAGATGCCCACCCATGACCCCAGGGATGCCCACCTTGGCCACCAGGGATGGCAATTAGGGCTCAGGGAGCCCGCCAGTGCCCTCCCCATCAGTGCTGCCTGCCAGTGCCCTCCCCATCAGTGCTGCCCACCAGTGCCCATCATTGCCATCTATCAGTGCCACCCACCAGTGCCCATTATGTCCCACCAGTTCCGCCTATCAGTGCCCATCAGTGCCGCCCATCAGTGCCGTCTATCAGTACCCATCAGTGCCACCTATCAGTGCCCAGCAGTGCTGCCTATCAGTGCCCACCAATGCTGCATATCAGTGCTACCTATCAGTGCCCATCAGTGCTGCCTATCAGTGCCGCATATTAGTGCCACCCCATCAGTGCCTGTCAGTGCGGCCTCATCAGTGCTCATCAGTGCAGGAAAAAACATCTCTATTTACAAAATTGTATAACATAAACAAAAAAAATGTTGTTTTTTTTTTCAAACTTTTCGGTCTTTTTTTATTTGTTTAGCAAAAAAGAAAAAACCTTGTGGTGATCAAATACCACCAGAAGAAAGCTCTATTTGTGGGGAAAAATTACATACATTTGGTTTAGGTACAGTGTTGCATGACCGCGCAATTGTCATTCAAAATGCAAAAAGCTGAAAATTGGCCTGGGCGGGAAGGGGGTGAAAGTGCCCTGTATTAAAGTGGGGTTAATCTATCAGCATGGCTGAAAGGGATATGGCCGGAGAGAAATCACAAGAATCTTTGAAGCTTAAAGTGTTACGAAACCCACCACAGTAAAATCAGACTGTATATGCAGTAAAGCATGCTTGTTATACTTACTGTGGAGCTTAAGGGTTTAATCCTTTGCATTGCGTATAAAGACTGTTTGATCATGTCTCTCTGATCCCCCCTCTTCTTTCACTGTCTCCAAAAAATAACCTGATATTTACAGAGCCAGGGGATTGGCTGCACATGCTCAGTTTGGTGTGTATTGCTAGAGAGTTTTTTTTTTCTTTTTCTTGGGAGAGTGCATGTGATCAGCGAAAAAACATTGGGATAGAAAAGGCGGGGCTTTGCGGGCCAGTGGGAGTAGAGGGATCAGAGACAAAACTAATTATAAAACCAAAAATACATTTTATTGATACATAAAGAGAATAAAAAACACGCATGGGCTACCATGCATGTATAATTGCAACAAACTAACATACAGATAAAATCAAAACATATAATGTCACTGTTGGTCTAGAAACATATCCCATAAGGGATTTAAGCCAAAAGACAAAGCCTGTATAGGATGGAAGATGGGTCTCAAGCTGAGTTCGGTCACGGTAGGTCCCCAGCAAGCCGACGCGTTTCGCTCAAGGCTTCCTCAGGGCCTGAGAGACCATAACAGACCGATGTTTCCTTCTTAGCAGTGACCGGTATTAAGCGACAGGGCTGCAGCGATACATATGCCGTTCGGAAGATATTGCTTCCATATTCCCCATACAAAGTCTAAAATAGACCTCAAATAGACCTCAAGGATATATTTTTCTTGCACCGAGTCCGATATGCTGGGTCCCGACTACGTCATCAAAGGCAAGGCTTCTGGGGATAGTTCCACTGTAGCCTCTTGGGGTAAAGTCACCCCTCAGCAGGTGGATGTCCTCTTCCTAAATTATTCGTCCTTATATGCACATTCACTCCCAGATGCAATAAATCTAGCATTCACATTACGATAATCACCATAATTATAATCCGGGAGCCAGACAACTTCCTCTGTGCACTTGGTAAGAAGTATATCCTCGGGATACGGGTCAAATATGACGACCGCGTTAACCTCTCCTCAAACTGAGAAAGTATTACAGGCAGGAAACAAGGACTTATACAAACATATATTCCAGTTATATGGACCCAAGGTCCTGGGCTATCCAAGCCCTCTGTATCGTATGTACTGCATCACCTGCCTGAAGCTGAAAATTGGCCTGGGCGGGAAGGGGGTGAAAGTGCCCTGTATTAAAGTGGGGTTAATCTATCAGCATGGCTGAAAGGGATATGGCCGGAGAGAAATCACAAGAATCTTTGAAGCTTAAAGTGTTACGAAACCCACCACAGTAAAATCAGACTGTATATGCAGTAAAGCATGCTTGTTATACTTACTGTGGAGCTTAAGGGTTTAATCCTTTGCATTGCGTATAAAGACTGTTTGATCATGTCTCTCTGATCCCCCCTCTTCTTTCACTGTCTCCAAAAAATAACCTGATATTTACAGAGCCAGGGGATTGGCTGCACATGCTCAGTTTGGTGTGTATTGCTAGAGAGTTTTTTTTTTCTTTTTCTTGGGAGAGTGCATGTGATCAGCACAGGGCCAATCAGCACTGTCCAGACATGTCCAGACATGTCCAGACAGAAGGTCAGGGGAGAATGAAAACTCCTCCTACAAGCTCTACTAGGAACTGATACAAGTCACAAGGCTGCTTTATACAACTGGCGATGATAAAAGGTATTTCTCCATTTATATTTACTAAAATAATTGCATTTCCATGTTCTGTGTGTAGCACCCTTGTCATAAGCAGGGTTGCTAGTAAATTTAGTTGTTCTAGGTCAGTGATGGTGAACCTTGGCACCCCAGATGTTTTGGAACTAGATTTCCCATGATGCTCTACTACACTGCAGAGTGCATGAGCATCATGGGAAATCTAGTTCCAAAACATCTGGGGTGCCAAGGTTCGCCATCACTGTTCTAGGTGGTAAGTAGCCTGGCTGATTTTTAGTTCTGTGGTCATTGGATTTCCTCCTAATCCTGGTTTGGCTATAGTTCTCCCTTCTGTCAGTAGGTGGCACGGTTGCCTTTGACATTAGAGTGATACATTACAGTCAATTAGGTTATGAATATGTATGTGTCTCCCAGCCAATCACACTGGTAATGGAGCATGCTGGGAGAGACTATTTATTTGGAGGAAGTCAGATGATCTGCCTCTTACCACACAGACCCCCGTCTGGGGTGTGTTTGTGAAATTGCTACTGCTGGGTAGGCCTGAAGTCTGAGGCCTAACCATATGCTCAGGGCTCTGCAAGGGAGAGCCTGTATACTGCTTGGAAGAGTGAAGGAAGGATGCAGACCTGAGATGAAGTACCAGAAGTGACTATGCCATAGGATGGAGAGCCTGGGAAAGCATCAAGACGGGAATATCCACAGAATTCCTGCACTTCCCGTGAGTTACCTGCCTTTGATATAGAAGACAGCTGCTTCTACCAGTACAGATTGCTGCAAGAGACTGGACCCAGGGGAGAGGAGTTGCCTCCCAGATACGTTTAAGCTCAAAGGATCTTTTCCTGTACTGCTGTCTGCCTATACCTAATTTTTGTTTAAGGAGTCTGCCAATCTGCCATTTTTCACTAAGGGTGTCCTGTGCCCTACCCCTCTCTCCCATTTTTGTTCCTGTGTTGAGAAATAAACTTCTCCTTGTTTAAGCTTAAAACTACTGGCGCCCATCTGTCTTTCTTGTTCACCACCCACCATGCCTAGTAATCTGCACCCTGAGGAGGAATGTCTCCCTCTCTGTCTCTGGGGCTCACCATCAGGCCTCTGGAGGTTGGGGGGTGCGCTAAATGTGTACTGTGGGAGATCAGATATAGTGAATGCAGGTTCTGGGTTTAGTAACACTTTAAAGCGGAGTTCCACCCACATATAACACTTTGAGCTATCTAGTTAATCCATGCATCTTAAAACTGTATTGGCAAACTTTTTTTTTTTTTGGGGGGGGGGGGGTTTGTTTTACCTTCTTTTCCATTGTTTTTCTTCTTCCCTTCCTATGTATTCCGCCACAGCGAGGTACGCCATTTCCTCAACTGCTTTGGAACCTCTATCCTCCTTTGATTATTTTGCTGCTTTCTGGGACCTGTGTGTGTCCCAGAAGAGGACAGGACCACTCAGCAAGCGCAGTGGACTTATGCATGCGCAGTAGGAAGTGTGAAGGCCTCCTTGCCGGTTTCCCGTGGTTGCAATGATGGCGCCTGCACCCAAAGCCAATGGACGAATCGGCTCAGGGGGGCTGATATCATGGGAACCCTGGACAAGTAAGTGTCCTCATGTTAAAAGTTAGCAGTTACAGTATTTGCTGCTGACTTTTAATTTTTTTTTTTGTACAGGCTGGAACTCCACTTTAGGAAACCTTGACTCATCTCTTTTTACCTGGGAATTGATTAGTGGGGAAAACTGTTCAGTGATAGCTTTGAATGAATAATTCAGCCACCTATAGCACAATCTGCCATTTCATTTTTACTATTATAATCACATTATATAATTGGTGACATAAAGGTGACATAATTGGGGGTGGAGCCTTGTGAAAAAAAATGTTTTTCACATGAAGCAGAAACAATATAATCACTAAACGCTGAGTGGGTCTCTGCGATTTCACACAATGAGACAGATTGGAGATAAGTATGTTGGGCACGCTCACTGGAATGAGTGTGACAGGGGCACCCTGGAGGTAATGGCAACCGATGAAGCATTTAACACCTGCACCAACAGATGCTGAAAGTGTTCCTGTGATGCTTTTCTTCTGGGCTTGCTAAACTGATCATAATTCCAGGGGCACATCTTTGGCTGGCACAGCACGAGTTTTGATTATATCCCTGAGGAGGGCCTTTACATTTCACAATGATTAACTAACTGAAAACACAATGCGTTCTTAAATGTCTTGCGAAACCGAGAGCATTCGGTTTGTTTGCATTGAAATTCACAACAGTGCTTGTCATGAATATAAACCAGACACCGGGAAAGGGTTAATAGGTCACTTAGGCAGGACTGATGGGAGTGCCTAAGTTGTGACTCTCATTAAAGTCAGTATTTGCATATTAATTAAGCTATTTATAAAATATTTCAGAAACGATAAAGGGGATTAAAGCAGAGTTTTCTTTACTCCAGTTTAGGCAATCACAATTCATGATGCCATCTATTGCATATGCTTGCAGTCATATGAGGACCTGAACTGTAGAAGCTGTGCCCATAAAAAAGGTTTTCAGAGGACAAAAACTATGTTGTATTTTTCTATTATATAGGTTACTATTTTTTCCCATTACTGACTTACCATGCCTTGTTCTTTAACTGCGTCTGTGTGCAGATATCTATATTGGTAGAGGAGAAGATCTTTACTTCCTTATGTCAAAGTTATCCCAAGATGACTGGTAATCTGGTGACTAATACAGGAATAATTAGGCTGCAGAGCAGAGGGTCAGAAAGCACAAATCCACAGAATAAATAGGGCAAAAGGAGGGAAGTCCTTGCACTGCAGCTTCTCAAGTACAGCTTCCCCTTCAGCAAGGAGAACAAAAAGCAACACAGTACTAGTAATTAGAGTTGAGCGGACACCTGGATGTCCGTGTTCGGCGGGTTCGGCCGAACTTGAAAAAAAACTCCGGGTCCGTGTCCCGGACTTTTTCCGAACTTTACCCGGACACCGAACCCCATTGAAGTCAATGGGGACCCGAACTTTCAGGCACTAAAATGGCTCTAAAACACCAATGTAAAGGGCTAGAGTGCTGCAAATGGCAGCAAAACGTAGTTAAGAGCATGGCAAGTGCTCTGCAAACAAATGTGGATAGAGAAATAACTTAAAACAACAAAAAAACCCAGAAAAATAAAACAATTTTCTTCATCTGTGAAGGACGAGGCCCATATGGAGTAGGAGGGAGGTTGAGGTGGTGGTGGATGTGGAGGTGTAGGTGGAAGCGGCGGTGGAGGAGGACGAGGTAGCCAACACTGCTTTTTTTCAGTCATTTTAAATGAGGGTACACCCCAAAAGAGTGAGAAAGATCAAAAGTAGAACAATGGCTGGGTAAGGTCGGTATCCATCTCTATTCTGCACAAGGTACGGAAAAGTCCTGTGGGATCCATGCCTGGTTCATTTTAATGAACGTGAGCTTGTCCACATTGTCTCTGGACAGGCGGCTGCGCTTGTCTGTGATAACGCCCCCAGCCGTGCTAAATACCCGTTCAGATAATACACTGGCTGCAGGGCACGCCAGCACCTCCAAGGCGTAAAGGGCAAGCTCAGGCCATGTGCCCAATTTGGAGACCCAGAAGTTGAAGGGGGCAGACCCGTCATTCACTACATGTAGGCGTGTGCACACATACTGCTCCACCATGTTGGTGAAATGCTGCCTCCTGCTAAGACGTTCCATATGAGCTGCTGGTGCTGCTGTTTGTTGTGGCGTGCTGACAAAGCTTTTCCACATTTCGGCCATGCTAACCCTGCCTTCTGAGGTACTGGCGGTGCCCTGGTTGCGTTGGCGACCTCTTCCTCCTTCTCCTCTGCCTTGGCCTTGTGCTTCCACTGTGGCCCCGCTGTCAGGTGGGAATGCCAGCAGCATCGCGTCTACCAGCGTGCGCTTGTACTTGCGCATCTTGCGATCGCGTTCCAGTGAGTGAATTAAGGACGGTACGTTGTCCTTGTAACGGGGATCCAGCAGCGTGGCCACCCAGTAATCAGCACAAGTTAGAATGTGGGCAACTCGGCGGTCATTGTGGAGACACTTCAGCATGTAATCGCTCATGTGTGCCAGGCTGCCCAGAGGCAACGAAAGGCTGTCCTCTGTGGGAGGTGTATCGTCCGTGTCCTCTGTATCCCCCCAGCCACGCACCAGTGATGGCCATGAGCTGGCCTGGGTGCCACCCTGCTGTGAACATGGTTCCATCTCCTCCTCCATCTCCTCCTCCTCATCCTCCAGAACTGTGCCCCTGCTGGACAATTGTGTCCCTGGCGTTTGTGGGTGCAGGAACCCACCCTCGGAGCCACTTGCGAATGACTGCCCTGAAAGCCTTGGAAATGTTACCTCTTCATCCTCCTCCTCCTCATCCTGTGCCACATTCTCTTCCATCATTGCCCGAATCGTTTTTTGAAGGAGGCATAGAAGTGGGATAGTTAAGCTGACAACGGCGTCATCGGCACTGGCCATGTTGGTGGAGTACTCAAAACAGCGCAACAAGGCACACAGGTCTCGCATGGAGGCCCAGTTATTGGTGGTGAAGTGGTGCTGTTCCGCAGAGTGACTCACGCGTGCGTGCTGCAGCTGAAACTCCACTATGGCCTGCTGCTGCTCGCACAGTCTTTCCAGCATGTGCAAGGTGGAGTTCCACCTTGTGGGCACGTCACATATGAGGCGGTGAGCGGGAAGGCCGAAGTTACGCTGCAGCGCTGACAGGCGAGCAGCAGCAGGGTGAGAACGCCGAAAGTGCGCACAGACGGCCCGCACTTTCTGCAGCAGCTCTGACATATCGGGGTAATTTGTAAGAAACCTCTGCACCACCAAATTCAACACATGCGCCAGGCAAGGGATGTGCGTCAAACCGGCTAGGCCCAGAGCTGCTATGAGATTTCGCCCGTTATTGCACACCACCAGGCCGGGCTTGAGGCTCGCTGGCAGCAACCACTCATTTGTCTGCTGTTCCATGCTCCTTTACAACTCCTGCGCGGTGTGTGGTTTTTCCCCCAAACAGGCAAGTTTTAAAACTGCCTGCTGTCGTTTAACCCTGGCCGTGCTGAAGTTGGTGGTGAAGGTGTTACGCTGACCGGATGAGGAGGCGGTAGAGGATGAGGAAGCGGAGTAGGAGAAGTTAGGAACAGGAGGCAAACTGAAGCGCCCTGCAATCCTTGGTGGTGGAAGGACATGCGCCAAATTGCTATCCGCCTCAGGCCCATCCGCCACTGCATTTACCCAGTGTGCCGTTAGGGAGATATAACGCTCCTGACCGTGCTTACTGGTCCACCTATCGGTAGTTAGGTGGACCTTGGCACAGATGGCGTTGCGCAGTGCACACCTGATTTTTTCCCCCACTTGGTTGTGCAGGGAAGGGATGGCTTGCCTGGAAAAGTAGTGGCGGCTGGGCATGACGTACTGTGGGACAGCCACCGACATAAGGCTTTTAAAACTGTGCGTCTCCACCAGACGGAATGACAGCATTTTAAAGGCCAAGAATTTTGAAATGCTGGCATTCAGGGCCAGGGATCGCGGGTGGGTAGGGGGGTACTTCCTCTGAAGTGTTTGGGAGATGGAAAGCTGAACGCTTCCACGGGACATTGTGGAGAGGGTTGGTGACCCAGGTGGTGGTGTTGCTGACAGATCGTCTTTTTGAGGGGTGGCAGGTGCCGGTATCACTACAGAGGTGGATGGAGAGGCCGAGACTGCAGCAGAAGAGGAAGCAGGAGGAGCCAGAGACCTTTCTTGGTTTTGAAGGTGTCTACTCCACTGCAGCTCGTGCTTTGCACTTAGATGCCTGATCATGCAGGTTGTGCTCAGGTTGAGAAGGTTTATGCCTCGCTTCAGGCTCTGATTGCACAGGGTGCAAACCACTCGTGTCCTGTCATCAGCACATTTGCTGAAGAACTACCACGCTAGAGAACTCCTTTGAGCTGGCTTTGGTGCGCTCGGTCCCTTGCTGCGTTGGGCAGTAGCAGGCGTAGTGTCTAGGGCACGGCCGCTCCGCTTCTGCACCCTGCTCCCTCTTCTGCTGTGCTGGTGGCTCTGTGCGACCACCGCCTCTTCCTCCAAACTACTCAGGTCACCTGCATGACCTTCATTCCATGTGGGGTCGAGGACCTCATCGTCCTCCACATCATCTTCCACCCAGTCTTCACCCCTGCCCTCCTTGTCGGTCTCCACAATTCTGAGTGCCGCAGCAGTTGGCACCTGCGTTTCGTCATCATCGGAGACGTGATGCGATGGTCCTTCCATGTACTCATCTTGAGAAATAAGTGGTTGGGCATCGCTGCACTCAATCTCTTCCACTTCTGGGGCAGGGCTAGGTGGATGGCCCTGGGAAACCCTGCTGACAGAGTCATCAAAAAGAAGAAGAGACTGCTGCATGACTTGGGTGAAAGACAGTTGGACATTGGCTGCAGGTGCCAACTCTGACCTTTCTGCAGTAGATTGGGTGGGAGACAATGTGAAGGAACTGGAGGCACTGTCAGCATCCCAATCTACTATCGCCTGTACTTCTTCTGGCCTCATCACTTCTAGAGGCGCATGATGCCCTACCAAATACTGCTGCAGGTTCTGTCGCCTACTCACACTTGAGGAAGGTGTTTCACTTGTGCGTGTAGCTGGCACAGATCGACCACGTCCTCTCCTTGCAACAGGAGCTCTACCAGCAGCACCACGACCCAGGCCACGGCCCCTATTTGACGGTCTCCTCATATTTCTGTAATTTATGATTTTGCCCTAGAAAGGTGTTTATTGAATAGTGGAACAAAACAACAACAGTATCGCACGGGTGTATCTCACAGTCAAATATGCAAACTATGCCGCAATTTAATTTTTTTTTACCCCAAAAGGGTGTTTATTAAATAGCGGAATAGAAAAACAGTATACAAATACAACGGGTGTATCTCACAGTCAAATATGCAAAGTATGACGCAAATTTAATTTTTTTCACCCCAAAAGGGTGTATATTGAATAGCGGAATAGAAAAAAGGATATAAAACGGTGTATCTCACACGTACAAAGACAGACTAGGCCCCGATTACAATTTTTTGTACCCTAAAGGGAGGATGAGGAAGAGGAGTAGGAGGAGTTCGGAACAGGAGGCAAACTGAAGCGCCCTGCAATCCTTGGCGGTGGAAGGAGATGCGCCAAACAAATTTAAAAGGTGTATCTCACACGTACCAATACAGACTATGCCGTAATTTAATTTTTTACACTCCAAAAGGGTGTATATTGAATTGCGGAATAGGAAAAATTTTATAAAACGGTGTATCTCACACGTACAAACACAGACTAGGCCCCGATTACAATTTTTTGTACCCTAAAGGCAGGATGAGGATGAGGAGTAGGAGGAGTTCGGAACAGGAGGCAAACTGAAGCAAACTGCAATCCTCGGCGGTGGAAGATGCGCCCCAAAAGATTGGAAGGTGTATCTCACACGTACCGATACAGACTATGCCGCAATTTAATTCTTTTTACTCCAAAGGGTGTAGCTTGAATAGCGGAATAGAAAAATTTTTATAAAACGGTGTATCTCACACGTACAAACACAGACTAGGCCCCGATTACAATTTTTTGTACCCTAAAGGCAGGATGAGGATGAGGAGTAGGAGGAGTTTGGAACAGGAGGCAAACTGAAGCACCCTGCAATCCTCGGCGGTGGAAGATGCGCCCCAAAAGATTGGAAGGTGTATCTCACACGTACCGATACAGACTATGCCGCAATTTAATTATTTTTACCCCAAAGGGTGTAGATTGAATAGCGGAATAGAACATTTTTTTATAAAACGGTGTATCTCACACGTACAAACACAGACTAGGCCCCGATTACAATTTTTTGTACACGAAAGGCAGGATGAGGATGAGGAGTAGGAGGAGTTCGGGTCAGGAGGCAAACTGAAGCACCCTGCAATCCTCGGCGGTGGAAGATGCGCCCTAAAAGATTGGAAGGTGTATCTCACACGTACCGATACAGACTATGCCGCAATTTAATTCTTTTTACCCCAAAGGGTGTAGATTGAATAGCGGAATAGAAACAATTTTATAAAACGGTGTATCTCACACGTACAAACACAGACTAGGCCCCGATTACATTTTTTTGTACCCTAAAGGCAGGATGAGGAGTAGGAGGAGTTCGCAACAGGAGGCAAACTGAAGCACCCTGCAATCCTCGGCGGTGGAAGATGCGCCCCAAATGATTGGAAGGTGTATCTCACACGTACCGATACAGACTATGCCGCAGTTTAATTCTTTTTACCCCAAAGGGTGTAGATTGAATAGCGGAATAGAAAAAAATGTATAAAACGGTGTATCTCACACGTACAAACACAGACTAGGCCCCGATTACAATTTTTTGTACCCTAAAGGCAGGATGAGGATGAGGAGTAGGAGGAGTTCGGAAAAGGAGGCAAACTGAAGCACCCTGCAATCCTCGGTGGTGGAAGATGCGCCCCAAAAGATTGGAAGGTGTATCTCACACGTACCGATACAGACTATGCCGCAATTTAATTCTTTTTACCCCAAAGGGTGTAGATTGAATAGCGGAATAGAAAAAAATGTATAAAACGGTGTATCTCACACGTACAAACACAGACTAGGCCCCGATTACAATTTTTTGTACCCTAAAGGAAGGATGAGGATGAGGAGTAGGAGGAGTTCGGAACAGGAGGCAAACTGAAGCACCCTGCAATCCTCGGCGGTGGACGATGCGCCCCAAAAGATTGGAAGGTGTATCTCACACGTACCGATACAGACTATGCCGCAATTTAATTCTTTTTACCCCAAAGGGTGTAGATTGAATAGCGGAATAGAAAATATGATATCAAAAGGTGTATCTATCTCACACGTACAGACCCAGACTAGGCCCCGATTACTATTTTTTGTACCCCAAAGGCAGGATGAGGAGTAGGAGGAGTTCGGAACAGGCAGGAGGCAAACTGAAACACCCTGCAATCCTCGGCGGTGTAAGATGAGCCCCAAAAATTGGAAAGGTGTATCTCACACGTACCGATACAGACTATGCCGCAATTTAATTTTTTTTACCCCAAGGATGTAGATTGAATAGCGGAATAGAAAATATGATATCAAAAGGTGTATCTATCTCACACGTACAGACCCAGACTAGGCCCCGATTACTATTTTTTGTACCCCAAAGGCAGGATGAGGAGTAGGAGGAGTTCGGAACAGGCAGGAGGCAAACTGAAACACCCTGCAATCCTCGGCGGTGTAAGATGAGCCCCAAAAATTGGAAAGGTGTATCTCACACGTACCGATACAGACTATGCCGCAATTTAATTTTTTTTACCCCAAGGATGTAGATTGAATAGCGGAATAGAAAATATGATATCAAAAGGTGTATCTATCTCACACGTACAGACCCAGACTAGGCCCCGATTACTATTTTTTGTACCCCAAAGGCAGGATGAGGAGTAGGAGGAGTTCGGAACAGGCAGGAGGCATACTGAAACACCCTGCAATCCTCAGCGGTGTAAGATGAGCCCCAAAAATTGGAAAGGTGTATCTCACACGTACCGATACAGACTATGCCGCAATTTAATTCTTCTTACCCCGAAGGGTGTAGATTGAATAGCGGAATAGAAAATATGATATCAAAAGGTGTATCTATCTCACACGTACAGACCCAGACTAGGCCCCGATTACTATTTTTTGTACCCCAAAGGCAGGATGAGGAGTAGGAGGAGTTCGGAACAGGCAGGAGGCAAACTGAAACACCCTGCAATCCTCGGCGGTGTAAGATGAGCCCCAAAAATTGGAAAGGTGTATCTCACACGTACCGATACAGATTATGCCGCAATTTAATTTTTTTTACCCCAAGGATGTAGATTGAATAGCGGAATAGAAAATATGATATCAAAAGGTGTATCTATCTCACACGTACAGACCCAGACTAGGCCCCGATTACTATTTTTTGTACCCCAAAGGCAGGATGAGGAGTAGGAGGAGTTCGGAACAGGCAGGAGGCAAACTGAAACACCCTGCAATCCTCGGCGGTGTAAGATGAGCCCCAAAAATTGGAAAGGTGTATCTCACATGTACCGATACTGACTATGCCGCAATTTAATTCTTTTTACCCCAAAGGGTGTAGATTGAATAGCGGAATAGAAAATATGATATAAAATTGGTGATATTCAATAGCACATGTGAACACAGCAGTGTCTTATGTCAGTAAGCTCTGCTGCAGGCTATGAAGGGAAAAAAAAAGAAAATTCCCCTTTAAGTTTGTAATTTTTAAATAGATTAGTACAGACTATGCCACAATTTAATTTTTTTTAACCCAAAAGGGTGTATATTGAATAGTGGAATAGAAAAAAGTGTATAAAATTGAAAATCACTCAATAGCACATGTGAACACAGCAGTGTCTTATGTCAGTCAGCTCTGCTGCAGGCTATGAAGGGAAAAAAAAAAGAAAATTCCCCTTTAAGTTTGTAATTTTTAAATAGATTAGTACAGACTATGCCCCAATTTAATTTTTTTAACCCAAAAGGGTGTATATTGAATAGTGGAATAGAAAAAAGTGTATAAAATTTAAAATCACTCAATAGCACATGTGAACACAGCAGTGTCTTATCACAGTCAGCACTGAAGCAAAAACGCTGCACACAACTGACTGATAAAAATAGATTTTTTTCTCCCTCCTCCTACTCCTCCTCCTCCTCAGCGGGCTTAACTGAGGGCAAAACGATTGTGTTCACTGCACCAACCCCCACACAGCAAAATCGATGTAGAACACTGACCCTGCCTATTCTCCAGCCTCGCCCTAATATTCTTGATAAGATCGTTCACTGGCACTGCACAACCAACCCCCCACACAGCAAAATCGATGTAGAACACTGACCCTGCCTATTCTCCAGCCTCGCCCTAAAATGCCCTAATAACTCGCCCTGCCTGCACTCCGACCTGACCCTGCATTCTTTTCGGACACAATACAATTTTTCACTGTCTGTCCCTAATCAGCAGCCAGCACGTATGATGTGTGCTCTCTCCCTAATACTACAGCAGAATGACGCAGCGCGCTGGGTCTCGAACTTATAAAGACATGGTCACATGCTTCAGATGGCCAATCACAGCTACTAATACATTAGTAGGCATGGCTGGGATGGCTTTTAGGCATACCAGTTAAACGCTTGTTGATTGGCTGTTGAAAGCCCGCCACTAAAAGCGCGCCATTACATACAAAACAGGAAGTAAAATGACCGAACGCGGATTTTAAACCCAAACATACAGTAAAGTTTTCAGGTCCGTGTTCGGGTAACAAAAATCCAATTATTCGGTACGAACACGAATAGTGTTGAGCGAACACGGACTGTATTATTCGTGTTCGTACCGAATAATTGGATTTTTTGTACCCGAACACGGACACGGACACTTTACTGTATGTTCGGGTAAAAATCCGTGTTCGGTCGTTTTATTTCCGGGTTTTGCATGCTTTGGCGCTCTTTTCATGGCGGGCTTTCAACAGCCAATCAACAATCGTTTAACTGGTGTGCCTTAAGCCATCCCAGCCATGCCTGCAAATGTCTCAGTAGCTGTGATTGGCCGTCTGAAGCATGTGACCAAGTCTTTATAAGTTCGAGGCAGCCGCAGCGGCGTCATTATGCTGCTTAGATTCAGGGACAGAGCACACATCAACGTGCTGGCTGCTGATTAGGGAAAGATAGGCAGGAAAAAAACATTTGTGTCCGGATAGAATTGAGGGACAGGTCGGAGTGTTTAGGCAGGGCGAGTTGTAGGCATTTTAGGGATAGAGTCTGCTGAATTATAGGGTCAGTGTCTTCTACAAACTACAATCGATATTGCTGTGTGGGGGGTGGGGTGAATCTGCACTCAATCCTGATCTACGATCTCTTCTCAATCCTGTTAGGGACAGAGTCTGCTGAATTTTAGGGAAACTGTGTTCTACAAACTACAATCGATATTGCTGTGTGGTGTGGGATTGGAGATAGGCAGGTGTCAGTGATCCACATCCATTTTTCTGTGTGTGAGCTGCAGTGAACACAATCTTTTTGGGCTGCAGTGAACACAATCTTTTTGGGCTGCAGTGAACACAATCTTTTTGGGCTGCAGTGAACACAATCTTTTTGGGCTGCAGTGAACACAATCTTTTTGGGCTGCAGTGAACACAATCTTTTTGGGGTGCAGTGAACAAAATCTTTTTGGGGTGCAGTGAACACAATCCTTTTTGGTGTGCAGTGAACACAATCTTTGTGGGGTGCAGTGAACAAAATCCTTTGTGGGGTGCAGTGAACACAATCTTTTTGGGGTGCAGTGAACAAAATCCTTTTTGGGGTGCAGTGAACAACATCCTTTTTGGGGTGCAGTGAACACAATCTTTTTGGGGTGCAGTGAACAAAATCCTTTGTGGGGTGCAGTGAACACAATCTTTTTGGGGTGGAGTGAACAACATCCTTTTTGGGGTGCAGTGAACAAAATCCTTTTTGGGGTGCAGTGAACAAAATCATTTTTGGGGTGCAGTGAACACAATCTTTTTGGGGTGCAGTGAACACAATCTTTGTGGGGTGCAGTGAACACAATCTTTTTGGGGTGGAGTGAACAACATCCTTTTTGGGGTGCAGTGAACAACATCCTTTTTGGGGTGCAGTGAACACAATCTTTTTGGGGTGCAGTGAACACAATCTTTGTGGGGTACAGTGAACAGAATCTTTGTGGGGTGCAGTGAACACAATCTTTGGGGGGTACAGTGAACACAATCTTTGTGAGGTGCAGTGAACACAATCTTTGTGGGGTGCAGTGAACACAATCATTGTGGGGTGCAGTGAACTCAATCTTTGTGGGGTACAGTGAACACAATCTCATACTTCTGAAGGTTTGAGGGTGCTGCCTGTTCCATACTCCCCCTACTCCTCATCTAGCCTTTTAGGGGTACAAACAATAGTAATTGGGGCCTAGTGTGGTTGTGTACGTGTGATATACATACACTTTTTTGGGATCATATTTTCTATTCCGCTATTTAATCAAAAACCTTTGGGGATCAGTTAAATTGGGGGATAGTCTGTGTTGGTACGTGTGAGAGAGATCCACCTTTCCAAGTTGTTGGGGTTCATCTCATACTTCTGAAGGTTTGAGGGTGCTGCCTGTTCCATACTCCCCCTACTCCTAGCCTTTTAGGGGTACAAACAATAGTAATTGGGGCCTAGTGTGGTTGTGTACGTGTGATATACATACACTTTTTTGGGATCATATTTTCTATTCCGCTATTTAATCAAAAACCTTTGGGGATCAGTTAAATTGGGGGATAGTCTGTGTTGGTACGTGTGAGAGAGATCCACCTTTCCAAGTTGTTGGGGTTCATCTCATACTTCTGAAGGTTTGAGGGTGCTGCCTGTTCCATACTCCCCCTACTCCTAGCCTTTTAGGGGTACAAACAATAGTAATTGGGGCCTAGTGTGGTTGTGTACGTGTGATATACATACACTTTTTTGGGATCATATTTTCTATTCCGCTATTTAATCAAAAACCTTTGGGGATCAGTTAAATTGGGGGATAGTCTGTGTTGGTACGTGTGAGAGAGATCCACCTTTCCAAGTTGTTGGGGTTCATCTCATACTTCTGAAGGTTTGAGGGTGCTGCCTGTTCCATACTCCCCCCTACTCCTAGCCTTTTAGGGGTACAAACAATAGTAATTGGGGCCTAGTGTGGTTGTGTACGTGTGATATACATACACTTTTTTGGGATCATATTTTCTATTCCGCTATTTAATCAAAAACCTTTGGGGATCAGTTAAATTGGGGGATAGTCTGTGTTGGTACGTGTGAGAGAGATCCACCTTTCCAAGTTGTTGGGGTTCATCTCATACTTCTGAAGGTTTGAGGGTGCTGCCTGTTCCATACTCCCCCTACTCCTAGCCTTTTAGGGGTACAAACAATAGTAATTGGGGCCCAGTGTGGTTGTGTACGTGTGATATACATACACTTTTTTGGGATCATATTTTCTATTCCGCTATTTAATCAAAAACCTTTGGGGATCAGTTAAATTGGGGGATAGTCTGTGTCGGTACGTGTGAGAGAGATCCACCTTTCCAAGTTGTTGGGGTTCATCTCATACTTCTGAAGGTTTGAGGGTGCTGCCTGTTCCATACCCCCCCTACTCCTCATCTAGCCTTTTAGGGGTACAAACAATAGTAATTGGGGCCTAGTGTGGTTGTGTACGTGCGAGATACATACACTTTTTTTGATCATATTTCCTATTCCGCTATTCAATAAAAACCTTTGAGGATCAATTGAATTGCGGGATAGTCTGTGTCGGTACGTGTGAGAGAGATCCACCTTTCCAAGTTGTTGGGGTTCATCTCATACTTCTGAAGGTTTGAGGGTGCTGCCTGTTCCATACTCCCCCTACTCCTCATCTAGCCTTTTAGGGGTACAAACAATAGTAATTGGGGCCTAGTGTGGTTGTGTACGTGTGATATACATACACTTTTTTTGGATCATATTTTCTATTCCGCTATTTAATCAAAAACCTTTGGGGATCAGTTAAATTGGGGGATAGTCTGTGTTGGTACGTGTGAGAGAGATCCACCTTTCCAAGTTGTTGGGGTTCATCTCATACTTCTGAAGGTTTGAGGGTGCTGCCTGTTCCATACTCCCCCTACTCCTCATCTAGCCTTTTAGGGGTACAAACAATAGTAATTGGGGCCCAGTGTGGTTGTGTACGTGTGATATACATACACTTTTTTGGGATCATATTTTCTATTCCGCTATTTAATCAAAAACCTTTGGGGATCAGTTAAATTGGGGGATAGTCTGTGTCGGTACGTGTGAGAGAGATCCACCTTTCCAAGTTGTTGGGGTTCATCTCATACTTCTGAAGGTTTGAGGGTGCTGCCTGTTCCATACCCCCCCTACTCCTCATCTAGCCTTTTAGGGGTACAAACAATAGTAATTGGGGCCTAGTGTGGTTGTGTACGTGTGATATACATACACTTTTTTTGGATCATATTTTCTATTCCGCTATTTAATCAAAAACCTTTGGGGATCAGTTAAATTGGGGGATAGTCTGTGTCGGTACGTGTGAGAGAGATCCACCTTTCCAAGTTGTTGGGGTTCATCTCATACTTCTGAAGGTTTGAGGGTGCTGCCTGTTCCATACCCCCCCTACTCCTCATCTAGCCTTTTAGGGGTACAAACAATAGTAATTGGGGCCTAGTGTGGTTGTGTACGTGCGAGATACATACACTTTTTTTGATCATATTTCCTATTCCGCTATTCAATAAAAACCTTTGAGGATCAATTGAATTGCGGGATAGTCTGTGTCGGTACGTGTGAGAGAGATCCACCTTTCCAAGTTGTTGGGGTTCATCTCATACTTCTGAAGGTTTGAGGGTGCTGCCTGTTCCATACTCCCCCTACTCCTCATCTAGCCTTTTAGGGGTACAAACAATAGTAATTGGGGCCCAGTGTGGTTGTGTACGTGTGATATACATACACTTTTTTTGGATCATATTTTCTATTCCGCTATTTAATTTAACTGGGCCTCCATGCGAGACCTGTGTGCCTTGTTGCGCTGTTTTGAGTACTCCACCAACATGGCCAGTGGCAATGACGCCGTTCTCAGCTTAACTATCCCACTTCTATGCCTCCTTGAAAAAACAATTCGGGCGATGATGGAAGAGGATGTGGCACAGGATGAGGAGGAGGAGGAGGATGAAGAGGTAACATTTCCAAGGCTTTCAGGGCAGTCATTCGCAAGGGGCTCCGAGGGTGGGTTCCTGCACACGCAAACGCCAGGGACGCAATTGTCCAGCAGGGGCACAGTTCTGGAGGATGAGGAGGATGAGGAGGAGGAGGAGCTGGAGGAGGAGATGGAACCATGTTCACAGCAGGGTGGCACCCAGGCCAGCTCATGGCCCTCACTGGTGCGTGGCTGGGGGGATACAGAGGACACGGACGATACACCTCCCACAGAGGACAGCCTTTCGTTGCCTCTGGGCAGCCTGGCACACATGAGCGATTACATGCTGCAGTGTCTCCACAACGACCGCCGAGTTGCCCACATTCTAACTTGTGCTGATTACTGGGTGGCCACGCTGCTGGATCCCCGTTACAAGGACAACGTACCGTCCTTAATTCACTCACTGGAGCGCGATCGCAAGATGCGCGAGTACAAGCGCACGCTGGTAGACGCCATGCTGCTGGCATTCCCATCTGACAGCGGGGCCACAGTGGAAGCACAAGGCAGAGGAGGAGGAGGAGGAGGTCGCCAACGCAACCAGGGCACCGCCAGCACCTCAGAAGGCAGGGTTAGCATGGCCGAAATGTGGAAAAGCTTTGTCAGCACGCCACAACAAACAGCAGCACCAGCAGCTCAGATGGAACGTCTTAGCAGGAGGCAGCATTTTACCAACATGGTGGAGCAGTATGTGTGCACACGCCTACATGTAGTGAATGACGGGTCTGCCCCCTTCAACTTCTGGGTCTCCAAATTGGGCACATGGCTTGAGCTTGCCCTTTACGCCTTGGAGGTGCTGGCGTGCCCTGCAGCCAGTGTATTATCTGAACGGGTATTTAGCACGGCTGGGGGCGTTATAACAGACAAGCGCAGCCGCCTGTCCAGAGACAATGTGGACAAGCTCACGTTCATTAAAATGAACCAGGCATGGATCCCACGGGACTTTTCCGTACCTTATGCAGAATAGCAATGGATACCGACCTTACCCACCCATTGTTCCATTTTTGCTCTTTCTCACTCTTTTGGGGTGTACCCTCATTTAAAATTTTTGAAAAGAAGCAGTGTTGGCTACCTCGTCCTCCTCCTCAGGGCCAGATTAATGTAGGGGCTATTGGAGCTGCAGCTCCAGGCCCCTACCTTTTATATAGGCCCCGGGTTGGCCATATTCACTGTTACCGCTCTTCTGTCACTTGTAAACACAGAAGTCTGGCTTCTATGCTCGCTTCCCCAGGCAGCACCCTCAGAACCTCCCCACACAGCGTGAAGGCCGGACAAGGAGGGACAGTTGGCGATGCATGGATGTGTTTATGGGCTTCAGAGACAGCATCCCATGTTGAATTAGGCATGCATGGCTGCACCCTTCCTCCTCTGGGTGCATGGCAAGGCACGGCCCTTAAGGCCCTTCAAAATCCTCAGCACCAAGCCCATGATGCTGTTAATCCGGCCCTGGTCCTCCTCCACCGCCGCTTCCACCTACACCGCCCATAGGTGTGCGCAGCCTATTGCATTAAGGTGTGCACCCCAAAGTTGAAATACACATGCATGTGTTTGCCAGCAGGGAGAGTAATGTATCGGGGCCATGTACCTGTAGGCAAGGAGAAATAGAGCAGAGCAGGTCCCAGGGAGATCTTTCCCATCTCCTCACTGGCAATGCTATGTGCCCTAGGTGATTAGGGTGTGCCCAGGCACACCCAGCACACCCTGTGCGCACGCCTATGTCACCGCCACATCCACCACCACCTCAACCTCCCTCCTACTCCATATGGGCCTCGTCCTTCAGAGATGAAGAAGAACATTGTTTTATTTTTCTGTTTTTTTTTTGTTGTTTTAAGTTATTTCCCTATCCACATTTGTTTGCAGAGCACTTGCCATGCTCTTAATTACGTTTTGCTGCCATTTGCAGCACTCTAGCCCTTTCCTTTGGTGTTTTAGAGCCATTTTAGTGCCTTAAAGTTCGGGTCCCCATTGACTTCAATGGGGTTCGGTGTCCGGGAAAAGTTCGGTAAAAGTCCGGGACACGGACCCGGACTTTTTTTTAAAGTTCGGCCGAACCCGTCGAACACGGACATCTAGGTGTTCGCTCAACCCTAAACACGAATAATACAGTCCGTGTTCGCTCAACACTACTAGTAATACCAAATCTTAGTAAAAGAGAAAGGTTTGACCGCACTTCGACATCGAAGGTGAAAAGTAGACTTTATTTTCTTGACAGCAGTACAACTATCATGGACAACCTCAAACCTTTCTCTTTTATTTGGATGTTACTCGGACTGTGGATCGGACTGTTGAGGGTGGGACAGCTTTCACTCGAGTGGCACTATCACTCTGTTGCAGTAATACCTAATCTCACCCCTAAGGGATGGATTCACAAAGCCGGCTGCCATGTACTTAACAACCAATGACTCATCAGCTGTCAGCGGCTTCCCCGCTCACAGTTGATCGTAAAAAAAAGCAGAAAATAAAAAAGTATGAAAAAAAATGGCGTGGGGTCCCCCAGTCCATACCAGGCCCCCTACACCAAAATTAAAAAAAAACAGCATGCCTCCCCCCCCAAATCCATACCAAACTCTTATCCGAGGATGCAGCCCGGCAGGTCAGAAAAGGGGGGTTGATCCATACCAGGCCATACCAACATGGGGTTGAAGTGTTTTGGGGCAGGGGGTTCCCCGACCCTCAGGCTGTTTGTTGACAAATCCTGGTCCGCCCCTTAGCAACCAGCTCAAGCAGTAAATTAACGCATGAAATAATTACTGCTAAATCTAACATATACCACATGCGGTAATTGAACTTTCACAACTAATTTACTTAATGCGGTATTTTACCGCATTTTATTTGCCATCATTTAACTTCTAGTGAATCAACCCCTAAAATCACCGGATATTAGCTGTCAGATACAGGAGAGTCTTATAGTGATTCTAAATTCCTAATTGTTTAAAATAAATATTAAACTTATCCTATCATTGGTTGTTGTATCTGCACAACATTATGTCCTATTGAGGTCCTTGGGGACCTGGATTTTTTTGAGATGACTCTGTCATATGTGTATGCTTACATTTAGTCATTTATATTGTGGTATACACTCTTAGTGTGGAGTCATTGGTCCTTACCTATGTTTCCTTTTCTTTTTCGGTATTGTTCAGAAATGTAAATTAAAAAAAAATACTGTATATATTCAACTTAAATAATAAACGTGTCATATACCTGCTCTGTGCTTTTGCACAGAGCAGCCTCAATCCTTCTCTTTTAGGGTTCCCCACTGGCGCTCCCCCTCTTCAGCGAGTGCCCCCATAGGAAGCTGTTTCCTATAGAGGCACTTATGCGGGCTTGATACGCTGTTTGCATCCAGTGGCTCCGCTGCTGCCTCTCTGTCTTGTGAGCAGGGAGCTGAAAGAGCCCCTGCTCTCAGGCACAGAGCTGGAGCTGGATCAAGATCAGGCTTAGTATTTGGGGGGCTGGGTCCTGCCTGGTCTCATGAAGGTGTTATACCTTAATGCAGAGAATGCATTATCATAAGAAACCTTAAACCATTAAAACATCTTTAGGGTGACCACATATGGATCGAAATTCGGGGACTGGCTGAATTTGATTCTATGTATGGGCAGAGTGGTTGTACAGAAGTTGATATATTGATTGACTTCTGTACAACCAACCTGTCAGGTTCTTCCTGAACAATCAGCACCGCGGCTATAGCTGGCAACAGTGATCAGTGTGATCTGACGGCGTGGAAAGCTCCCTGCTGTCAGAACACAAAAGCACAGCGGGAGTGATTCCCCCATAGATCTCAAATGTGTGGAGTAGGGAATTGAATAATTTTTTTATTTAACCCACTGGTTGAAAAAAAAAAAAAAGAAAAGATTAATAAATGGCCAGCTTTAGGTTTAGATGACCTCACACACACCTGGTACTGCCATCTGCTTCCCTTTTTTTTAACATAGCTTCCTATCCAGGGAGTTCCCATTCACACAGTAACTAAATTTACCGCTTAAGGACCATCCCACGTTAATATATTGCGGCAGGGCAGCCCTTGAGCGTGAAAATATGTACCTGTCCGTGATTTCGCTCCTTGGCTCTGGGGCACGTGTGCGTGCCGCTGGAGCTCTGCTCCCGCTGTGATTTGACACAGTGGGAGCCAATCAGCATGTCCGGCAGACCCGATGTCCCCCGCAAACCCAGGATCATTTAGAGAGTGACAGAACAGCCGCCTGCCTATGTAAACAAGGCAGATCGCCGTTCTGCTAGTAAGGAAGACAGAGATCATGTGTTTCTGCTAAGCAGGAACACAGATCTCTATCTTCCTTCGGTTAAACCATCCCCCACACAGTAAGAAAGCACTCCCAGGGAACACATTTCATCGCCCCTGATGTTAACCCCCTTCCCTGCCAGTGTAATTAGTACAGTGAAAGTGCATTTCTTTTAGCATTAATCACTGCATTGGGGTCACTGGTCCCCAAAAAAGCATCACTTAGTGTCAGTTTTGTATGCTGCAATGTCGCAGTCCCTCTAAAAATTGCTGATCGCTGCCATTACTAGTAAAAAAAAAAAAAAGGTCCATAAATCTATCCCATAGTTTGTAGACGCTATAACGTTTGCTCAAACCAATCACTATACGCTTTTTGGGATTTTTTTTTTTTACCAAAAATATGTAGCAGAATACATATTGGCCTAGATTGATGAAGAAATTTGATTTTTTACATTATTTATTGGATGTTGTTTATAGCAGAAAGTAAAAAATATTATTTTTTTTTCAAAATTGTTTCTTTTTTTTGTTTATAGCGCAAAAAAATAAAAACTGCAGAGGTGATCAAATACCACCAAAAGAAAGCTCTATTTGTGGGGAAAAAAGAACATCAATTTTATTTGGGTACAGCATTGCACGACCGCACAATTGTCAGTTAAATCAATGCAGTGCAGTATTGCTAAAAATGGCCTGGTCATGAAGGTGGGTGAACCTTCCGGAGCTGAAGTAGATAATTAAATAAAATGTTTTTTTCTCATACCTTGCATAGGAATCTGTAAACTGATTATTTGCTTAGAATACATTACAATGTGCAATTAGGGGATAAACTTTTTTGAACCACTTAAGCCCCGGAAGATTTTACCCCCTTCTTGACCAGGGTTTTTTTTGCGATTTTTTACTGCGTGACTTTAACGGACAATTGCACGGTCGTGCGACGCTGTACCTAAACGAATTTGACGTCCTTTTTTTCCCACAAACAGAGCTTTCTTTTGGTGGTATTTGATCACCTGTGCGATTTTTACTTTTTGCGCTATAAACAAAAAAAGAGCGTAAATTTTGCAAAAATAACAATATTTTTCAAATTTTTTTATATGAAATTCCCCCCCCAAAAAATGTAAAAATCAAAATTTTTTAACATTTTCGGCCAATTTGTTTTCTGCTACATATGTTTGGTAAAAAAAATTGCAAAAAGCATATTTTAATTGGTTTGCGCAAAAGTTATTGCGTTTACTAACTAAGGGAAAGATTTTGGTCATTTTTGGTGTTTTTTTTTAACGCATAATGGCGGCGATCTGCGATTTTTTTGCGGTACTGCGACATTGCGGCGGACAGATCGGACCCTTGACTGACATTTTTGACACTTTTGGGGCTACCAGTGACATTACTGCAGTAATCAGTGCTATACATATACACTGTTACTGCAAAATGACACTGGCAGGGAAGGGGTTAACTTTATTGGGGAGGGAGGGGTTAAGTGTGTCCCTAGGGGCCTGCTTTTTACTGTGATTGGCTGTGGCTACTAGTGTAGGAACAGTGATCAATGGTCCTACATAGTAGAACCGTATGATCACTGTTTCTACACAGGGGAGAATGACAGACGGCTTGTTTACATCAGCCGCCTGACTTTCTCCCTCTGCACCGATGATCGGCGAGTAACCGGCGGACATCGGGTCCGCCGGTCACACACACTGACTTCCCTGTGAACGAGCCGTGGCAGGCACGGGCCCTTTGCGGGTGCGCGCTCGCCCGCTATTGGCTCACAAGGAAGTGACAGGCAAGCGACGTAGATCTACGTCACTTTGCCTGGCCGGGGCTGACCGCCGCAGTAAATAGTCGTGCGGCTGTCGGCAACCGGTTAATAAAGTGAATTTTTTGCTGGAGATGTGGCTTGTCTGAAGGCACTCTTTTACATATTTTTTGGGAATGCCCTAAGCTTTTCACTTTCTTGCAACTAGTGCTGCAACTTATTCACAAATTTACTGACATTTCCTAGCAGGATGACCCAGCTGCAATACTGCTTAATCTCACTCCACTGTCAAAGAAGCGGTACCACAAATCTTTACTCAAAGGAGAAGTACAGCCAAAGCTTGTTTGGCTGTACGTCTCCTATGGATCACAGAGGTGCAGTTCATTTTTCACTCCTGTGACCCATTTTCAGCAGAGAGTGGGCTGAAGTCCACTCTCTGCTAATGTCACAGAAGTGACATCACGTCATCACAACAATGGAAGTTATGATCCGCCAGGTGCCTGAACCGACACCCGGCTCAGCCTCTCAGTGAGCCGCTGAGAGCCTGAGCCGGCTGCTCCCACCCCTCCACAGCCCAGCACTCCAGTGAGTGAGGAGGGGCTTTAGCAGAGAGCTGTTACTGGCAGTCACCAGCTGTCTGCTCACGGAGTTGTAAGAACCGAGTGATCGGCAGTGTTCAATCGCTCGGTTCTCAGTGTAGAGGCGCCAGGGGACAGATGCAGCATCGGACAGATGCAGCATCGGACTGATGCTGCATCCATCTAGGTAAGTATAAATTGGGAAAGACTCCAAAAGCCATACTTCTCGTTTAAACACCTGTTAAACGCAGCACGGGCTTGCCTTCCTAGCATGTGGAAACAACGATCGGCTCCAACAGTCGCACAATGGCTCGCAAGGGTGAATGATATCGAGCAACTAGAGGACCTTACCTTGGCCCTTCGAGACAAGACCGAGGAACGTAAGACCAGGTGGTTCTATTAGAATCTCTTTTGCTTCTCTGATGAATACCTGCAATACGTTTGATCCACACAGTGTCTTTGTGCCTGCTCTTTATTGAGTTATGGTGCTAACTTGCTTTTCTCGGGCTCCCGCAGTGGCGACCCCCCCTTTTTTTTTTTCTTCTTCTTTTTCTCACTTTCTCTCTCCTTTTTCTATCCTCCCGCTGTATTATATTAAAATACTCTTGGATGTGCGCGGATTCAGGCACACATAGTCATATTTGACTTTTGTAAATTTCTATATATTGTGCTCTGAGGTTTTCTAGGCATAGGTTCCTATTCTGTGGCCTATTTCAAATTCACGGAGGCCTTACTGTTTACTTTTACCAGATCCTTTCACCATGTTTGGCTATAAATAATGCTGTAACCTTCTGTGGATTTTCTGGAAATGTAACTTGCAAATGACTTGAACATTGGTTAGATACATATATAGAGTCATGCTTTCTTTTGTTATCTGCTGCAAATCCTGCTGCTGTAAAAAAAAGTGAATTTATCAAAACTGGATCAGACAGAATTTAGAGCAGCTGTGCATGGCAACCAATCAGCTTTTATCTTTCATTTGCAATGCTTAACACACTGAATCTGATTGGTTACTAAGATTAGCTGATTGGCTACTATGCACAGCTGCTAAAGTTTTGATAAATTCCCCCAAATGCATTGCCCAAACCTTTAACCATTTGTTAGAACAGACGCACATCTAATTTACAACTGACAATGACATTTTCCAGCACAGTACAGACAAGAAAAATTGTGTCAAACATAACTTCACATCCTGAGCTCTGGGTGTGGGGGGGGGGGGGGAGCACGCGGGGAGAGAGAATGATGAATTAAGATTCCTGACTTAAGCTTTGTATTAATTTTCTAATGATGTAATTTTATATTGGGCACTGAGCAGTTCGGTTGTGGGAGGTCTTAGGCTGAGATCTCCTTCTGGGTTGGGTTTTTATGTTCTTCTGTTTTTTCTGTGTTTGGTTTGTTGGCCGGGGTATGCCCCCCGCAAGGCCTTGTTTTACTTGTGCTAAACTCAATAAAAAGAATTAAAAAAAAAACCATAACTTCACAGACCCCTCCTTAACCACTTAAGGACCGCCCGCCGCAGATTTACTTCGGCAGGCAGCCCCTCCTGCGTGAACTGACGTA
This sequence comes from Pelophylax lessonae, assembly GCF_965119305.1. Taxonomy (NCBI): domain Eukaryota; kingdom Metazoa; phylum Chordata; class Amphibia; order Anura; family Ranidae; genus Pelophylax; species Pelophylax lessonae. Next base: position 465,585,861 of record NC_138771.1, on the reverse strand, counting down.
AATGTACGTTGGTCGCGTGCCTGCAGCTAGAGGGCGAGCACGTGCCACCGCCGGTGCGCTCCCGCCCCCACTCGGCAGCGGGGACTCCGATGCACGGGGCCGGCGGCTCCGATTGCCGCTGGGCACCTGCGATTGTTCCCCGCTGACAGAGAAGGATGGTCAGCTGTTGTAAACACAGCCGGCCGTTCTTCTCTCTGGAATGATCACAAAGTGCCTGTGATCCTTCTATATAGGATCACAGGTGTCTGTGATCATTTCAAAAGCCCAACCCCCATACAGTTAGAGACACTCCCCTAGGCTTACATTTAACCCCTTGATCACCCACTGTGTTAACTCCTTCCCTGACAGTTTCATTATTACAGTAACAGTGCAAACTTTTAGAACTGATTACTGTAGTAATGTCACTGGTCCCCCCAAAAGTGTCAAAAATGTCAGGAGTCCACTCTGTCCGCCGCAATGTCGCAGTCCCGCAAAAAAATCACAGATTGCCGCCATTACTAGTAAAAAAAAACAATAAAAACGACATAAATCTTTGCCGTAGTTAGTAAGACGTGCTAACTTTTGCGCAAACCAATCAAAATATGCTTATTGCAATTTTTTTACCAAAAATATGTAGCAGAATACAAATTGGCCTAAAATGTTAAAAAAATATATATTTTTCATTTTTTTTTGGGGGAATGTTATTTAGCAGAAGCTGAAAAATATTGTTTTTTTTCAGAATTGTTGTTTTTTTGTTGTTTATGGCGCAAAAAATAAAAATCCCAGAGGTGATCAAATACCACCAAAAGAAAGTTCTATTTGTGGGGAAAAAAGAACATCAATTTTATTTGGGTACAGTGTCGCACGACCACGCAATTGTCCGTTAAAGTAACGCAGTGTTGTATCGCAAAAAATGGCCTGGTCATTAAGGTGGGTGAACCTTTCGGAGCTGAAGTAGATAATTAAATAAAATGTTTTTTCTCATACCTTGCATAGGCCTGGTCTTTAAGGGGGCAAATCCTTCCGGCCCAGAAGTGCTTAAAGATGAAATAATCCTTAAAACAAAAATGTAATATTTTTCATCTTAGCCATTTTTGTAGGTGTGGTGACTATGTTATTTATCTTTTTTTTTTAGGTTTTTCTCCTTTATATTTTTTATCCAGTAAAACAAAAAAGTCCAAGTGTCAAGTAGAATCCCTCCACCATGTGAATTCATGGCCACCACATGTAAGGATGTACTCTTATCAAAGATTATGTTCAAACTGTATTGTTACCAGATACGGAGACTCAGTCAGTCAGTGTTAGTCATTGCAGAAGTAAGTTCTTAAACTTCAAAAGACTGAAAAAAATGTCCCTGTACTCCACTGAAGTTAAGCTGGATACAACTTTTTAGCTGCCTGTGGATGGTGCCAAGTCAGCTGGTAAAAACACTGTTTGAACAGACTGGGTCTATAATGGGATTGTTGCCAATGATACGGGTGGTTTGAGGACAGAGGACTGACGTTACCCCATGGCCTGTCTGGAACTGCTTCCATTTGTCTTCCATATGTGACTAGTGCTGGAGGAGACATTATAGCTTGTGTGATCTTCCGTAATTGGAGGACCATGCTTTTTGGTAAGAGTACATTCCTACATGTGGTGGTGAATTCACATGGTGGAGGGGTTCTACTTTCATTTTGCAACGCAAGATCTCCTTTCACCCATCTTCACTTTTTTGGGATTTATTGTTTATGAATTGCCTTTGACACTTGGACTTTTTTGTTTTACTGGATACTTACTGGCGAGATCAACGAAAGGAAGTAAATCATTTTGTTTAGTTTGACTTACAGCGCAACACATATATGTACACATTTCTTTATTGTGAAAAATATCTCACGTTAGTGATGCAGCTTTTAGTTTAAATTGGGGTATTCACAAGCACAATATTTTATGGTTGTGTGTTAAAGCGGAGTTACACCCAAATGTGGAACTTCCACTCATTTGCTTCCTCCCCCCCTCCGGTGCCACATTTAGGAGGGGGAACGGGTACCTGTTTTTGACAGTTACCCTTCCCACTTCCTGGGACGGCGCAGCGGCCAAGTGAGGACCCCTCCTCCTACCCTTCACCTTTGAGCGAATCCAAGTGCGCAGCGTGCTTCGCGCATGCACAGTGGGGACCCGCCCGTGAAGCCGCAAGGCTTCACTGCCGGGTTCCCTGACCGGCAATGGCGGCAGGAGCACCCGACAGCTGATGGAAACATCGGCTGCAGTGCTGAAATCGCTGGACTCCAGGACAGGTAAGTGTCCTAATATTAAAAGTCAGCAGCTATACTACACTTCAAGTATACATTAAGTCTGTTGCTTTTCAACAGACCAAGATGTCTAGAAAAAGTGGCAGAGGGTTGAGACAAACCATTTAACACTAACAAGGGTGCTTATAATGCTCAGCATTTATTATGTTACTGTATGTAAAACCTTTATCCTAAAAGGAAAGACAAAACTGTTGCTTAATCTGCTTAAAGAGGAAGTAAACCCTCCTCTACAACTTGTACCTGTAGGTAAGCCTATATTAAGGCTTACCTATAGGTACTGTAAATATCTCCTAAACATGTACCGTTTAGGAGATATTTACTTTGCATGCTCTGAAGGAACGGCTGCTCGTGCCGTTCCTTCAGAGCCCCGTGCCGTTATCGCAGGCTCCTGCGCGCATGCGTGGTAATGACGTCATCGCGGCTCTAGCCAATCAGATGGCCGGATGCCGCAAACCCGGAAGAAGGGCGACAAGAACATGTTGCCCATGGACAGGTAAGCGGTTGGCATTGCGGGGGCTTCGTTCTTAGGTAAGTATTTCATAATGAGCTAGTATGCGATGCATACTAATTCATTATGTGTTTTTCTTTCAGATGTTCGTTTAAAAAAAAAAAAAAATCGGAGGTTTACAACCTCTTAAAAAAAAGAAACGTTAGTCGGAATTCAGTTTTAATTTGTTACTCAAGTCCATCTTAATTTCCAAGTCCATTTAACACTCCCCTCTCCCCTGATTGACAAGCTGCTGTCCAAAGGTGTCTCTGCTGTTCCTCTTCCCAGTGTGGAGACCCCTGAAGACAAGAAGTGTTTTCCTGGCTGGACCACCAGGTGAAAATAAAGGAAATATGCCTGAAAAAAAAGAAAACAAATGAAGCCCTAACAGTTATGGATTTGCAAGCTGCAAAAAATTACATGTTTGATTTATAATTTGATATGACCTGAACATTGCATAGAAAGCAACAGTTGGGTAGCAACAGTTGGGTAGGATTTTTTTTTTTTTATGATATGTAACAAATATAATGTAGGTGTTATTCCGATTTGGCTGCAAAAGTGGACATACATTTCAAGATCCAGCACTGACATGTGTGTTTACAGTGATACTGAATGCCCTGAATTTTACATACATAAAAAAATGACTACTGTACACAGCATGACATCATACTCCCCCATAAAAACAATAAACCAGACAGATTCTTATTAACTGTTATTTTATTAAGAGGTCTTACAAGATTGCAATTGAAATCATTTAAATACAAATCACTTTTTTATTCTTGTACAGAAAGTGTAATAAAGTTAAAAGATCTTATTATTATACGGAGCATTATTGCAAATGCTTACAAAATTTTTGCATAGAGTGAGTACAGACTCACAGAAAACCCAAATACAAAACAACCCCAAAAGCTGTATATGTTTCTCCGTATTCATTCCGCACTCACACAGTCCAATCATAACTCAGACATGCACAGAAATGTATTGGGAAAATGCTTGGGGTATCTCAGAAACATTCAAAAATAGGGTAATACCTACCACGAATGAGAGTTTTGTCTTAGATGGTGCCATCTTTTGGTGGCCTAAGACAAGATCTAACCTTTCATCTTGGTCTTCAGGTGCCTCCTATAAACACTAGGGTACCAGTACTCTAATACTGACTCTGTATCACCATGTTGTTTCCCCAGTGTCCACAGGAGGCAAAAGTGACCACATTCTTTGGGAGTGTGGACCTTCAAAACTATGGTAGGGGGCACCACAAAGAAGGGGACTTCCTCTGTTTATGATTTAAGTGCTTTATAAATATATTGTATATTTATTATTGAGTGAAGTTACTGGTCTACAGACAGTTCAAACAAACTCACAATGAACTGACACCTCAAAATGGCTACACAATTGTCTGTAGGCCTTAGGAACCAAACATCCTTTTAAAATGGCTGTACCACATCATTAGGGTTAAACTTTGACACATTTTATTTTGGCAATTACATTCAACCTTCCGCTGCTTTTCCTAAATATTAGCTATTTGAGCATAACGGTCGCACTATTGTTTGCAGGTGACAAAGAAACCATCAAGACAAATGGTACTGTCCTTAGAAGTATTGTCTGGATTGTAATATTTTAGGACAACTTTATGAATTGACATTAATCAATTTCAAGCAAACATATTGTCCAATGTGACTAATAGATGGGACTGGATTTAATTTACAAGGAACCCAATGTAAGGTTTTTTTTTTCTTTTTTATGAACTATGATTACTGGGTGAAAGAAGACACCACAATGTGCTAGTGCATTGTGGGATGCGAGGGGAAGGGGTTGCAAGTTGTAGTAATGTCAAGATTTCGAACCCCAATACCAAATGGACAAAATACTGGACGCGCATCAACATTTGAATACAAACACATACACACAGACACACAAACTCCCCTGTTTCTCTATACAATGTTATGCTGGAGTTCAGTGATTTTCTTTAAGCTTTAATAAATTCCCTTGGGGCCCACACAGATAAATCTACAATTGTTTTGTTCATAAGCTCTACGTCTTTATGGGTCTTCAAGATCAATGTCATTGTAAATTTTATGGCACCTTGTCAAGTCATAGTATGTACTAACTAAGGTAACGATTACGGAGCGTGTTTTATAAGCCTCACACTAGACCAGGTGTCTCCAAATCTAGCCCATTACAAGATTTTATCTGGCTTGTAGCTAGGGTCAGTGGTGAATCCTCAATGTGCACAGATTGGGGTACTAAGGTCAGCAGAGGCTGCCTATGGTCTCCGCCTCTGATTTAAGGAGGGACTCTGATGGGGAACTTGATGTAAGGGGTGGAATATGATAGGGACTCCGATGTGAAGGGTAACTCAGATGTAGGAAGGACTTTAATGGAAACCCTGATATATGAGGGGAAACCGGTGAAAAGGGGGGCTCTGATGGGGATTTTTTTTGTCCGGCAGGTGTTTCAAAAATATATGATGTGGCCCTTGTATTGAAAAGTTTGGAGATCCCTGCTCTAAGCCAAAGCCAAAGTACAGAAATACACAACAACCAACCAGATTCCATCTATTTATAATCTCAAGAGGGTAAGATGAAAACTGATTGGTTGTCATAGATTACTAAACTTGACCCATCCTTTGAAATTCCTTTTTTTAAAAGCTTTGGGCAATTTAAATCTACACCTCTAAAAGGGTGCATCTTGAGGGCATAATTGACATAAATAAAATTCCTTTGAATTTTCAATAAATACGGGTTATAATTTGTGATCATTGACCTCTTCAGATTTAAATTACATCAGTAATATCTAGTGGCTAATGATCATGAATACGACCAAAATGAAATTCTGCTTATCAGAATTTCAATATGGCAGCATTCATTTAATTAATGAAATACAATTTTAAATCTTAAGCAGCCTGGAGTGTTTAAAACTCTCCCGCTGCTGCTGGCGAATGGCATACATTGGTGGTAGTAAAAAGGTTAAATGTACTCTGTCACTTTAAAAACTAAAGACCCTTTGTAAGAAACCAGTAATATTACCAGTACCGCCACCCGTGATTCTCATCTTCACTCCCTTTGAGAGCCACAATGGCCAGAGTTACCTCAGCATCCAAGACTTTCAGGTGTCAGATGCATGAACGCCCTCTCTACAGGTTCCACCTTAAGGTCACTACTGTGTCCCTGCACAGCTGTAGTGATATAGTGACCAGTGGGGAGACCACAGTTTGGAGCTGGGGGAGCAGGCTTCTGACAAATCTGGAAAGGTTTGCATACTGAATATTTTTTGGTCAATGAAGATCTTCAAGTGAGCGATAATCAGGACAATAAGAGGCAGAACTGGTAAGTGTTATTACACTTCTTTTACAAGGTGGCTTTTGAAATAATTTGTTTCTAATGACAGACCGTTCAGGGACAAGGCCCTCGAGCATCCAAGGAGAATAGAACAAAAGCCCCCCGTCCCCCTCCATAAATTGACTCTATTCTATGGTTACCTTGAAATCCACAACACTCAGCTAAACTGCTGGATCCAACGGCAACAGCATAAAATGCCTTGTACAGGAAGTGGCGGACATATGGATGCTTAAAAAGATGAAACTAGTAAATAGGAAAAAGGTTGTCAATCATGTCCAAAAAAAAAAAATGTGAAGACGTTAGAGTGATGGACGAGAGACAAGCCTCTATGGCCCAAAGTATAGCCTAATCCTTCAAGTCGGCACTTACCAGCTGTACTTATGGATTTTACTGTCAACTATAATATCCAAATACAATAAAAGCATTTTCTAGCTGAGAAACATATGGCAGTAGTTAAACAAACAGAATTCCCTCCTTCACCTGGTAAGAACTCAAAGACAAGTTCAAGCAGGGATTTTGTTAAAGGTACACAATCATTATTATCTACTTAGAGAACTAGTTGTAGTATTTTTTAATGCAAGCACATTTTTATGTAAATTAATTAACATTTATGCTTTTCTTTTTTTTCCCTCATACGTATGTAAATTCTGTAACTGCTACAGAGTAGCCATTTTATTAACACAATTAACATAGTATTTTATGGGCCTAAGAAAATCAAGACTGATAGGATAGCTCTGAACTGAATCAGCTGGGGTTTTTCTTCCCTGACCTTGAAGAGGAGGGTGAGGAATTTTTTTGAAGAATCTATGTCTGTTTTAGCCAGCTTTCTTGGTTATCACTATCCTTTGCTCACCCCAATAAAGAACTCCATACACTAGAATATTCTCAAACAGACATCCGTACGAAAATTCTCATTGGTAAATTAAATGGTTTGATGAATATAATTCAAAAGTACTTCAAAAAACAATTGCTTTTAATTCCTTCAGTGCCTATTCCCCAACCATTTATGATAGAGAGCTGGACTTGGCAATACTGGAGGTCCATAGTGGTGAAGTTGGGAGGCTGGGTGAAATGAGGGAACCAGAGGTGGACTGGAGGCAGGGATGATGGCTCACATAGTCTGCTGAACATATTATATGCAAAGCAGGTATCTTGCTACAAATATAAAGTGAGCTGGAAGGCTCTAATAGCTCATATTGCAAACACTGGTTTCTGGTCACTTATGTGAAGGGCAATGTCAATATATCCAACGAAACTGGATTTATGATAAATGTAAAAAAAAAACTACAAATTGGACATGAATTCTCATTTGACATTTCTAAAGGTAAAGAGATTGCTTGGTTTCATCTTCACCTTAGAAGTATTGGACAACCCTTTCGTTTATGACAAGTTGGCCTTTGCTAGTCTTTGGTTTAAGATATACCTAACACATGGAATGCAGAGCCATTGGCAAACAGTGATCTATCTGAATGAATAAAGTGATTGTTAAAACGTAAGCCTACTGGTAACGAAGTGCAATTTGATTATTTCTTTTTTTTTTCCTGACTGTCCTACATTTATGATGGTCAAATCCAATTGGTCACTATAGGTTACACATTAATCATCTTTGTGCTACCTTGTAAAAAAAAGCCTGTAGGTATTCTATGATTTAATGGGTCCTGCTGCACTTTCTGTTTATGTCATTTGTCTGGATAGGTAATTTTTTATGGGAACAAGTGTCAAAAAACATGCTAAAAAATGGATAAATCAAACACCTATACAGATAATTTCATTGTGTCTCAGTTTTCCTTTACATAGTCATGGGGCATCCCCTTGGGTCTAGTGCGCAAAAGAGGTCTCGCAATCAAATGTTTGTTACTCCCAGATGAATAGGTGTAACCTCATTGCTTTTGGATTCCAGAACATTGGAAAAAGTGACTTTTGGTTTCATAACATAAAGAAGGCTGACCTCCTCTACTTTACTTTCTTTAGAATCTGGTAAATTTAACTATAAAATAATTTTGTATAAAGCTAACAAGATTTATAAATGTATTTACAAAGGTTGTAACACTCATATAGCAAGGTCCAACACAGTGCTACTATCAATGAAACATAATATTATAGTCCACTCATTTAAATGGCGGTGCTCATGGAAGCCATTATGTTGGAAAGGTCAGACTTCAAGGGAAACCATATTTTTTTTTTCTACAGTTCCTTTAGATAAACACAGAGAATCATTAGGTTAAACAAATTCAAACTGGTACAGCATTGTTAAAATCCAATCTTTGCTATCTTGCAGGCCTACAGCTGATGTAAGCATCTTAACATCTGACACATCTGGGTGTGTCAGATGCCTTTGTTACCACACAGTTACATGCCCTCATTGTACCCTTTCCACCACCCCACCTTTCTGCTACGTGATTAATGTGTCCCTGCAGCTATTAATACAGGTGCTAAGATTAAAGTGGTTGTAAAGTTCAGACATGAAATATGAACAAAGCATAGCCCTGTGTAGTGTGTACTGGTCTCAGTTTAGAGCAGTGCCATTTCTCTCTGCTGCTTCTTTCCCCTTCTATTAGCACAAATCACTTTTGACAAGTTTTCCTGACACAGAGAGAAAAAAGGTGAAAGGGGAGGGAGCACCAGCTGATTGACAGCCTCAGCTCTATTCCTGTGTGCTGTGTGAAAGGGGGTGTCCCTTCCCTCCAATTAGCTCTCAGAGCTCTCCTCACTGAGCTCTGCAGAGTGTAACTTTATCTTCAATTTGTTTCATATCTGTGTATCACTTGAGGCCAGTCACTTCACTGGCTATATGAGAAGGTTTACAACAACTTAAATTTTTCTTAAAAATATTTGACATCATTTGTTTAACCAGATGATGGTGTCTCTCTAGGTAAATGCTGACCACATTCCCTGATATACAGATGGCCTCTAGAGGGTGCAACTACAAATCCTTGTATGAAATAATAAGACCAAATATTCAAGCGCAAGCATGGGAAAACGCTGACATTTTCTTAAAAATAACTTTTTGGTGAACATTACGGTAAGAACTTAAGATGTGTGCTAGCTGATAAAACAGTATAGTTTGCCTTCAAGCCTATGAAGCCAACAGAAGCCAACAGCAGTGTATTGAGGCCCTCTTTCTGCTTTTGATTATTTGGCCATTCTTGGATTACCAGAAAAGCAGCCTAAATCCAGTGTAAAAAATGGGCTCAATCAATAAAATCACTTAAAAGCTGTCAGGCAAAACTTGTAAATATGTTCAAATCTATTTATTGAAACACTGGAAAAGGATGTGGTGAGAAGTGATCTCTACCAACCAATCAGACATCACCTTTTATCGGTATATAGCAGTCAGAACAAAGGTGATAGTTTATCGGTCTTTTCTGGGTCACTTTTTTTCACACGCTATCCTTTGCCCTGTAAAAAAAGTCCACTTAGCATTTGTATTAACTACTGAGAAATTCTTAATATATGTGCACTGCGCTTCTGAAATAATACTGAATAATCTCTATGTGCTGCTGCTTTATGGAAATAAAATCAAACAATAAAGGTGAAATTAAGTACAACAAACATTTCATAGCAGCGCACCAACTACAATCAAATCAAAACCAAACCATGTAATTGAAATAAAAAAATAACCAATGTGCAAACCAAAAAAGTCCATAGGATTTAAAGGCCAACAGAGTGTGATAGAACTGGTGTATTATATATAAAGAAAACCTCAAAGCTATACACCATATATCCCCCATCACAGTGTTCAGTCCAGGTTCCACTCCCTAAGGAAAAATGCTCACCAGATATTGCCATTCACTCTCCTGTCTGGCTAATATTGCTTATGCTGATCTAAAGCTGCTCATAATCACCAAACTCCGTCCCGATATTGCGATTGATCTCCACATTTATTTATTTTTTTATATATATTTGATGTAAGTGCATTACATTCATAATAATAATTTCACACTATCAGAGGCTCTGTCTTGATTCTTTCCCCACATGTGGAGATCGATCACAATATCTGGACGGAGATTGGTGATTATGAGCGGCTTTAGATCAGCATAAGCGATACTAGCCAGACAAGAGAGTGAATGGCAATACTATCTGGTGAGCATAATTCCTTAGGGAGTGGAACCTGCACTGAACACTGTGGTGGAGGATATATGGTGTATAGCTTTGAGTTTTTTTATTTTAATAATCCACCAGTTCTATCACATTTTGTTGGACTTTTATATCGTATGGACTTTTTTGGTTTGCCTATTGGTTATATTTTTATTTATTTTTTATGGATTGGTTATGATTTGATTGCAGTCGGTGCTCTGTTGTGAAATGTTTATTGTACTTAATTTCACCTTTATCGTTTGCTGAGAACTTATATTTTAAGTAAACAAGGCAAGGTGAGTTGTCCAAAAAGACAAAGCCAAATGAAGGACAGGTCATGTGACTTATGCCATGTTCCCCAACCAGGTCACATGATAGTGAGCCATTTTCTAAGTATCCCATAGCCATGTAATAAGACTGTAGCAGCATTTTGAACTAGTAACCTGTAACATTATCGAACATACAAAAAAAAAAAAAAAAATAATAAGCATCTTTTCATAAGAAATCACACCACTCAGACATCACTCAAACTCCATTCATTGTACTCCATATGTAACACCCACCCCAAATAACATAAAACAAAAAAATAAACAAAACATAGACAGCAAACAGTTAAATTTGAAACTTCCCCTCTGTGCTTTTCCTTGCAGAGTGCATTGTCTTAAGGCATAGGCACATGTCCCCCTTTTTTGATAAGAGATGGTTCAGTCCAGTATTCTATGTATTACAGTGCTCTGGGTGACCTTATGCATTATGGAGCAGATTGAAGAGATTATTAGGGAGCGATAAGGGGAGTTACATATACATGAAAATCCCAGAAAAATATTAGAAAAAGAAATTAAATGAATAAAATTTAAATGAAAAATCATCAGATTGTTTTACGAGTATTTAACAAAATGTCTGCATATACCCAGTTAAATGTTTGCTTTCTTTCCTGCAGTCCAGTGCTTGATGGGCCAGTGGCCATTTATCATTCATCACATTATGTTGATTGGCAAACACAGAATATATTAAGGTCGCAGAAAGTTTTTTTCTTGATTCAGATGACATGCTGATGGGAAGAGATGGCCACAGTTTACCCTTTTCCTCATGTACCCCACTGTTAGAGGTATTTTTCACATACGAAATCTGTTGTTGTGATGCTTTGTTACATACATGACCAGGACAGATAGAAACACATAGGGAAGCACAAAAAGAAGTGCTTCCTGGGTGGCTTCAACACTCAACAAGTGGCCACCATATACCGTAATTTATTGACCTGTTTCAGTATATATGGCCACGTGTGGCAACATGGCTTTTTCATGCCCTAGTTCAAATGGTGCATGTAACACCTTGTAATGCCAAGCCCAGATGTACATTGCTTCTCTAGGAGCACCACCCTCAGAAAAAATGTCTGGACTCTGGTGAAATGAATCTGTATGTATTTGGCCCTATTGTATTTGTCTGCGGACACCTGGCCAACCACATTTTTTAATTCAGGTGTTTCGGTGAAGTGTACTGTTAATGCTACAGCCTACATGTACATTTTATACAGTTGTGAACTTTCAACCTTGTGGCAACAGTTTAGTATAGGCCCTTTTCTGTTCCAGCATGACCATGCCCGTGTACTAAGCCCCCTCCATTTGTTTTCCCAGTAATATTTCCTAGTATGTACAAAACTCTGTATGCTTGACAATGTAAGCTACCAGAAATTATACAATAAAAGAGACTAACATGGGAAGGATCTGGAAGCTACTGACAGGTACTACAGGCTCTATACATAAATGAGTGGCACAGAGACCAGCTAATGATACGCGAGGAGGAGCGTTCTATGCTCCCTGCTAATTCCCTTGGTTCTCCAACAGCACGGATCAGGGCACTGTATAAAAGCAAGAAATAGGCCAAAGCTTCTCTATGCTCCCTATTAACATCTGCCATTATACTGACGCTAATTATTAGATAAAATCTCAGGTTTAAACCACGTATTTGGTCTGACAATAACCCTTTGAGAAAGAAATAAAATGCCTATCAGATTTAAACCACTATAACATTAGAGAGATAAGGAGGAAACTTGTGTGCAACTGAAATCAATGACGATCAATAGCGCACAAAGGAAACAATATAGGCTCTGTCACTGTACATTGTCAAGACTGTGCTAGACAAAAAGAGGCAACAAATCTGGAAGTCGCATTGGCTATATTGTTCGAGTGGTATTTTCAACTGTGGTCAGGTCTTGTTAGATATTCCTCATTAAACTATTTTTATTATTAAAAAGAAAATAGCAGGTAGGAAACATGGAAGTTGCCACTGCCGACTTGTTTTTAAAGGTGCAAGATAAAGGGCTGTCATCCTCATCCTTTCTTCGCTATTAGTAAGTTCGACCCAGAACAAGCACATAGGGATTGGAATCAGGACTCTTGACTTGCAAGGTTGTTGTGGGGCAGTTACCCAGTGTATTGTAAAGCAAGGATAAAGATGATGGCCTTGGAACTTGAATTTCAAAAATCAGACCAGCAGTGTCAACTCCTGTACTTCTGTCCTAGCAAATTGCTAGTAGTAAGTTTATATGCAGTCTTGTGGCTGTGGTGGCACAAAAGGTACAAAAACAAAATGTCTCTGTCCAGTGTCACTTAACCTTGTTAAGCAAATACCAGTATGTGGATTGTCAATCTGCACACACCATAGCAAACTTGCATCCAATGGCCCACTTGAATGTATGTGCTTGCTTCCCCACTATGAGCAAGATATGAAGTTTTGTATTTGCAATTCAGGACAGTAAATGGGCACATATGGGTGGGTCAATGGATGCCAATTCTTTAAAGCCAATTTACCAACCTTTATACAGATTTCCTTTGTTTTTGAATGGATTTTTTCCTATTATTAAAATAGAAATATTTATCTGGCATCTTGCTATGTTGCCTACTGAAACACAAGCATTCATATACCTAAAGTTTAAAAGTTAATAAAGCTCTTTGGGTGGCTGTTTTAATTGGCTGCCTTAGATACCTGTATAATATAAACCCAATTCCAAAAAAGTTGGTGTAAAATCTACAAAAAACAGAATGCAATGATTTACAAACCTCAAAAACCCATATTTTATTAAAAATGGAAAACAAATCAAACTGATGAAATATACAAAAGTGAGGCCATTTTGAACTAGGTGAATTGGCAACAGGTCAATAATATGACTGGGTATAAAAAGAGCATCTTAGGCCCCATTCACATGTGCGCCTCGGTTTTGTGAAATCTGCTTGCTCAGCGGGAGATCACTCCGCTGATCCGGCTGAGCAGGTGGATGACAGGTCTGTCTTCACTCACTGTGCAGAGTGGAGATGGACACCGTCTCGCTCTCCTCTATGGGAAAATTGGGTAAAAACAGACCGTCAGTCTGTTTTCATCCAATCCACCAGACGTATAGAAAATTGGATTTTGCGGGCAGAATCAAATCGGATATGCCAATTCGCAATACTGGATGCCCCTGATCTTCTGGCCCTTAGACGGCACTGCATTAAAAACAGTCATGCTTCTTTAATGGATATCATTGCATGAATATTTCTAAAAATGGCTGTTTGTGAACACAGTTCACTGTGCCATTCAAAATGCAAGGTAAAGTGCTAGCATGCAAAGAAGAAGCTATATCTGAACATGATCCTGAAACAACGCTGTCTTCCCTGAGAAAAAACAAATTTAAAATAGTCTATTACAATGTGGGAAACTGTTCTGTGGTCAGATGATTTAAAAAATGTACATTCTTTTTGGCAATCATGGGCACAACATCCTCTGGACTAAAGAAGAGAGGGAACTTTTGGCTTGTTATCAGCGCTCAGTTTAAAAGCCTTTATCTCTAATGGTATGGGGATGCATTAGTGCGTACGGAATGGGCACCTTGCACATCTGGAAAAGCCCCATCAAGCTGAAAGATACTGTATATCCAGGTTTTAGAGAAGTATATGCTCAGGCATATTTGAGACAACATTCCTCTCCCAAAACTCCAGCAACGGGTTTTCTCAGTTCCCAGACATTTAAAGAGTGTTATTAAAAGAAGAGGGAGTTCTACACTGTGGAAAACATGTCCCAATATTTTTTTAAATTGGGGTTGTACTTTGCCAGCTTTTTCTTGCCCTGTCCCAAAATTTTTTGAGACATGTTGTAGACACATGTCAATTTCAAAATTACCTCATTTTTTTCTTAAAATAGTTTAAACATTTGTTATGTTTTCTATTATCTATTATAAATAAAACATGGGTGTGATGGGAGTCACTTTGGGTGGTCGGCCCGTGGCCACCAGATTCCCTTGGAGAGGTTGAGGTTGGGAAACCCTTGTTTCAGCACCCCATGCCCATTTTTTTCTTAAAACAGTTTAAACATTTGTTATGTTTTCTATTATCTATTATAAATAAAATATGGGTGTGATGGGAGTCACTTTGGGTGGTCGGCCCGTGGCCACCAGATTCCCTTGGAGAGGTTGGGAAACCCTTGTTTCAGCACCCCATGCCCCTCTTACGTGTAAGTCACCCTGTGTCTATTAGGGGCACAGGGTGACCGAGAAAATGATGGACAGCTACTTAATGGACACTGAGAATGTGGTTTGGATTACTTCAAATGGGACATTGTCTGAGCTTTGCCATATAGCCTGTTGTAGACCGTTGCCATACTGTCTGCAATTCCTGATTAATCAAAAGCATTGCTTAGATGTGGATGCCATGGGTAATTGTTGTTTGGAACACCTATTGTATCTGCTATCAAACTCTTGTGGGATGTGTCTATACTTGTAATAATGTGTCCTTTGTATTCACTGTTTTAGGGGCCGAATAGTCTAGTCATCCAGGCTGGGTTAAGTGACTAGTTAACTAGCGCATGTTAATTATGTTAATTATGTTTCTGGTTACAGTTTGTATTGTTAGGGTAAAATGATCAGGATGTCCTCCTGTGGGGTATATATTCTGTGTGAGTTTGCTCAATAAACAGTTCCAGATCTCATACAAGCTATTTGTCGGCTATAATATCTGATATCTATGTTCAAGACTGGACAAAGCAGTATACTGATGGAAGCACTCAAGCACAGTGTGGGTCAGTTCTGTCACAATGGGTTTATGAGATTTTTTAAATCATTGCATTATGTTTTTATGTAGATTTTACACAGCGTTTCCACTTTTTTGGAATCGAGATTGTAAAAAAATCAGTCACAAAACTCTTAAAATGTATATAAAAATGTATATATATAAATTTTTATTGTTTTGGATGGAGCATGATTAAAGTCTCTCTTCTGTTTTTACAGCTGTCTGTGCACCCACTGGAGAGATTCTCTCTCGCTGTTTGTCCTGGTGACCATTGGTACTGGGACAGAAAGTGATAAGCAATACAAAATGTTATAGTTGTCACCAAATGTCTTTTCACTCCCTTTTGTGTCTGCTGGGACAGTAAGTGAAGGGGAGTCTTCACAAAAGAACACAGATGCAGAAATAAAAATATGACAGACGTTTTAGCCATTCACTATAGCTTTAGATACATTTTAATACTCTTTTGGTAGAGAACGGCAGCCTGGGTGCAAAAGTATACTTGCTACCTTTTTTTATCTCTGTGAAGGTTTCCATAAGAGAATTCCTAAAAAAATATCACTGCATCTGACAAATGACTCTCTGTGCAGGTCAAGGATGAAACGGATGAAACGTTATGGAACAGGATCTTCACATTAGGGTATAAAAGTAAGTACGGTATACTCTTGCCTACAGGTTGCCCACATCACTCGCCTTCCAACCCTGAAATTGTTTTAAATACAGGACTACTTAAACCTTTACTATGTGACATAAACTCTTGTAGTAGCCCTTACACTCCAGACTCTGTATGTCATCTTTGCAAATCTGCTAATTTTATAAATAAAACCCTACACAATATATAACTATGTGCAATGTCATCTTATACCTTGCAGTTTAGGGTATCTTATGGTTTAGTGAGTAGCCCCCTCTGAATTGCAGTCCTTGAGAAACAGCAAATGGGAACAAGGGAAGACAAGTGATGGTCACCCTGAGCTTCTGGTACTGAACAATCTCTTCTATGGGGGAAAAATAGATTTACAGATATATATATCTATATATATATTTGTATATATTCACACGCACACACATATTGTTTCTGAGGCTTCCTGTGTCTGAATACAGTCATGCTCCAGGACTTTGGAGCTTGGCTTGCCAGTCTCTTACAGACAGATGTTGTTATTTGTCTGACAGGTGGATTCACTGCCGGCTTGAGACAAAAACAGTTTTCCACTGGCACACACGCAGATCTCATACACGTTTTGCCGCGGCGCTGACGCAGAGTAAGAGCCCCGTGGTAGATGTGGAAGCCTCACGTTAGCTGCTTTTAACTGGATCTGAAAAATAAAAAGGTTTATTTAAAGGAGTACATAATGCAAACAACCTATACCATGTTTAAGTACAGTCTGCTTACAAAATGAATTAGCATGGCAAAAAACTCTGTTACCACTAATCTATTTATATTTTCACCAAAAGATGGCCACATATAGAGAGATGTTGTCCGAATCACAAACTTTTTCTTGACTTAAGCTGGCCAAACACTGATTGAAATTCCTTCTGAAGCCACTGAATTTCGATCAGTGTGTGGCTGTCCCTGCTCAACAGAAGTCAATTATTTGATCAGAAGGAATTTAGACACTGCACCCTGGATTGCTACCTCACCATCTTATTGAATCAATTCTTGAATTACAAAAATGCAGACACTCATTAGGACTTTTGGCTCACTGACTGCGGCTAAAATCTTCTATGCGGCTTGAGACACTTGCACAGTGGGTCCTCACTGACGTAAATAGGATATTTTCCCAAGTGTCTGCAGCTTTAGGTTTTTGAACTTTATTCAAAAATATCTCTAAACGCTACTTGTAGATTTTTTTAAAGGTTTATTGGCCCTTTAAAAATGACTCAAATAACTTATCAGATCTACAAATCAGTTTCAGCAATATGTTTTGGAGATAACTATAAGAGGAACGTGTCTAAATTAATGATAGGACCATATTCCTGGCTAGTCTATTTTTTATTAGCAGCCTACCTCTCCGTCTGTGGAGTCTAGCCGTAAATCTGTTCTACAAGATGCTTCTAGACCGCCGGCTTCTGCATTTATCTCAATTCCTTTTGGTGCCTCCATGATCAAGGTCCGTGTCGGTGATTCCAGCCTGTTCAAAAGCAGGTAAGAAATATTAAGAAGGCTTACAGAGCGGCAGCAGTAGTGAAATCAGTCTCACTGGTACAAGTTATAACAACGCAACCTCAAAAAATGGCTTGGTTTGACCTGCCTAGCACAAGGGAATGCACCTGCTAAAAATTGATTTATTATATTGCTCTGTTAAAGTTATGAGCATACTTCAGAATTGTGCCTGCCATCACTTTACAGACTGTTTGTCAAATTTATGTTTCTTTAAAGCCGACTTATGCTGGGATGTTAAGTTAAAGTGAACATACAGCTTTACCTTTGCACAGCAAAGCCACAGATTCACTTTAACTCTCACTTCCCCACCAGCATATATTTAACTTTTATTACTCTCCTTTCCTACTCTGTTTAGCCAGAGGGATGGAAGAAAGATAACCCTGTTCCACTTTTGATTGGCTCCAGTTGGAGCTTACTGATGATTCTCTCCACCCTTGTGGCAACACCAAGCACCAGTGCTGTCAGTGAGTGAGTCAAGTGGTGCACTATATCCCTAAATACTGAATATTTTCTTCCTTCCTGGCAGCTAAACAAAATTAAAAGTAAACATAAAAAGATTCTGCTCTAGAGGGGGACATTAAAGCAAACCTGTTGCTTAGCCCTGCATATCATGCGGCCATAGCTCAGGTTTTTGTCAAGTCAGGTTGGCTTTAAGGTACATATTGTCCCCTTTAGTGATGTATCTCTGTGATGGATACATTTAGACCAATACAAGAGCCTAAATATTTGCTTTTTTCTGGAGAAAATGTTGCTCTTTCCAGTGCTGGTAAAAAAACAAAAGTCTGCCCTCTAGGCAGTGGTGTATTTAGGTTTTTTGCTGCCCTAGGCCTGACTAAACTTGGGCACCCCTAATTTAAATATTACCCACCCCTTCCTGTAAAAGGCCACACCCTTTCCTGTTTATGACTCGCCCTGTCATCTGTAAACCACAGACCACAACCACAGTCTATCAGTGCCGTCTCATCAGTTCCCATACGTTCAGCTTTATCAGTGCCCATCAGTGCAGCTTTATCACTGCTCATCAGTGCAGCCTCATTACTGCCCATCAGTGCAGCCTCATCAGTGCAGCATATCAGTGTGGTCTCATATGTGGCCATCAGTACAGCCCCATCAGTGGAAACCAGTGCAGCCTCTCAGTGTCCATTAGTGCAGCCTATCAGTGTATCATATCAGTGCCCCTCAGTGCAGCCCTATCAGTGCAGCTTATCAGTCCTGACTCATCAATAGCCATCAGTGCAGTCTACTGGTGCCCATCAGTGCAACATATCAGTGCCCATCAGGGCAGCCTATCAGTGCAGCCCCATCAGCTTTTTTGCTGCCCCCCTGTAAAGTGTTGCCCTAGGCCTGGGCCTTGTTGGCCTAGGCCAAGATACAGCACTGCCTCTAGGGTCTTGTGGTCTTCATATTTGGTGAATTCTTTGACATTCTGTGATCACTAAAACCTTCCCTATTGTACTGTACTATATATGTATAGCTTTTATTTTTTGCTCTTCTATTACTCTTTATGTGACCGTACCAGCAAGACTGTTCTCCAATGTAACCAGCATTGTGGGAACTTGTAGCTTTTTTCTCCTGAAAAATTATATTTTAGTTTTTTGTTATTCTTCATCCAAACTGGGAAGACTTTTAACTTAGCTTTATGTCAACAAAAGACAGTAGGGAGACTATGAAATATATATATATTTATATATATAAAGTATATATACACAAATCAAAGGTTGCGGCACACTTAAAAATTTTATTTGGGGATAAAGTATATAATGTAACAATGCAATGGCAGTTTCAAGCATACCATGCTTTTAATCAATTAGATAAAAAAGAAATTATCTCGTTTTCTGTGCACTCTGTTTAAAGTGCCCAATTTTTTAAATTAACCTAAGTAGCTCCACCCTAGAGTCTGCTAATATCTGGATGTGGCTTCTCTCCATTGTAATTCAAGGAATATGCAGGTTGCTTTTGACTTGCATAAACTGAGGAAGGTGACTGGATTGTAGCTAGAGTTATTGATAAAGAATAATAATCAAACAAATATTGTATAGGTGGCAGAATATTATGAATCATTAGAAGATCTCACAGAGCATTTAAAATCGTTCTTTTTTTTTGAAGAAGGAGGATAAGTAAGAGTTATATGATGCGTTTTACACAATCTGGGGAATTAATTTGCTCACTGAATGTGACAGTACTTGCTCCTGATTTATTTACCCATCAAAAGACAGGTACATAGATCTGTGTTGATGCCAGCACACTGGACACTCCTCCATCAGTGCACGCACTTCAGGCCTCCCTGACCAGCCACTGTGCCCGTCACACTGAGTGGTGAAGCCAGATGAGGATTTAAGGGTCTAGTTCCCCATCAGGTGCACTTTACATTTGATTGACAGCACAAAGCGATAGCCATTATTTAGTCCATTACCAGCTTTTGAATCCGCTCACTGCTGTGTGCTGTCAATCACAGGCAAGAGGGACCCGTTGGAGGACTAGTCTCCAGGTTCCCTATTAGGCTCTAACTTCTGAAAAGGCTTGAATTTGAATTGTTGGTCGAGCAGAGCCCGAAGAGGAACTCTGAGACTAGTTCAACTATAGGTCCGCTTTGTTTGTGATCCAAAGATGATGACAGTGGGTGGATTCAAAAGCTTCTATTGGACTGACACACTGTCAATTACAGGCAAAGCAGGCTTACTGAGGAACTGTTCTCTAAGAGTAAGTTTAGTGTGACTTGGCTGCTAGGATGTAGGTACCCTTTGTCCCTTTTTCCCATCAACCAGTGAAGTAAATGTAAAATACAAATATATTATTAAATCAATGAGAACTCAACACCCCCTAGCCAACTTTGAGTTGGTCTAAATTACTGTCAATCTGCTTATCTGTGCACTGGCAGTAATTCTTTAAGACTCCAATTACACCTATGCAGGTGCAATGTTGTGTGCACATTTTTGTGCGCTTCTGCACAGTTATGCGTGTCACATTTAGGGCTGCCTATTAATTTCAGTGGGTTGCACTATGCACAAAAATCACACAAAAGAACTGCATGAATCTTTTTTTAAAAAAAATGGCACCGCCATGTGCCTACAAAAGGGATGCGGTAATGTGTAAAATTTTGTGAATGTTCCCGCAACACCCAAATGTTAACTTAACCTTAGAATCTGTCACAGCCATAGTGTCTAAAAGTGTCAGTAGTAAAAACTAGTTTAATGTTGCAGCAAAGTGGAATAGAGGCCCTATGATACCAGATCTGGTTTGTTGGTAGGAGTCCAGGGGTCTTCTGCAAGAAGTCTGAGTATATCTTTGTACCAGGTTTTTCTGGGCCAGTTTGATGCCAGAAGAATAATTGTGCCTTTCTCTTGCTCTATTTTGTGGAGCAGGCAAGGTAGAAGGCTTAGTGAAGGGAAGGCATAAATTAGCCTGAACTGAGACGAGGGGATAACTAGAGAATTCAGAACCAGAGCTAGAGTGTTCTAGATACAGACATAAGTACTTAGTTGTTGTATCTGGAAGCTAGGACATCCATATCTGAAGTCCCTCATGTGATGGAAGTCACTTTGGGTTGGGAGCCCATGGAACCCAGCTTACCTTAGAGAGGTTGGGAAACCCCTGTCTCAGCTCCCCAGGTCCCTTTTATGCGTAAGTCACCCTGTTTCTATTAGGGGCACAGGGTGACTGAGAAAATGACAACTACTTAATGGACACTGAGGATTTGGTTTGGATTACTTCATATGGGACAGTAATATTTATCAACAACATCCCTCAAGACATATATGAAGATTTAATCCCAATGTACACTGTGAGACTTATAGCCTGTTGTAGACCATTGCCATGAATTCTGGGATTCCTGAATAATCAAAGCATTGCTTAGATGTGGATTCCATGGTTAATTGTGTCACCTATTGTTTGTCTGTCTGCTAGTATTGTGTGCACTCCACCTAGGCTGGTTTAGGCGATTGGTTAATTAGCTCAAGCTTATTAAGTCAGCTACCAGTTGTAAGAGCGTAAGTAGTATACTGTTTGTGTTGGTTGTTCCTTAGTTATGTTAATTATATTTCTGCATACAATTTCATCTGCATGCGATAATGTAATCAGGCAATTGACCTGGTGGGGTATATATTCTGTGTGAGTTTGTTCAATATAGAGTTCAAAATCTCATACAAGCTGTTTGTTGGCTAGTCTTGTATGTTATGCGGCTATAATATCTGATATCTATGTTCAAGACTGGAGGAAGCAGTATAGTGACAAAAGCACTCAACCACGGTGTGGGTCGGTTTCATCACACCCCATTTTTGTCATGTCAGATTTAACACATCTGGATGAAGAGATTATTCCGTTGGTCTAAGTGGTGGCGTCTATGATAATCCACCTGCCAATTGGATGTGGATCCCAGAAATCTCTGTATAGAAAGTTAGAATATTTTAAGGCAGCCAAGCTCCGCAAGCCCCCTTGTTCGTGGGTATATGCCACTGTGGTGGCATTTTTTTAAATGCATCTGAATTGGGTGTTTCTTTAAAGGATAAGTTCACCTTTGGTAACATGTTACATGTTCCATCCAATTTTAGGGTGGAACATGTCACATGTTCCCAGTTCTGCAGCCGCTGCCCACTGCTCCCCCTCCCTGTGGTAGCAGTACTGAGAGAAGTTCTCCGGATCAGCTGTCACTGTTTGGAAACAGCGCTGCCGCACGGGGCTCCTCCCACGTGGCTTTGTCATTCATACACACAGCTGTGTGTGTGAATGATCTACAAGCCTGTTTTATGTCCAAAATAGAGCTAGAATCATGTCAAGACCAGTGTTAAGATTGTTCCAATATAAGGGATGCATTATCATTCTATAGCTGAATGTTGTACGGGCCCTCGGCAGAGCGAATGTTTGCCTGCTGTTTAGAGTTGACTTTCTTTCACCTGGTCTCTATCAAGTTAGGGTATTCCCCTGTGGAGTACTCACAGAGTAGAGTGTAGGAAACAGGGTAAGCCTGTCTGGTAGGAGTACGCAGAAACCCAGGTGTAGACCGTCTTTAGCAAAAGGGCAGGAGTAAGCACTTGAGTACCTTAGAAGGGCTCCAGGCAAGAGGGGTGTTAAAGTGTGTGACCAGTGGTGTAACATAACACCTGGTCATCCACCTAAGACTGAGTGAAGGTGAATACATTTCAAACCTAGCTCCGTTTTACACAGTAACGGTCAAATATACAGGGTGACCCTGTGTTATCAGTGATCAGGCATCGGTTGTTATGGTGGGGTCTTCATGGAGTGGGTTCTATTGTGATGGACTATGGCCTGGACCTGTATAGCACCCTGTGGCTAACTCAATCTGTTGCACAAAGTGCCAAATGAGCACCCTATGAAGGATGCAGTGCCTGAATCAACATTACAGGCCATCCCCACTGCATGAGTAGACAGTGAAAGTTGATTGAAAAATTCTAGGAAAATAATAAGAAAAATAATGAAGTAGTGAATCTGGTTTCTCAGGGGATTACCTACAAACACTAGTAAATAACTGTGGATGCACAGAGTGTGGTCGGGTTATAAGGGAGGCATCCCAGGGGAGGGTGTCCTCAAAAGATTGCCAGTTTCCAGTCACTTGAAGTTACAAGACTATAACTCATGACTGTGTGAAAAACTTGCCTTTGTACTGTATTTTACTATTAGGAAAGCCTGTTTATAGAGCTCAGTAGTTGAGGCTGAATTTATACACACAAGAGAATGAGTCAGAGAACAGTGAGTTATTCCCCTCTATTTCTCCTCACTCTATGCAGCTTTGTCTAAGATTTCATTTGGCGTGTCTGAAAGGAACTAACTTTTTCTATTCTCTGTTTTTGGAAAAACCTACAGTGCTCTGGTAAGCCTGTAAAAAGGTGCACCCTGCATCAGATATTTATTTACAAAACAAACAACCTACATATTGTATATAAAACAGTTTAAAAATTAAAGAAGAACCTCAGTCCCCTTTAGTTTCGCTCCATGCCCCCACCAGTGCCAACATCTTCATTATTATGGTGCATGCATAGATGTTGAAGGGTTATGCCCAGCCTCCAGGTCCCTGCACAGCCCTTTGACACAGATTTGGTATGCACAAACACGGCAAAATTGGATCTTCTATAACAGCTGTCTCTGTGCATGTGCGGGAAAGCCACATGTGTAGATGTGCAGAAAACCCACGCCTGCACAGATGCACCGCAGGGCTCAGTCTGGGCCCAAAGCTCGGTGGCACAACTGCACACATGCAAAATCTGGAAGGGGAGTAAGCGTATTTGCTTAGGAGAGAAATGCGGAAAATCTTTTAAATAAATAAATAAAATCAATATCCAAATGTGAGAGAGGGAGGGGGTAGGGCAAAATAAATGTTAGTTTAGGGTGAGGATCTGCTTTAAAGAATGTAAATACAACTGACCTAAACCTGTTTTATTTTATATATCCTTTTTTCTCTGCGCTGTGCTGAGAGCAACTGTAGAAGGCGTTGAATTTTAAACCATCCTGCTTCCAATTTTCAGAGAAATTCCTTATTAACTTGCAATTTACATAAATTAAAAGCATTCATTTTTTTCCCGCAAATGTTTCCATGTATTCATAATTATTGATAATCAAATTAATGCATTGTGGATGAACAATTAACTTGCCCTTGGAAGACATATCTATCTAAATATTTTCCTGTATAATCTGATACTCCCTCCATTCCACTAAAAGAAAGCACAGTGAGATTATGTTGTCATCTGCAAATAACATGATTAAGGGGAGGCAAAGTTAATTAACAGAAGAGAGGAAGACCATTTCCTGAGTGTATGTGTGTAGTCACATAGAGCATGACTGAAAAATGATAAATAGCATGTAACATACAAGTGTCTGCTGCGTGTCCATATTAAGATGACTGTTACCTCTGAAACAAACTGAGAACAAAAGCCCATAGTGAAAGAAGGTGTATGGTGGGCTGTGTGCCTCAAGAGATTCCAAACTAATGCACTAACATTAAATTAATTATTTGTATATATTTTTTATCCATATGTATTTTGTTTTCATTGCTTTCTCCATCCTATCCTAAAAGTGAAGCCACCCTTTAACCAAGTCTTTTATGTATAAATAGTATATCCACAGCCCAAACCTTTTCAGTCTTGAAAATAGATTTCTTGTGGTGTGCCCCATTGGGGAGATTTCACTTTACTTCTTCTGCCAGAGACACAACAGGTAGTAAAAAGAGAAATTCCTTCTAAAAGCAGAACAGGTGCCCCCATTGAAATAATTGCCATTTATTAAAGCAGACCCCTCACTAAGATGGAAAGTGATCTTTACATACAGTCTCTCGATTACAAGTGGTTTAAAAAAGCCACTGAAAAATAAAGTTTGTATTAAGAAACAAACTTTACCTTGGCCAGTTTCCAATGCTTCCAGAAGGATGCCACCATGTCTCCTGAGAGCCTCCATGAATCCACCATGCCCCCCGGGATGCCATCTGCTCCCCCAGTAAGTGTTGGAAGCCAGGCCAGTAAG
This sequence comes from Pelophylax lessonae, assembly GCF_965119305.1. Classification (NCBI taxonomy): domain Eukaryota; kingdom Metazoa; phylum Chordata; class Amphibia; order Anura; family Ranidae; genus Pelophylax; species Pelophylax lessonae. The sequence goes on along the minus strand of NC_138771.1, from coordinate 465,561,025 downwards.
TATTTTTTACATTTTTGGCAAACTGTATTTTTAATTTGCATTTTTAAAGAAATATGGTATTAATATTTTTTACATAGTTACATTGATCTAACTTGAACCAATGTAACTATGCATACACCATACCCAGCTGATCCCCTGGAAGCTCAAAATCACTGAAGTAGACACGACTACTCAAGTGATCTCCACTTGGTCCCTGGAGCAATATACACGTGTATTCGATTGTCATTTGTTTTATCCACTTACAAAAATGGTCACCTCAAAAAAGGTCACCTCAATCATAAAAAAGACCTCGTGATGCCATCTGCTCCCCCAGTAAGTGTTGGAAGCCAGGCCAGTAAGTATTTTTTACATTTTTGGCAAACTGTATTTTTAATTGGCATTTTTAAAGAAATATGGTATGAATATTTTTTACATAGTTACATTGGTCTAACTTGAACCAATGTAACTATGCATACACCATACCCAGCTGATCCCCTGGAAGCTCAAAATCACTGAAGTAGACACGACTACTCAAGTGATCTCCACTTGCTTCCAGGTCCTGCGCCGAGCAGCTGCTCTGCTGCATTCTGTAAAAAGGAGGTTGGCCGGTGACATCACACTCTCCACCTCATCCAATCAGAGGACACCTTGCATTCATTCAAAAAATGCAAAACATTCTCTGAATGGTACCCATGCCAAGCGGCCAACCTCCTCTATTCCAAATGCAGCAGTGCAGACACTTTGCATGGGACCCAGAAGCATTTGGCGATCACTGGAGTAGCAGTGTGATTTCCAGCTTCCTGGGAGATAGGTCAAGTATGGTATATATGGATGACAGTGGAATATTTTGGATTTCCTGCAACTTCTCTCCTGGTACTGTACGATACGATGTGGCCAGAAACCTGCAAATCAAATCTCCTTCTTAAAACTTCTTAGAAAAGAGCACCTATCACAAAGCGGTTTATTGCTAGTGTTCTTTCCTATAAATTTAAAATGTAAGCATTTCTACCAATAAAAGTTGTAATCGACTTGGTCCCTGGAGCAATATAAACGTGTATTCGATTGTCATTTGTTTTATCCACTTACAAAAATGGTCACCTCAAAAAAGGTCACCTCAATCATAAAAAAGACCAGTAACTGTCCAGAAAGTTTCTCTCCTGCAGGATGAAATAACACAAATAAAGGAAAAGAGCAGAGGAATAGAAGATGATTCGCACTGCCACATCTACCCAGCTGTGTCTGATGTCCGAGGTCAGCCACCTCCTCCTGCTTTTCAGTCTGCTAAATCAGGCGCAATGATTCTGCCTGCACTGTACAATGCATAATTACTGAACCTCCAATGCGCCCGCCGGAAATCGAGGCTTCTAGTGTAGGCATTCAAATTAAACGGTGAAAGCTCTTAATTAAAAAGAGTAAATCACAGTAAAATATTTCAATCTGGGCAGGGGACACAGGAGGCAGCGACATGAATAAAGTGAACCGGGTGACATTTCTTGGGCGTAAGGCAATTTTAAATGGCCGTCTTAGAGACCAGATTAATTACATACTGGGGTCAGGAAAAGGCATGTCTTGACTTAGCGCTGTTAAGCTTTTTCCATGAGGCGTGATAAATGATGACTTAATGCTGCTGAGCCTGCGTAAAGGGATTTTTCCCTGTGTATTTTAAGTTTTTTTGTTATTATTGTATTGTTTTATATTTTTACACTGAGGTTTTGTCATATTTTAATTATTATATTTAAGATGCAGTAGCCCTCTAGCGGCTATTTCTATGTCACATCAGCATCTTTGATGAAGTTCTGTTTCAAGAGTACCAGTTATAGAATAAGCTGACTGGAAGAAGCATATTGTTATAATTATGTAGTGTTACAAAGCAGAAAGGAAACGATGAATACAACATGAGTAAGTAAAAATGACCTATTATTGCGAAAAACAAAACTATATATAAGTGATACAGAAGCCATTTTTTAATGTATTCTGTTAAAAATAACCTTTCCATTTGGGCCTGCAGCCAGCTATGGTGTTCTACAACTGACATATGACTAGGCTTCATTACAACTACGGCAATAGATTGTGTACAAAGCATCCACTGATCTTGTGATTAGCTCAATGCTTTTTCCTAAATTCCTTACAGAGCTTGAGATAATATTTCAGACATCCCCAGCACTGCCATAGTGGGTCTTTCATTGTGATCATTTAGACATATATCTACATTATGCTGGGGATCACTACTGAATACTACCATGCTGTGCCGGCATAATTAAAAATAAAAACCAGGATGCAGGTTCTTCCTTTACGTTAAACATAAGATCTCTCCTTACATTTTAATACGAAGTAATGTAGCTCTGCATTCCTATTACACATGCATATAGTGCACAAAACAATCAGTGCAAAAAAAAAAAAGAGAACAGATAAATACATATTAAACAAAGGTGGTTAAAGAGTATTTTTTTTTATTTTTTTTTATCTCTCTGAGCCACGCCCTTAAAAAAAAAAAAAAAAAAAAAGACAATAAAAATGACATACACCAAATGCAGGCATATGGTAATCTCACTTTGCAGTCTTCTCAGAGCTGAGCAGTGTTTAATTCCTGCTGCAATACACTGGTACTGTGATATGATATGTATGTGCCATGGCAAAAAGTGCAAGAGAGCACTCGTCATTTATTGCTTTAATTCTAACTTTATTACAGAATTAGATATAAGACTTATCATACACTGTTTTTGAAACAAACGTCGTGAGAAAAATGTGGATTTGCTGTCTTCCTCCTGCTTGGCTGTCCAAAGCTAGCTATACATGGCTGGAATTTAAGCAGATTCCTGCTGAAATGGACAATATAGGAGATGGTGAAATGGAAAATATAGGAGATGGGGGTGGCTCTGTGATGACCGCCTGGCTAGACAAAAGTTGATTTGAAAATCAACTGAGCCAGATGGAAAATTATCAGTCAAATAGTGACTGATGCGGTCACTGTTTGGGTTTTCAGGCAGCCGCCGGTGCTGCAGGTGCCTAAATGCAATAGCTGGCAGGGAGATTCTTCAATCCACACTGTTTAGCTTGAGATCCACAAGTGTATGACTACTGATTACATTTCTTTAATGCCTCTAGCCATAAGGGCCTGATTCAGAAATGGAATTTTAACTTTACTCCCACTTTTTTGATCTGTGTATTTGTTATAGGCTGGAGGCTCAAAAAAAAAAAAAATGAAGGTCAGGAAAAAAAATAAAAAGGATCATTGGGTTTATCATAAGAAGTTCAGCAGCAGCAATATCCATATATTTTTCATGACATTATGACTTTAAAATTGAGCCTAAAGATGAGCTTCACTTTGCAAGTTGATCACTAGAGGGAGCTGGGGTACCATTAGACGTTCATATTACAAAGAAATATGCATGTCACCTATTATCTAAGAACTCCGCTCCTTCTACTAAAATTATCTGCCAGCACACTTGTGAGTACCACCCAGCACATTAGTCAATGAAGAATGAACAGCGCTAAGAGCACTTGTCTAATACCAGTCATAGAGATAAAGTCACCACAGTTTATGTTCTTTTTGTTAAAGTATAACTAAAGGCAAAACGTTTTTGTCGTTTTGGATAGAGCAGAGAGGGATTAGAACACCTGTTGGGTTTTTATTGCTGTCCGCACCCCTGTTAGGCAGATTCGCCCTCTCTATTTGTCATGTTTACTGTTATCATCCAAAGTACATGTGCAAGAAAATCCCATATTTTGGGTTGTCCCCAGAACAGTAATAAAGAGGAGATCTTCCAATGGGAACACTCATACATGTGATCCTGTTGACAAGATATTCCCTTAGTTTGGAGGGATTTTCTCTCACTTCCTGTTTTGGCTATGGGACAGGAAGTGAAGGGAAATGTCCCCAATGGGATGCAGATGGCAAAAAAACACTAACAGTGGTTGTTACCTTTGGAAAATGCTAGTTGCCGGGCTATTATGCTATCCCACTGACTTCAATATCCTAAGTAACTGACCTGAAACAGGTTTTCCAATGAGGAAGGCCATGACAAAGTCAAAATATGTTACAATCTTATTTTTGTAAAGTGAGTCTATGGCTCAGAATAATGATGATTTATTCAGCACAAGTGAATGTTTGATGAAAATCACCCTGACTGTTTTATAAATATGCCCCTGTATGTGCACCAAGGGATCACATACACAGGCGTCAATCTTTGCACATGCTTTGATCTCCGTTTGTGGTGCAGTAAAAGCCGGCTTTAGCTCTCTACAGTATGTGGAAAGGTAATGAAAGCCATCATGCAAACTATAATCTCGGGATGCTCAGCTGAAGAAATGAGAGCAATAATGTTTTAGTAACGTTACTGTCTACAGGTTTATGGGAAATCCATTGCAATTTACATTAGTAATTAAAAGAAACATCCACTTTTGCACAACTGCTTCTCTTCTCCTCGCCTTTCAAGGGACCCTGTCCGGTCATAAAAACTCTCCGGCTAACAATATAATAAATGTGTAGACACCTTGGGGTGCCTGTAAGCATTTTTGTTAATGGAGTCTTTTTTATTTTTTATCTCGGTATGACCTTGCATATGGATAAACATTATATGCTCATTATTTTATTCAGATTTTCAATTTATCTATGTAACAAATAACACTGGGATAAAAGAATGAATGATTTCAATATTTAACAGATAGGTCCATAATTTACCTTTATTCAGGAGAAAATATCTCTCTAGGAGCTATCCATTTGCTTTTGAGCAGACCGTGCTGTCCATGGTGCTGAACTATGTGTTATAGGTGGCAACACCTGGCTGGATGAGCTCAGCTACACAGCAAATGTGATGAAGAGCTGAAGCTTTTGGGCCATTATTATCGGACTTGTATACATCTTGTCCAAAGTCTTTTACTCACCGTAGATGGTGGAATGGCTCAGCTTTAACATATGGTGTTTCAAGAGATGCTGGGAAAACTGCTCCTTCCGCTCCTAAAAGAAAAAAGAAGATAAAATATATTAATATACAACTGCCGTGCATTAACAGCAAGTATGGTGATATCAACAGAAACACTGGATAAATATATGGTTCTGCCAGAAACATGTGTGTTTGAGCTTTGGGGTGCACACCCTAATTTAATAGGTTGTGCACACCTATGTAACAGACCAAATAAACATCAACAAGATACACTATATTATCAAAAGTATTGGGACACCTGCCTTTACACACACATGAACTGTAATGGCATCCCAGTCTTAGTCCATAGGGTTCAACATTAAGTTGGCCCACACCTTGGCAGCTATAACAGCTTCAACTCATCTGGGAAGGCTGTCCACAAGGTTTAGGAGTGTGTCTATGGGAACGTTTGGCCATTCTTCCAGAAGCGCATTTATGAGGTCAGGCACTGATGTGGACGAAAGGCCTGGCTCGTAGTCTCCACTTTAATTCTTCCCAAAGGTGTTCTATGGGGTTGAGGTCAGGACTCTGTGCAGGCCAGTCAAGTTCCTCCACCCCAAATGTGCTCATCCATGTCTTTATGGACCTTGTTTGTGCACTGATGCACAGTCATGTTGGAACAGAAAGGGGCCATTCTTAGTGTTCCCACAAAGTTGGGAGCATGATATCATCCAAAATGTCTTGGTATGCTGAAGCCTTAAAAGTTTCCTTCACTGGAACTAAGGGGCCAAGCTTAACCCCTGAAAAACAACCCCACACCATAATCTCTCTCCACCAAATAAATTAGACCAGTGCACAAATCAAAGTCCATAAAGACATGGATGAGCGAGTTTGGGGTGGAGGAACCTGACTGGCCTGCACCTCAACCCAAAAGAAAACCTTTGGGATGAATTAGAGAGGAGACTGCGAGCCAGACCTTCTCGTTCACATCATTGCCTGACCTCACAAATGCGTTTCTGGAAGAAGGATCAAACGCTCCCATACACACACTCCTAAACCTTGTTGACAGCCTTCCCAGAAGAGTTGAAGCTGTTATAGCTGCAAAGGGTGGGCTAACTCAATATTGAACCCTACAGACTAAGACTGTGATGCCATTAAAATTCATGTGGGTGTAAAGGCAGGCGTCCTAATACTTTCGGTAATATAGTGTAATTGTGCAGCCCTACTTACAGAAAATTAACGTTTGCCTACTTATAATAGTACTCTATATTGGTTTACGCTTAGCTAGAGGCTGTCAGAGGTCTCATTTTAACATTTTAATGCTGCCATTAGAAAAAATAAATACATTTTCAGGCAAAGCTATGTAAACAGTCATGCTGGGATGATACATATTTCATAACATAAATCCTGAAATAGGCTACCCTTATTGGGGGGTTTGCATGACCAAAAGCCAAGGCATTGTGTCAACGGGTCTGTGGTAGTGAGCCCTTATAGATCCCCAGCTCAGGATTCCCCAGGACGCGGAGTCTAAGCCCCAGCCTGCTTCTTCACCAGGGCCCCTGATGGTGGGGATGGACTTGCAGCAGACTGGAACCAGGTCGCGGCCCCCAGGTAGGCCCAGCTGAGAATGTAGAGACCGCTGGCGTGTGCAGGGTAAACAGGAGACTATAGGAGATCCAAGAGACAAGCCGAGGTCAGGACAGGCAGCAGACAAACATAGATGGAGAAACAAAGCCGGGTCGGTACACAGGAGATCAGATACAATAGCCAAGGGATACACGGATGGGAGCTCAGAGAACAGCGAAGTTGCTCAAGCAAGGAACAGTGCACTGAGCATGTGTATATATAGGGAAGCAAACAGGGAGGTGACCCAGGAAGTAATTGACAGGAACAGGATATAACCCACAGTGGAGCAGGCGACGCCCATAGGAAACAGAGAAGCCCAAACACCACATGTGAAGGGAGGCAAAACAGAAGCACTGCAGCAAGGAGGTAAGAATATACAGACAAAACTATAGGCTAACTTGTGACACATTGATCCACATGTTCTGTGATGAGTCTGCTTCTGCAGAGATCACATGGCCAATGCTTAGGCATTTAGGTATGGGAACAGCATCAGAACCTACATTAACATTTTCCCCAAGAAAGGTAACTATTTAGGTCCTTAATTACTCGTTATTTATGTATCCACCCCAAGTCTGTTAAATAGGTGTGCCTGAGTAAACATGTAGGTTATATAACTGATGATATCTTCAAAAACAAACCTATGTCTGGATGTGGAATCCTTTTGTAACTTTCACTGTTGAGAGACAGTCAGTTACAGATATCACAAACACAGCCACCTGCTGGTGAAACCTAGTTCTGCATTGTGATGTGAAACTGCAAATATTGTATATGGAAGTCACGGAATGTTGGTGCTTGGTCTCTTTGTAAATGGGAAGGGTACTAAGACTTTGTAAAGTCCATATAACTACACCAGGTGTAGAATGACAATTTGTTATTTTGGTTGACTAAAGGGACACACTGTGGGTTTTCCAGTCTACGGTCAGGAAGATGACAGAATTTGGCTATGTGTCCGTCCCCATTACAATTGTAGCCTATAATTGATCCCCGATTGCCATGGTTTCTGAAATTGCATCTGCCTCTTCCTCTTCCTTTTATCCTCTGCTTTCCCATGTACATAATTTGGGGTTTGCTCTCTTTCTGGTTAATCCTGTTTTCTATGGATAACAATATAGGTCTTGAATAGACATATTGCCTGCCTCAGGCCTCGCCGTGAACAACTTTTCTTTCAACTGGGGTATTAAACCATTAAAAAACCTTTGTTTCACCAGTTGTGTAGATGAACTTGCAGTTTCTCCCTTCTTTACTTCCTTTGGGGTTATCACATGAAATGAAAGTAGTAACTGCTATAACTCCAGTTTTAATTTTTCACTGCAGGTAAACCTAAAGTGTTACTAAACCCAGGACACTGCATTCACTATATCTGGTCTCCCACAGTACTCATACCATGGAAATGCAATTATTTTAGAAAATATAAACAGCTAAATACATTTTCTCATCAACAGAATATAGCAGTCTTGTGTTTTCTATTAGTTCCTGGTGAAACTTGTAGGAGGAGTTTGCACTGAGCTTTCCTATGAGGCTGCAGGGCTCCTGACCCTCTGTCTTGACATGTCTGGACAGTGCTGATTGGCCCTGTGCTGATCACTCTCCCAAGTAAAAAAAAAACCTCTCTAGCAATACACACCAAACTGAGCATGTGCAGCCTGACTCCAAAGGCTCAGTCTTATCCGGACATGTTTTGGAGTCAGTGAAATAAGAGGAGGATCTGTGCATACAAGATCAAGCAGCCCTTTTACACAATGCAGATTATTAACCCCTTAGGTTCCACAGTGTGTATAACAAGTGCGCTTTACTGCATATACAGACTGATTTTACTGTTGTGGGTTTAGTAACACTTTAAATGACTGGTATGAAAACAACTGTACAAACTATGAAAATGTGTAGACCTGAGTAGCGCTACATAGAAGTAAAATATACTCACTGATTATATTCAAATAGATTTAGTGTATGTTCTGCCTTGCTTTCTACTGTCTGCGACTTCCCTATCTCTTATAACACAGCCTGTCTGTGCTCGCCTAACTCCTGTCTCACTCATCCACTTGGCTCATTGACTTAATAAAGGGAATTTATTATCCCGATATTGTGATGAAATTGGAAATTTCTATACACAGGCGATAAGGATCATACAAAGTGCTGCCTCGCTTCTACAAGATAGACTTCTGCTTTTCTTAACCTCATTGACTTTGAGATAACAGTAATTGTATGGGAGATAGATTGTCATTGCCTGCTATTGGATTGTTTTCACTATACAGGCATGTAGTGTCTCCATTCTTTCCACCAGATTGGAAAGCTATTGGGGCATGACATCTTCCCCCATTATGCTGGATGTACAGTATAACCCTTTCCATGCCACAGAGGTCAAGCAAACATCAAGGAGAACTCCATGGGCTCAGAGCATCAAGTGTCCTGATCTCCTGTTTCTTTTATTTCCTGATTTGTGGTGTAGGGCTGAAGCTGGAATTTTAGTTGTTATAATTAACACAGACACTTTCCTTTTAGACACCTTTTCTGCATGAATACCAGCATTTCACTTTTTCGGGCATTTACAGTCAGGGATAGGCAGCAGAGATAACAGAAGAAGTGACTGCTAATAGGCTTTTTGATCAAAAGGCCAGATTTCTACATTGCCAACAGAAGCCATGGCCAGGACCACAAAGCAGCCACAGGGGTATTTTCATATACTGTATAAAAAAAATTCCAGTTTTTATATTGGATACATGCAGCAGAGGGAGCTAGAACACACAAAGGAGGATGGAAACACCCACAACTCCCAGGTGGACAGAAACGGAGTCAGAAACAAGAACTGGGAGCTCTTGCTGTTCGGAGTATCAAAAACAGGTAAGAAGGCAGGGTTGACTCAGTCCACCAGATTCCACCTGTAAATTTTGGGTGGGGTGACCCCTAAAATTTTGGAGAGAAAGTTTTACAACTTCCATGTGAAGATGACACCAATTTATGGTGGAAAATTATGGGATTCCAAAGAGCTTATTGTTCAATGTGAAGAAAATATAAAAGCTGACTTCCTGCTTAACTTTAAACTGTGAGGTCATAATAGTTAACCCTATCAACTCCAGACTAGGAGAAAGAGGAGGGAGTTGGGTTCCAGATCTCTCATGGTGCCTGTAACTATGCAGAACTCCAGAAACACACAAAAGCACACCATTTAATCAAGTTATGTGTTCAATAATAAATCGTTACATTTATTTTCAAATAAAACTAGCATAAATTACTGAAAATCCTGATATCATCCTCTTTAACCCCCTGCACAGCAGCCACAGACTGGGAGATATAGGATTGCCAATCTAATTAAATCCCAACTCTGGGAAAAACAAAAAGATTTCCCATGAAGTTGGGCAGTGTCTACACTGCAAAGGCCAAATGCTCGTTTTTGTCTAGGGGACTGGAAAAAAGCATATACTCACCAGATCCTCCGGCCAATCTGCAAACAGCGCTCCCCAATGATGCAGCAGCAAACTGTTCCTGACGTCTATATGTTCAGATCAGGTCTATTGGCGTCATTAGGTCAGGAACAATCCACCACACAAGACTGCGGGGAGCCACAGGGACCAGTCTTGCGTGGGGAGGATTGGAAGATAATGTAAGTATATCTTCACTCTCCAAACCTCCAGACAAAAATGACTAACTGACTTGTGCAATGCGGGCACAGGGGGAAAACTTTTTTTTTGACCGGAGTTGGACTTTAACCCCTTTCCCACCACACTATAGCCGAAATACAGCTTTAACACAGCTCTCCAGTTCTGGGAGGGCATCCCTGGATGTCTTACTGAGAATGCACTTCCTACATGCCCCCTGGGGTGCACATTGGGAAGTGTCTATTATTGCTGTGCACCTTGGACATAGTGGATCACAGATCAGGGTAAAGGGCCAAACACAGCTCCCATACATGTAAACAGACTTGCCGATTATCAGCTCTCCTTTCCTCAAACAGAAACAGCGTGTGAGGAAAGGCGAGCCAATCTGTTAGGACACAGTGAGTACAATATTTACACTGATAATCAGTGGCCTGATTATCAGTGCAGCCCCATCAGTGCCCCCTGTCAGTGCCCATTAGTGCCGCCTATCGGTGCCCATCAGTGTTACCTCATCAGTGCCCATCAGTGCAGCTTATCAGTGCCCATCAGTGCAGCCTCATCAGTGTCCATCAGTGCACATCAGTGCAGGATCATCAGTGCACATCAGTGAAGAAGAAAAATTACTGATTTGCATAATTTTATTACTATTATTATTATTATACAGGATTTATATAGCGCCCACAGTTTGCGCAGCGCTTTACAGTGTGAGGGAAGACAATACAGTTACAATACAATTCAAAACAGGAGGAACTAGAGGGCCCTGCTCGTTAGAGCTTACAATCTAGAAGATTTTTTATAACATAAAAATTTTATAACAGAAACTTTTTTTCTCAACATTTTCGGTCTTTTTTTTTGTTTATTTGGCAAAAAATAAAAACCCCAGTAGTGATTAAATACCACCAAAATAAAGTTCTATCAGTTTAAAAAAAATAATAATTCCATATGGATACAGTGTTGCATGGCTGTGCAATTATTCAAAGTTTTCAGCACTGAAGGGGTAAGAGAAGAAGGAAAGAAATCAAGGGGGCAAACTGTCCAAAGGGCCACGGGGAACACCTATATATACAGAAGCCTGCAGGTCCCATGCCTTTCCCCTCTACCACAACTTGGGTATTATTATATACAGAACTCAATGTCATTTTGTAGGCAACAGAGAAGCCTACTCAGGCACAATAAAAAAAAACTATGTTTACCTTATTTCTATGGTGAAAAGATTAGACTGCTGGTTTATCCTGGTTAAGTCCCAGGTAAAAATAGAATATCAGGTCTCTATAGGAAATAGATGTAAACTAATATACCTTAAAGGGAAATTCATTCTCTCAAATAATTATAGATTGTTTAATGGGAACCTATAAAAGGAAAAATTAGAGCTTTATAATATAGTTACCTTGTAAATATTATATCATAGCTGTGAAAAAAGACTGTCCAATCTAGCACTATAGGGTATGGCTGGGAGCTTTTAAAGCTCAAACTGGATAGTCCCCAATGAGGGATCTGCAGCAATAAAAATAACATTATTAGATTCTTAGTATAATTATAAAGAGGGGAGTATGTATTTTATAATGAAGGGTGCAATATACTAGGTATATTTCCCGTGCCAAGTGGAGAAACCTATACTTTTATAAATTAATCAATTAAATAAATAAATATTAAATATAATTAAATGAATAGTGGTTTGCAGCTGCTATAGTAAAGTGCGAGTGCTCAAATGTGAAGTAATCTATTAATATAAGATTACCTATAGCGCTTGCTTTAATAAAGAAAAAACAGTCCTAACACTGTTAAAAATAATCAAAATTATTAAAGTGCATAGAAAATGTAAAACCCCCGTGGTCTATTATAAGTGGTATATTAAAAGATGATACACTTTAAATATAAATTCATATAAGTACTAAGTTGTTATAAATTATTAACGGAAAAATACAAATTCATAGACAGTGCATGAGGTATATAAATACTCTCACAAAATTTCCATAAAGTTCATGTGTAAAAATTAAAATGTGACTTCTTAGTGATGAGAGTTCAAAATAAATAAAGTGCACAGTGAGTAGTGCTTGGTGCTTCTTGATAGGTTTTCCACTCTATCCCTAGGGTCACTCCTTGTGCTCCACCGTGAAAAATAGATGAATTTCACACTCACCAGATCACTTGGGTCCTATGTGCCTTATGACACTAAGACCATACGAGTTTTGGTGACTCTCAGGGCCAGGATACGTTCCCTCCAGATGGATACCTTCTCGTTATAGCAACGCTCCTCCTGCCATCCACCTCCAATCAAGGATGTATACAGGGGAGGACTGGCAGCCTTGGGCCTGGGGGGCAAGTCCAGTCAAGTGGCCCATTGAACCACCGAGCTCACCATCTATGCCCACCTGGTTTATAACGGATATTGATGTTATAAAGCAAGACAAATATGATACAATGTGGTAACATAATTTAATGTTAATAGCAACAAAGGAGGTTTAACAAAAATAATGCATCAATGCAGCCTCACCAGTGCCCATCAGTCCAGCCTCATCAGTGCCCATTAATGCAGCCTCACCAGTGCCCATCAGTCCAGCCTCATCAGTGCCCATTAATGCAGCCTCACCAGTGCCCATCAGTCCAGCCTCATCAGTGCCCATTAATGCAGCCTCACCTGTGCCCATCAAGGCATCCTGATCATTGCCCATCAATGTAACCTGACCAGTGCCCATCAATGCAACCTGACCAGTGCCCATCAATGCAGCCTGATCAGTGCCCATCAATGCAACCTGACCAGTGCCCATCAATTCAGCCTCACCAGTGCCCATCAATGCAGCCTCACCAGTGTCCATCAATGCAGCCTCTCCAGTGCCCATAAATGCAGCCTCACCAGTGCAGCCTTATCAGTTCCCATCAATGCAGCTTGATCAGTACCCATCAATGCAGCCTCACCAGTGCCCATCAATGCAACCTGATCAGTGTCCATCAGCTCAGCCTCATCAGTGAAAGAAGATTATTGGTGAACCCAACAAAAACTGCGCAAAATGAATGTGATGTATAAATAAATAAACACTACTCATATCTATAAATGTGTTTAGGGTGAAATTGCTTCCACTCTGCGAGCTGCAAAATCAACGTGAATAACGTGACAAATGAAAAAGTGAAAAAATGTGGCGCTCAACAGTTTGATAAAACACAAAGTAAATTATTCCAATGTGCAAACGTTCATGCAAAAAAACTGTTTCTAGTGTCCAAAAAAAAAAGGGCTAAGCAAACAGCCAATGATGGAAACACAGACTTGATAGGAGTGAATCTCAAAAAAGCCTCCACCTCCACACGATCACCCAGTGAAATGTATAGGTACCGCTTACCAGAACCACTGGACCCCTTAGTTATAGGGGGTCAAACATGCTTATTGATCCACATCAGATCCGACCTTGCACATCCCCCTCTCACACAGGCGAGATAGGAGCCGCCGCTCCACGCCTGCGTTCCTTAGACCCTTAGATTGGGAACGTGAGACCGTAAACTTCCGGGTCTAAGGAACGCAGGCGTGGAGCAGGGTCTCCTATCCCCAGCAAACTGAAAATGATCCTTTGATGAGTAATACTGCACCATGAGAGCCCGTTTGTCATTTCTCTCCATCTATGAATTGGTTCTTTAATGCTCCATCGATTTGGCTACACACTGTCGCCTGTGTGAGAGGGGGATGTGCAAGGTCGGATCTGATGTGGATCAATAAGCGTGTTTGACCCCCTATAACTAAGGGGTCCAGTGGTTCTGGTAAGCGGTACCTATACATTTCACTGGGTAATCGTGTGGAGGTGGAGGCTTTTTTGAGATTCACTCCTATCAAGTCTGTGTTTCCATCATTGGCTGTTTGCTTAACCCTTTTTTTTTTTGGACACTAGAAACTGTTTTTTTGCACGAACGTTTGCACATTGGAATAATTTATTTTGTGTTTTATCAAGCTGTTGAGCGCCACATTTTTTCACTTTTCAGCCTCATCAGTGTCCACCAGTGCAGCCTCATCAGTTTCCATCCATGCAGCCTCATCAGTCCCCATCAACGCAGCACCACCAGTGTCCATCAGTGCAGCCTCATCAGTGCAGCCTGATCATTGCCCATCAATGCAGCCTCACCAGTGCATATAAGCTCAGCCTCATCAGTGCAGCTTGATCAGTGCCACCTATCAGTGTCCATCATTGCCACCTACTAGTGCTGCATATCAATCCAGCTTAATCATTGCTCCTGATCAGTGCTTACCATTGCCGCCACATTCTCTGCCCTGCTGACCCCATCCTATGTCCCACTGACCCCCATCCTCTGCCCTCATGTCCCAGGGTCTGATAAGGAAGCCGCAGCCATTCATTGTGAACAGCTGTGGCTTCCTCATCAGACCCTGAGACAAGAACAGTATACTGTGGCTGGGGTGGGATAAATGTAGATGGGGGTGCCCGATTTAAATCTTGCCTAGGGTAGCACAAAAATAAAATACACCACTGGACACGGATGCAGTAGTGACTAGTGGCAGTCATTAACCCCTTTGTGCTGCATTAGTTGTACCAGTGTCAGTGTTTATTAACCATCTCATGCTGCACAATACAGGGGTTAATTAACACTGACACTGGTGCAACTGTCACTAATGCAGCACAAAGGGGTTAATTAACTGTCACTGGTCACTAATGCATTAGTGGCCAGTGGCAGTACATTAACCCCCTCCATGCTGCATTTTACAAACAGCATTGTAAATTAACTCCTCGCCTCAATGAGTTAATTACTTGAGCCATTTCACACATCTACAACACTGACATAACATTGCCTTATGTAAGGTGTATTATCAGCCTGAGCAGCCTCTGAAAACTCACTATTCCACAGGGCTTCACTGGGCTGGCTCCTCGCAGTTCCTTGCAGAAGCACTCTCCTCCGTCCTTTCTTCCCGCCTCCTGGCCTCTGCATGACATCACACTCGGCCGGGACTAGAAAGCATCTGTCGGGTGGAGATCACTCCGCCTGACAGGGAAGTGACTGGACTCACCAGTCAAAAAGGCCACTCGCTCCGCACCGATTCCACCCCTGCAGACAGGCATGACACCCGCCAGCCACCGCTACATTATAGTATACTTGCAGAGCTGCAGCAGAGCAGTGATGCTCCGCAAGTATAACACAATGTAGCGGCGGCCGGCGGGTGTCATGCCTGTCTGCAGGGGTGGAATCGGTGCGGAGCGAGTGGCCTTTTTAGGAAGCATCAGAGCGGCCTGGAGGGCAATCGCCTCCCTGCCTCCCGGCCCAGTCCGCCTCTGGATGTATATAAAAAGAAGGGGAAGGTCCAGATAGTGCAGTAACGTTTTTTCAATAGGTATTTTATTGCACAATATCCAAATAAGCCATTACAGGGTCCAAATAAAAATAAAGACGAGTAAAAACAAGTAAAAACGGATAAACCGCCATCACATATATGAGCTACGGCGTGGAGAGCGGTACTTCCGGCTTGCGTTGAAGACTATCCATCTGGAGGGAACGTATCCCGGCCCTGGGGGTTACCAAAGCTCGTATGGTCTTAGTGTCATAAGGCACATAGGACCCAAGTGATCTGGTGAGTGTGAAATTCATCTATTTTTCACGGTGGAACACAAGGAGTGACACCAGGGATAGAGTGGAAAACCTATCAAGAAGCACTACTCACTGTGCATTTTATTTATTTTGAACTCTAATCACTAAGAAGTCACATTTTAATTTTTACACATGAACTTTATGGAAACTTTGTGAGAGTATTTATATACCTCATGCACTGTCTATGAATTTGTATTTTTCCGTTAATAATTTATAACAATTTAGTACTTATATGAATTTATATTTAAAGTGTATCATCTTTTAATATACCACATATAATAGATCACGGGGGTTTTACATTTTCTATGCACTTTAATAATTTTGATTATTTTTAACAGTGTTAGGACTGTTCTTTCTTTATTAAAGCAAGCGCTATAGGTAATCCTATATTAACAGATTACTTCACATTTGAGCACTCGCACTTTACTATAGCAGCTGCAAACCACTATTCATTTAATTATATTTAATATTTATTTATTTAATTGATTCATTTATAAAAGTATAGGTTTCTCCACTTGGCGTGGGAAATATGCCTAGTATATTTCACCCTTCAGTATAAAATACATACTCCCCTCTTTATAATTATACTAAGAATCTAATAATGTTATTTTTATTGCTGCAGATCCCTCATTGGGGACTATCCCGTTTTTTCTTTATTAAAGCAAGCGCTATAGGTAATCCTACATTAACAGATTACTTCACATTTGATGTATTTTATACTGCCATTCTCTTAGTGTTAATTTAAACGTTCCTTAAACAGAATAAATGAGGGCTATAATCTAGCAAAATCAAACATTGGTATTCCACTGGTTCATCTATAGTTTGAGAGCATTCAGGAGTCTGTAAAGTAGATAAGGACATCTGCAATATAGCATGAGGACATGCCTATACTATCTGGTCTGTCTAATTGTGATCTATTGAAAATGGATATACCTGCAGCAGCGTTGCCATCAGAGTTGTAAGGGCAACCAAAACAAATTCCCAGCCTGGAGACAGAGAGGTCAGGGGCCAAGCAATGCCTTAAATAAGGAAGGAGCCCCCAGAATTGGCCACAGCTGTGGGCCTCATCCAGCCAGATGATCCATTTGGCGTCCCATGCCAAAACCATAGTGTCATTTCGATGTTAGTTTTAACTCTTTGATTGGGCATTCTTAAATTTGTTAGTTTAATGCAAGCAGTGCAAATACCTGAATATTTTTTTCTATCAGCCTCTTGTAGTTTGTGTACAGCAGAGCTTTAACTGAGGGAGGTAGAAGCAGCACAAGGAGTCAGTGCTAGGACAAGGCCACCCAGCGCCCAGGGCAAAGATGCCTTCCCCCTTCCCTTAGGGTTATGGTCCGGGTGCCCACATTCCTGCAATAAACTATTGCACCCAGGGCATCCGACCCTCCTGCCCACCCCTTGTTCTGACCCTGCAAGGAGCCAATCTGTTATGCTGCAGAGAAAGCAGCATGCTGATAGGAAGTGAGCGCACAGCTACAGAGTGATGAGCTGCTGCTTCCCCTTTTACTGTCAAGACACAGACTGAGTGGTGACACAATCTGTAAGTGTTATGAAGGCCCTTTGAACCTCCTTTAGGGAAAGGAAGCCTTGACTGCTGGACTCATGGCATCACTGTGGGTGTGAACCTAGAAGAGAAGTTAAGTAGCTCCCTTAAGATTGGCTACAAAGACCTGAGGTGACTGGTTGGAGCCTAAACTGTAGGAAAAGGCTACGCTGGGGCACATCCAACTGCTCTGAGGAGATTCAGCTGTCACAAGAAATGCCCACCCTCCAGCCCATTGTAATGTTTTGTCACAGCTTTATTGGCAGTTTTGACCTTGCCAGCAATTGATGTTGCTTTATGGGCTATGCCCTCAAGTTAAATTCTGGGGTCAGTCTAATGTCTGTCTGGCACTGATGGTAAGGACAGGCCTCTTAGACTATGTAGGTTTATGTTTTATGGTTGCTCATGGTAGAACTGTGACTGACATTGTTGTTTGGTAAATTCTGGGGTCAGTCTAATGCCTGTCTGGCACTGATGGTAAGGACAGGCCTCTTAGACTATGTGAGTTTGTTTTATGGGTGCTCACGGTATAACTGGGACTTGCATTGTTGTTTGGTAAATTCTGGGGTCAGTCTAATGCCTGTCTGGCACTGATGGTAAGGACAGGCCTCTTAGACTATGCAAGATTATGTTTTATGGGTGCTCACAGTATAACTGTGACTGGCATTGTTGTTTGGTAAATTCTGGGGTCTAATGCCTGTCTGGCACTGATGGTAAGGACAGGCCTCTTAGACTATGTGAGTTTATGTTTTATGGTTGCTCATGGTATAACTGTGACTGGCATTGTTGTTTGGTAAATTCTGGGGTCAGTCTAATGCCTGTCTGGCACTGATGGTAAGGAAAGGCCTCTTAGACTATGTGAGTTCATGTTTTATGGGTGCTCACGGTATAACTGAGACTGGTATTGTTGTTTGGTACATTTGGAAAGTTGTTACTTTTGCAAAGTTCATAAAAGCTGTGGCCTTGCCCTATTTCCAACTTAATCACCTTCCTTGTCTTTTTGGGGGGAAAGGTATTGGTTTTTATTAGTTGGTCATAAATGAGCCTATGCTTCTCTGCAGTCATGGAACTGCAACAAATACAAATTCAGGTCTTCTGACCTGCCAGACAGGGCAGAGTTGTGTAAATCTCAGGCCTGGATGGACAGAGACACAAATCTTTGGCAGGTAAAACACCTCACTTATCTGTATTTCATCTGTGTATATACCTGTATGCCTGGAGATCAGTTTTACGAACACGTTGATACATACGGTCCATAATAAAAGGCAAGGCTCGTTAGGAAAGGTTTTGATGATGGGAATAAGTGTAGACAAAAGGAGAAAAGGATGAGATAGACCAAGGCAGACCAAGAACATTCTCAGAAACAAACTAGGTGGCAGACTTGGGTTGCCAGTCTATTATGAGACATAATAAAACACAATATAATAAGATTACTATATATATTAACACGTAGCAGTATTATTTAGGCTGTATTAGCTCACCCCTGACACTCAGAGCTTGGATGTAGTTATGTGTTCATCAGAATCTGGTAATAACAATATTCTCTCTGCCAAATCTCCCAATTTCAGTTTCAAAACAGGAAAAAAAGGGCTGTTGTGTTATCCCTAGACTAGGAACAGACAGAACTATGGAAGAAAAGTTTACTCTTTGCCATATTTACAATCGATCAGAGGGGGGTGATATCTTTCAAACAAAAGCTGGCGTTCAACTTTGATTTTTTTTTGTGTGATGGAATGTGATAAGATCAATTAGCTTTCGGGGGCCACTTGAGAACAGCTCCAGAGATGCAGGTGGGCTGCCTGCCACTGTTCAGATCCTTCCTGCGAAATGTAGCTACAGCCTCAGAAACCCATTAAAATCAATGGTTCCTATAGCTGGATCTGCTTTGTGATGAAAAAGGCCAAGCTGTCCTCAGGTCGCCTTTTAGCTGAAATAGCTACCTGGCAGGAATTGCTCTGTTTGCCACAAGTTCCTCCAAAAATTCTTTCTCAAAAGAAAAGGACATTGCAGTACTAAGAACATAGAGAGAATAAGTTAGACCCCTTAAGGGTTTCATTTAACGATCTGATAGCCAAATGTTTAACTGTGCACTTACAGTGCCTACACTCTCTATATAAGTTGGATATTAGAGAAAATTACTCATAGATCCCAGGCACCAAGAGCATCAGTGGTATAGTGTTTAAAGTGGAACTTTACTGCATCTGAGCACCACAAACTAAAAACGCTGTTTAATTCATTTTTATAGTTCAAACCAAACTCGCTTATAAATCCATGTCTTTATTCTTTTTTTTTGCTGAGAAAAACACCCTCTAGCTTTTCTGGCCGTGGCCATCTAGAGGGTGTAAAAACACCCTCTAGCATTTCTGGCCGTGGCCATCTAGAGAGTGTAAAAACACCTCCTAGCATTTCTGGCCGTGGCCATCTAGAGAGTGTAAAAACACCTCCTAGCATTTCTGGCCGTGGCCTCTAGAGGGTGTAAAAACACCCTCTAGCATTTCTGGATGTGGCCATCTAGAGCGTGTAAAAACACCTCCTAGCATTTCTGGCTGTGGCCATCTAGAGAGTGTAAAAACACCTCCTAGCATTTCTGGACGTGATCATCTAGAGGGTGTAAAAACACCTCCTAGCATTTCTGGACGTGGCCATCTATAGAGTGTAAAAACACCTCCTAGCATTTCTGGCCGTGGCCTCTAGAGGGTGTAAAAACACCCTCTAGCATTTCTGGACGTGGCCATCTAGAGCGTGTAAAAACACCCTCTAGCATTGGTGACTGTGGCCATCTAGAGGGTGTAAAAACACCCTCTAGCATTTCTGGCTGTGACCATCTTGAGTAGGGGAAGATGATTCATGTAGTATATACTTCCTGGAATCCATCAGCCTTTAGCTCAGGCATACAGGCAGGAGGGTGTGCTAAGAAAATCCCTCCTGAAGACTCTTGGGATTTATGATATAATTTGCCTCAGCCTGGAAATCAGGAAGTAACTGAAGAAATGTAAAAACAAGTAAATATAATATAATTTCCCATCTGTTTACTAATGCTAGCAACATAAGGATTAAAAATAGTAAGTGTTGACTGAGAGAGTGAAGTTCCACTTTAAAGTGTGTGTTACCCCAACACTTCATATTCCTGAAATGTACCTGCTGTACTATGTACTTGTATAAGAAAGTACCCTTTTCTCTTTGTATTGCTTCCTCTATGTGAAACTCTTGGTGTTCCTACCAGTCCCCTTGCTATCCTATTAAAAACTGAACACACTAAGCAGGAGAAGACACCGTGGTCAGTTCTCTAGCTATGTTGGGAACTCCTGATCTCCTCCAATGATCAGACTTGTCCTGACACCCCTTCTGCACAGCCTCTCACTGGGAAGCTCAGTGTGCTGCTGCTTCACCTCCCCCCCAGCTCTTATGCACCTGAGAATAGAGAGAATGTGATAATTTATAAAAAGGGGAAAAAAGGTATTTATAATGTTTTCTCTATATCTACACACAAATGTTTTGCATTTCAATTCTATTTTAACCACTTGCCGATCACCAGCAGTACATATACTGAAGCAGGTTGGCTCTATTGCGCGAAATGACGTACCTGTACGTCATTTCATGCAATAGCCAGTAGGGGCGTGCGCTGATTGGCCAGAGGGAGAGCCACCCCCGATCGCTCCCCAGAGAGACAGAATGGCCAAGGCAGACCGCCTTTCTGTCATAGATGAACACAGGGATCCTGTGTTCCTGCTATTTAGGAACACAGATCTCTATGTTCATCTAGTGAGTCCATCGACCACACAGTTAGAAAGCATCCCCTAGGGACACAATTAACCCTTTGATCATCCCTGGTGTTAATCCCTTCCCTGCCAGTGTCATTAGTACAGTAACAGTGCATATTTTTAGCACTAATTACTGTAGAGATGTCACTGGTCCCCCCAAAAGTGTCAGTTAGGTGTCCAATATGTCAACTGCAATGTTGCAGTACTGTTAAAAGTCGCTGATCAGCGCAATTACTAGCAAAAAACTGCCAAAAGGGGGATTCAACTTGATTGGCTGTGTTTTATAACAGAAAAGAAAAATTTTTTTTTTTTCAGAATTGTCACGCTTTTTTGTTTATAGCACAAAAAAATAAAAATCGCATAGGTGATCAAATATCATTAAAAGAAAGATCTATTTGTGGGGAAAAAAAGGACATGAATTTTATTTGGGTACAGTGTCGCATGATGGCGCAATTGTCAGTTAAACTAACACAGTGCCGTATCGCAAAAAATGGCCTGGTAATTAAGAGGTTAAAACCTTCCAGTCCAGAAATGGTTACACTGAATGGGTTGTTTTACAATGTGATCATTTACAGTCACTTAAATTACTATTATGCCCTACCTCCACTGGGTAAAAGGTAATCAATATTGTGGCACCCAGCTTCTTCAGTTTTCTGCATCATGTGATTTAGGAACCAGAACTTTAATCCTACTGATTACCCTTTTTCCCCGGAACAATCATACAATCATTCTGAATGCACAGTATCAACCAGGGCCAGATTAACGTAGGGGCTATTGGAGCTGCAGGTCCAGGCCCCCACCTTAATATAGGCCCAGCAGGGGCAGACTGACTATTTGGCTCTGGGCCAGTAGGGGGCCATATGAGAGACTCCCAGCACCTCCTGCAGCTGGGGAAATATGACAGTTGGGAGGTTATCGGTGCAGTGGGGGGCCAGTTACAAGCACCAATATCCCTCTATGACTCTCCATGAAGCTGCTAAAAGCTACTTCACCTCCTCTCCCTCCCATGCTTTTAGCTTCTTCCTTTGTGAACCATAGAGGGAGATCAGTACTTATAACTGCCCCCCCCCCCTCGTTCACCCCAGACTGTCCATCAGATTCCCCCTGCTCTCTGGGTATTGATCCTTATCGATCGCTGACTGTGTTCATTCATACCTGAAGCCCTGAACCACCAAAATCCTCAGCACCAGGCCCATGATGTTCCTAATTTAGCCCTGGTATCAACACACCTAAGCACATTTATGTGAATGTACGTGTTGCGTTACATTACCGTTTTTGGGTAAATGGGCTGCCACATGGCACATCAATGACTGAAAAAATGTGCATTGACGTGCTTGCTTTAACACATGTATAGGTGTGAACATAGCCTTAAAGGGGTTGTAAAGGCAGAAGGTTTTTTTTTTTCATCTTAATGCATTTTATGCATTAGGATAAAAAACCTTCTGGTTGTAGTAGCCCCCCTCAGCCCCCCTAATACTTACCTGAGCCCCATCTCTATCCAGCGATGTCCACGAGTCCCTTGGCCGTCTGGGACTCTCCCTTCTGATTGGCTGAGACACAGCAGTAGCGCCATTGGCTCCTTCTGCTGTCAATCAAAGTCAGTTAGCCAATCAGGAGAGGGATGGGGTGGGGCCAAACAGTAACTCTATAGCTGCTTGCTGTGGGGGCACTCGACAGGAGGGAGGTGCCTGGAGCAGCTAAGAGGGACCCGAGAAGAGGAGGATCTGGGCTACCCTGTGCAAATCCACTGCACAGAGCAGGAAAGTATAAAATGAAAAAAAAGTAAACAAGACTTTACAATCACTTTAAACTGCCTGTAGATATTAAGTATAGTATAGTGAGTCCTGCGCTGTCTAAACTAGAGCGATAAAGGGATAAAAAGGAGACCCCAGATGCTGCTAGTACCGAAACTGGTGACCAAACAGTGTGAGATATATAAACGGTGGGGGGTACTGCGCTTCTGGGTAGGTGAACAATAATGAATAATAAATAAATAAATAAATAAATGAACTATACCTGGTGTGTGTGACTATCACAGTATATACAAATGGGAACTAAACCATATACATAAAATTCGTAATCATAGTGAACAAAGGTAAACAAGCAATAACCTAAAAAACACTTAATGTGTTAATCATTCTTTAGTGATAAATAAAGTGCTCAGGTGCATATATATTAAACCACAGTGTCCTCTGTGCTTCACAGAAACTAAATCGCGGTCTGGGTGTAAATAAAGTCCAAAAACTGAAAAAATATATGTGCAAGTGAATAAGTATGAGTCCACAGGTGCTACTCCTTCACCAAACACCGAGCTACAAAAAGTGGGGTGCTTCTCCTTCCCCTCAGGGTGTTCAAGCCTCTCACCTTGAAGACTAAGGGTAAAAGCCTTAATAGTAATCCAGGGGGCTCCTCTCCAGTTTTATGCCGTACTCCACTAGTGTCAGATATCTGGGCTACTGCAGATGATAAGACTCCCTCTCCCTCTCCAGATTCTCCACAGTTCCAATGGCTCTCAAAACAGAATGCTCAAAATAGTGCAGAATACTCACATTTGTTGAGTATACAAAGAGCAAATACAAGGGATAGCGTCGGAGTGGGATCGCAGTCCTCACTTCCGCGATGTGCGTCACTTCCGGTCCGAACGTCCCTACGCGTTATGCCACTTCCGCGTCACGTGGCTTCTTCAGGGGTCCTTTGTATACTCAACAAATGTGAGTAGTTTTAAAGTTATGTTTAATAAAGAACCCGTTATCCAGACATACTGCACTATTTTGAGCATTCTGTTTTGAGAGCCATTGGAACTGTGGAGAATCTGGAGAGGGAGAGGGAGTCTTATCATCTGCAGTAGCCCAGATATCTGACACTAGTGGAGTATGGCATAAAACTGGAGAGGAGCCCCCTGGATTACTATTAAGGCTTTTACCCTTAGTCTTCAAGGTGAGAGGCTTGAACACCCTGAGGGGAAGGAGAAGCACCCCACTTTTTGTAGCTCGGTGTTTGGTGAAGGAGTAGCACCTGTGGACTCATACTTATTCACTTGCACATATATTTTTTCAGTTTTTGGACTTTATTTACACCCAGACCGCGATTTAGTTTCTGTGAAGCACAGAGGACACTGTGGTTTAATATATATGCACCTGAGCACTTTATTTATCACTAAAGAATGATTAACACATTAAGTGTTTTTTAGGTTATTGCTTGTTTACCTTTGTTCACTATGATTACGAATTTTATGTATATGGTTTAGTTCCCATTTGTATATACTGTGATAGTCACACACACCAGGTATAGTTCATTTATTTATTTATTTATTTATTTATTATTCATTATTGTTCACCTACCCAGAAGCGCAGTACCCCCCACCGTTTATATGCCTGTAGATATTGGCGAGTCAGCAAGCAACCCCATCCTCCATATAGACTGCATCACAGGAGGTATATTTCTTGCATAAAGCCAATTTATTTTTTTAAACAGAGCATTTCAAATATGACATTCTAGCACAAATTTTCACTACAATATTACATGACACGAGGAGGGGGGAGCTTGTACAAAATGATACAAGTGTGCCTAGGGTAGCATAATGTTAATATACAGCCCCGCCTATTGATTTTTCCCAAGTACAAAAGCCTGGCTAAAACCCCTCACAGCCATGAGGAATTTAACCACTTTAGGACCGGAGGATTTTCTTGCTTTACGTCCAGGCCACTTTTTGCGATTCGGCATTGTGCGATTTTAACTGACAATTGCACGGTCATGCAACGCCGTACCCTAACGAAATTTACATCCTTTTTTTCCCCACAAACAGAGCTTTCTTTTGGTGGTATTTGATCACCTGTGCACTTTTCATTTTTTGCGATATTAATAAAAAAAAGCGACAATTTTGAAAAAATAACAATATTTTTCTACTTTGACAGTTAAAAAATATCCAATATATTCAATTTTTGTCATAATGTATATTTAGGCCAAAATGTATTTAGCTACATGTCTTTGACAAAAAAATGCTCAATAAGCATATTTTTAACCGCTTTAAGACCGGAAGATTTTACCCCATTCCTGACCAGGCCATATTTTGCAATTCGGCACTGCATTACTTTAACGGACAATTGCGCGGTCGTGCCCCATAAATAGAGCTTTCTTTTGGTGGTATTTAATCACTTGTGCGATTTTTACTTTTTGCGCTATAAACAAAAAAAGAGCGACAATTTTGAAAAAATAACAATATTTTTCACATTTTTTTATATGAAATTCCCCCCCAAAAAATGTAAAAATCTAAATTTTTTAACATTTTAGGCCAATTTGTTTTCCGCTACATATTTTTGGTAAAAAAAATCGCAATAAGTGTATTTTGATTGGTTTGCGCAAAGGTTATCGCAGCTACTAACTACGGGAAAGATTTATGTCATTTTTATTGTTTTTTTTTAACTAGTAACGGCGGCGATCTGCGATTTTTTTTGCGGGACTGCGACATTGCGGCGGACAGATTGGGCCCCTAACTGACATTTTTGACACTTTTGGGGGTACCAGTGACATTACTGCAGTAATCAGTGCTACAAATATGCACTGTTACTGTAAAAATGACACTGGCAGGGAAGGGGTTAACTTTTATTGGTGATCAACGGGTTAATGTATGCCTGGTGCTTACTGACGTGTGTGGGAGGAGGGGACTGTGTGACACAGGCACAGATCACAGGTTCAGCTATGCTGAATCCTGTAATCTGTCCCTGCCTGTCACTTTACACAAGCGGGCGGATCTCCTCACTCGATCACCGCCTCTCCTCCCCTGGCCCGACTCCCGCTGTGTCTGAATACAGCGGGAGCGAGCCTCCGGCGGTGCGCGCGCGCCGCCCACAAGGGGGGGAGTCCAGCGACGTAGACCTATGTCGCTGGACGATAACAAACCACTTTGCCGCAGTACGCTCAATGTGAGCGGTCGGCAAGTGGTTAAACACTTGGATTGTGGACTGCAAGAAAAAAGGCCAACACAAAATCAAACCCTGCCCCCATCACTTATGGGTAGAGATAAGGCCCCACTCACCCTGTCATGTGGTGGGAATGCGTATGTTCCCATGCATGTTACTACAACACGAGACACGACACGTTACTTGTGATACAACTCATCCCGAATTACATCCCAACGCACTTCGCCATCAGAGGTAGCAGCACAGCACAGGTGCAGGCCCTGTTTCTTGACTACTGAGGTGCATTCCAGCCAATTTAATTTGAGAGGGTTGCCTAACGCAGTGCACATTACCATGTGCAAGAATGTGGACCTCAGCGGTTAGATGTCACCTAAATCTCTCTTTATATATATATATATATATTTAACCAATATAACCAAGTTATATACATGTGTCATTTTTCAATGTATGTAGTCTGCTCTGTATTTTAGATGGAGGCCGTTTATGTTTGATTGCATAGGAGTTAAGACAGCAGGCTGCCATCATTGGGAAAAGGTTACCTTCCTCACGTGGAACATTTGTATTGTATTTTTTTAATACCCTGGTACTGTGAAGTGGAACATATTGGCTCCTTATCGATAATGAAGGTAAAGGTCATTCCAGGTGTGTTTAATGGAGCAGTTCCTGTAATGGCTACACATATACTGTTGTGGTGAATTATAATTTGCCCTTTGTCTAGAGCTGGAAGTCACTTCTTACAGCTTTTCCAGTAATATAATGTACAATCTATGTAATATATATATATATATATATATATATATAAATATATATATACACACTGAAGATCAAAATTAGAGAACAATTTATAAACACTTGATTTTTTCAGAAATAATGTAATCTTCATTGTTCAACATTTGATGGAATTTTTGTTGTGGCTATACCATGCTAATAGAACAGTGTCTTTCAAATAAACCAATGCACTTTAACAAAAAAAACTTTATTTTGGATGTAGCACCCTACAAGGTAGGTGCTAGGCAAAGTACAGTGGGCCTTGGATGCCTAACAGTAGGGCCATGATTTTCAGCTGGGCTGTCATGTCTCCTAGGTGTTGCTATTGACACTGGGGAGTCTCCCCACTGGCTCCATGAGAAGGGCTCTCATTGGGCAGTGGAGGAAACCCAATCAGTGGCACATTCAGGCCTGAAGGCCAGAAAGGCAGATTCTGCCGCACAGGATTCTGGGAGTGGGTATAAGTTTGAGGGGAGTGCATGACGCAGCGTCTTTGGCGGGAAGCAGAGTCCCAGGAGAGAGAGTACGGCTGTCTCTCCCCCTGTCAGAAGGATCAGGTGTCTTGGGCGGCTTGCCTGAGGATACAGAGAGAGCCGAGCTGAGCTGCAGAGAGGATCCGGTGTGCCGAGGACCAGCGGAGTTGGGGGGGGCCCAGTTTCAGGAAAGCATTCCAAGTTCGTGAGTACTGTAGCTGCCCCTGGGGGTCTGCCTAGCTGAGAGGGGACTGCTCCGGTGAAGGTCTAAGGGATCCAGGAGCTAGCTAGCGGTAAAGGGGGTGCCTAGTGAGAGGACCCTGAAGTGTCAGAGGGGGTGCCTAGTGAGAGGACCCTGAAGTGTCAGAGGGGTTGCCTAGTGAGAGGACCCTGAAGTGTCAGAGGGGGTGCCTAGTGAGAGAAACCTGAAGTGTCAGAGGGGGGGCCTAGTGAGAGGACCCTGAAGCGTCAGAGGGGGTGCCTAGTGAGAGGACCCTGAAGTGTCAGAGGGGGTGCCTAGTGAGAGGACCCTGAAGTGTCAGAGGGGGTGCCTAGTGAGAGGACCCTGAAGTGTCAGAGGGGTTGCCTAGTGAGAGGACCCTGAAGTGTCAGAGGGGTTGCCTAGTGAGAGGACCCTGAAGTGTCAGAGGGGGGGCCTAGTGAGAGGACCCTGAAGTGTCAGAGGGGGTGCCTAGCGAGAGGACCCTGAAGTGTTAAAGGGGGTGCCAGTGGTTGGGCCCTGAAGAGTTAATGTGTACAGCATGCAGTATGCAGTGTACAGTGTTGAGAGTTGCAGCAGCACAAGCAGTTACAAGGAGCTACCTCAGTCAGTGAAGGTCTGGAGGGAGCTGTCTACAGGACTTTTGAGCTTAAGAGAGTGTCAAGAGTCAAGTTCACTACAGTCCGGGATCTTTTGAGTTAACCAGAGGGTTACAAGTCAAGTTCTAGCACAGTTCAGTAATAGAGCAATCTTCAAGCATCAGTAAGCGTTGGTCGGCATCCAGCTGGCGTCAAGACAGCGCTAACAGGCATTCTTCTACAAAGTGTCCCAGTTATACCTAGTTGAGCCAGAGGAGTATCCCCATCATTCCCTTCTCCCATCCCCAGTATCAAATAAACAAAACAAACCAAAGATGCCGGAATGGTCATTGTCTCAACTCTCACACTTGGGTACTCAGCTTAAATGGGCTGAAGGTGTCACCGGTAACAATGGCAGGCCCAATGCTTGGAAAACCTGCTACATGTAGAAAACACAATGATCAAAATTAGAGAACAGCAATGACTGTAGCACAGAAAAATTACAACAATCAACAGTTAGTAGGAAGTTGCTTTGAATGACTTCAGCACAACTGTGGCCACAGGACATCACTAGTCTCTCACACAGCTCTGGTGCGATTTTGTTCCACACTTCTTCCAGTCTTTTCCACAGTTCGGTGACTGTAGTGGGTTTCTTGGCCATAACTTTGTCACTAAGGATTTTTCAGGGGTTTTCTATTGGGTTTAGATCAGGACTTTGGGCTGGCCGTTTCAAAATTTCAATGTTTTCAGCTTCAAGGAACTGCTTTACCCGTTTTGCTGTGTGACAGGGAGCATTGTTGTGCATGAAAATTGCTGGTTGATTGGGTAATGAACAGGGGAAAGGAGCAGCATGTTGTCGAAGAAGGTTCTGAGAAAAATTTGCATTCACTCTGTCAAATAGCTGTTTAAGAGGCCCAACTCCTGTTTGCAGAAAACATCCCCCAAACCATGGAGCTTCCCCTTCCACCTTTCACTGACTTTTTACACACTTTGGGTTTTTCTTTCCCCAGTTTGATGACAAACATAATGTTTCCCATTATACCCAAATAAATTAAACTTGCTTTCATCACTAAAGTGAACTTTGGAGCAGTTCTGTCTACACAACATGCTCCTCAGGAAAGGTTAGTCTAGCCTTTTGATTGTTTCTGCTAATGAGAGGTTTGGTCACTGCAGAGGGGGGCTTTCAGTCCAAATTCTCTTAAATAGTGAGACACTGTATGACAAGACAGATCTTTACTATGTTCAGCGCTGAACTGGCGAGCAATTCCAGCTGCAGTGTTGAACCAATTGCCAATTCTCCGCATTACCCTTTCCTCTCTTGTATTTGTCTTTCATGGACAACCAGCCTTCTTGAGGGACTTGAATGAGTTTGTGACATTCTAAAGATGCAATATGCTAGAAAGGACAGGTTTAGAACGACCATCTTCTCTTGCTATGGCTGAAAGGGTCATCCCTTTGGCCTTCATCTGGACAACCTGCTGCCGGAGGGCTTAAGTCACTTTAGAACAGCTCACTATCTTGCAAAGTCATTGAAAACTGGAAAGTTAGGCTGCCAGTTAAATAGGGTTTGTCAGAAAAGTATAGAAAATCGTATAAGGTGCCAGATTAACACCAATAACTGAGGTATCTGAAAGTGTTCTCTAATATTGATCAATGTTCTTTTTCAAATCGCATTGAAGTTTTTTGATCTGTGCTTCAAAATATATGTAACTCATTGTATGATTCTGGTACCTTTGGTACCCTTATTTTCCACTTTTCTTTCAAATATGCGTCCCACCTTTCTAATTAGGTGGTACGCATACACCTTTAAGACGGATGACGTCATCGCCGAGCGCCACAGAGCGGCTATTTTAACCGCCGGCGTTCTCTCTCACATCGTTCGTTCAACCTGCCGTGTGTCCACATGCTTACAAGCTTGCCTTGCTACCGGAACCTCCAGCTATTCTCTTTTACTTGGAAACAGACCGGAACCTCGCTACCGATCCCTGTATCTCGCTACTGGATCACTCCCTTACTACTGGACCCTGCTACTACTAACTTTACTAGTGATAAGTACCCCACAGGGGAATCCTCTATAACCTTACTTACACTATCTACCTCTGCACATAAGGACTGTTACTATCTATGCATACTAATTCTATCATCTGCACTGTTACATAGATTGCTAGCTCTTGAGTCTACTACCGTCTATCCTTGCACTGGGTTAGTCTATCCTGTATTTGTCATCTGCTGTCCTTACCACCTGTTACCATACTCGATTACTAACCTATCTGCATTCTACCTAAAACCATCTAATACTCTCCTGAACATTTCTATCAAGTGCTTGCCATCTCTGTCACTGTTCACACCTGTCCCTTCAGCACATCATCTTCATACTGTTATACATCCTATCACTCCAGGAACATCTTATTGAGTGTGTATATCTGTATGCTGAAGCTGACAGGCCCACAGTGATGAGTCTGGAGAGTGTAACGCTCCTGCGTTTTATGTATAATGTGGATTTACAGCTGCAGAAATATTCCACTTCAGTAGTCATGTAGAGAAACGCTGAGACACCAATCCCAACTCCCAAGACTCATCATGTGTGGATAGTCTCAATTCAGCAAGTAGATACACACACTCGATAAGATGTTCCTAGAGTGACTTATATGTATAGTAATATAGTGATGATAGGCTGAAGAGACAGGTTGGGTAGAGATGGTAGATGACAGACACTTGAAAGGAATGTTCTTGAAAGTAAGATAGTAGCAGATGGGATGCAGATAGGTTTAGCAATCATGTATGGTAGCAGATGATAGAGTAGCAGGTGAACATACAGGATAGACCAACCCAGTGCAAGAGCAGATGGTATTAGGCTCAAGAGCTAGCAATCTTAGTTAATGCAGATGTAGTAATAGTCTTTAGTATGCACAGCTAGATAGTGTAAGCTTTAGCATGAAGGTTATAGAGGTTTCCCCTGTGGGGTACTTATCACTAGTAGCAATGTAGTAGAGGAGAGGTTCGGCAAGAGCGGATGATCCGGTAGCGGGATACAGGGATCAGCAGCGCGGTTCCGATAGCGAGGTATGCTTGCAAGCATGAGAGCTTCAAGGCAGATTATGCGGCGTTGAACGAACATGTGAGTGAGACCGCCGGAGGTTGAAATAGCCGCTCCAGCGGCGCTCAGTGATGACAGCATCGGTCTTAAAGGTGTATGCGCACCTTACCAAAAGAGAATGGTGGGGCGCATACACTTAGGAAAAGTGGAATTAGGGTACCAAAGGTACCAGAACATTACAGAGAGTTGGATCTGGTTATTCAACACATCTCTACATGACTACTGAGTGGAGATTCTGCAGCTGCAAATCCAGCCTACTACAAAAACGCAGGAGCGTTACAGATTGAACGAACCTAAAAAATGGATTCAGCAGCATTACCCACTCAAGTGACACAATTAACACAACAAGTAAATGCATTAATGCTTGCTCTTACTGAAGTAAAAGAAGAAAATCAGACTCTGATACAGCAGGTAACCCGTCTTTCACGGCTCACTGCTGCTCAACCCCCTGAGCCTAAAATAAACCCTCCTCTAGTGTTTACAGGTGATAGGAAAAAATTTAGTGAATTCAAAAACGCATGTCAATTACTTTTTTTGTTAAAACCTTGTACATACCCTACTGATCAAATTAAAGTCTGTACCGTTATCTCATACTTAACGGGTGATCCATGGGCCTGGGCAGACTCTCTCTTTGAGAAAAATGATCAGCTTCTGAACTCCTATTCTTTATTCCTAGCGGAACTCGCTAGTTTATATGATGACCCCAACAGGCAGAGTACTGCTGATATTCAATTGAGGGCTTTAAAACAAGGAAGGAGACCTGTAGAAGACTTTGTAGCTGAGTTCAAAAGATGAACCCTTGATTCAGGGTGGAATGATACATCTCTGCGAACTCAATTCAGACTCGGGTTGTCAGAAGCTGTTAAAGACGAGCTCGCCCGAGCGGATTTACCTGGCACCTTGGATGCCTTAATACAACTCAGTATCAACATCGACAGGCGACTGCATGAAAGAAGGGCTGAGAAAATGGGAATGCCATTGTCTAGTCCTTCTCGGATTTCGGCCGTTGACCCTACTCCTATGGAAGTAGGAACCATACGCCCACCTTTATCAACTACTGAACGAGCCAGAAGAAGATCCAGAAACCTCTGCATGTACTGCGCATCCCCGAATCATTTGATAAGCGTCTGTCCCCTTGTCCGCAAAAAAGAGGGTGAGTGTTCACATGTTTTGCTAGGAGGATTAACGACTTCCTTTTCTAACCCCTATCTCTTTGTTCATTTGACATTACAGTGGGACCAGACTAGGATTACCACCAAGGCTATGATCGACACCGGATCTTGTGGAAACTATATTGATACATGTTTTGTTACCTTAAATAAAATACCTATTATTTCAAAACCTAAACCTGTTTCTGTTAGTTTCATTAACGGTATCCCACTATCTTCTGGTCCAATCACCAACCAGACACAAGCACTCCTCGTCACTACTAACGAGTCTCATATGGAGACCACCACTTTTGATATACTATCTTCACCCCATTTTTCTATTATTTTGGGACTCCCCTGGTTACACACACATCAACCAATCATAGATTGGAAAAAACGGACTTTGTCTTTCCCTTCTCACTATTGTGAGATTACGTGTAACCTCCCATCTTATGGAAAGATCCTGTCTGTGGTGTCAGATGAGATTGCACCACTATGCTATCAGGATCTGTCCGAAGTATTCCTTGAAAAAAATGCTCAAATGTTGCCTCCCCATAGGGATTATGATTGCACTATCGATCTACTCCCTAACAGCAAATTGCCTTTCGGTCATGTTTATCCTCTTTCACAGGATGAACTTTCTCATCTCAAGGAATACTTGGATGAGAATTTGACAAAAGGGTTCATCAGACCCTCTACTTCTTCCACAGCTGCAGGACTTTTTTTTGTCCGCAATAAGGATTCAAGTCTTAGGCCTATTATCGATTATAGGCAATTAAATACGATTACAATAAAGGATCGCTATCCTTTACCGCTCATCCCTGAACTCATTGAACAAGTGCGTGGGGCTACTTACTTCTCTAAATTAGACCTGAAAGGGGCATACAACCTAATCCGAATCCGTGACGGAGATGAGTGGAAAACAGCATTCAGAACCAGATACGGATTATTCGAATATCTTGTGATGCCATTCGGGTTGCGTAATGCTCCCGCAGACTTCCAAAGGTTCATAAACGATATCTTTAGAGACTTACTTGATGTCTGTGTTGTAGTATATCTGGACGATATACTTATCTATTCTCGATCTCTCTCTGAACATATAAAACATGTAAGACTTGTGTTATCCAGATTACTCGCACACAATCTATACGTGAAATTAAAAAAATGCCTATTTCATAAAGAAGAAATATTATTCCTGGGATACATCATATCCAAAACCGGAATTAAGATGGATATGAGCAAGATATCCTGTATTCTGGACTGGCCTATACCAACAACTCGTAAGGCATTACAGCGATTCCTTGGATTTTCAAACTTCTATAGGAAGTTCATCAAGAACTTTTCTGCCATTGTGAGACCTCTCACACAACTGACAAGTATAAAGAAACCATTCAAATGGTCAGAAGAAGCAAATCAAGCTTTCTGCTTGTTAAAATCAAGCTTTACTTCTGCTCCCATACTACGCCATCCAGACCCATCCCTCCAATATATTCTGGAGGTAGATGTGTCAAATATGGCAGTAGGAGCAGTTCTCTCCCAACGACCAACAAATACTTCACCACTCCACCCAGTTGCTTTCTTTTCAAAATCATTAAGCAGCCCAGAGGTGAATTACCCAGTGGGTGAAAAGGAGTTGCTTGCCATAAAACTGGCACTGGAGAATTGGCGACATCTAATTGAGGGTACCCGGTTACCAATACTAATATATACAGATCACAAAAACCTTCAATACCTCCAGACTAACAAAACTCTCTCCCACCGGCAGGTATGATGGTCATTATTTTTCCTAAGATTCAACTTCTTAGTGACCTACACGCCTGCAGACAAAAATAAAAAAGCGGATGCGCTATCACGATTAACCGAAGATAACTGCGCTGAAATCCCTTCTATTCCTATAATACCCTATGAACGTATTATTGGGGTTGTTCGTTCCCTGAAGGAAGAGATTTTGCACAGTATAAGATTGGATTCACCTCCACCACAACTAAGTACTGATGCAGAAGGCTTCCTCTACTACAACGACAAACTCTACATACCCCCTACTATGCGTACCAAGATCTTGGAGTTATCACATGATGTGCCCATGGCAGGACATATGGGTATGACGAAAACCCTTAATTTGTTTACTAGGCAGTTTTGGTGGCCTGATATGAAGACGTCTGTACAAAAATTTGTATCTTCATGTGAAATCTGTGCAAGGTCCAAAATTGACACTACAAAACCATCTGGTCTACTCTGCAGTCTACCAATACCCCAGGTTCCATGGGAGGTTGTATCCTTAGACTTTATAGTAGAACTACCACCTTCTAAAGGATTTAATACCATTCTAGTGTCAGTGGACCACCTGACAAAGATGGCACATTTCATCGCTATCCGTAGACTACCTTCATCCAAACAAACAGCGGAACTACTGATGAAACATATGTTCAAGTTACACGGAATACCAAAGACTCTTTTATCCGACCGTGGTTCACAGTTCATCTCCAAATTTTGGCAAGCTCTTTGTCAAATATTACGGATTGAGCAAAAGCTCACTTCTCCCTAACACCCTCAGACCAACGGACAGACTGAAAGAGTCAACCAGTGTATAGAACAATATCTGCGTTGCTACACATCATACCTACAGGATGATTGGGTGGACCTTCTCCCTCTGGCGGAATTTGCTTATAACAATGCAACCCACAGTACTACTAAGCAAAGTCCGTTCTACTTGAACTATGGATTTCATCCCACACTTCTTCCACCACGCATCCTACCATCAAGTAACCCAGTAGCCTCAGACAATCTTACCCAAATAAAGGACTCTCTGGGTTTACTTAATACCACTATCTCACACGCCCATACCCAACAAAAGAAGTACTACGACCTACGTAGAAGACCTTCTCCTCAGTATGCTATTGGGGACCTCGTTTGGCTATCGACAAGAAATTTAAGATTAAAGATCCCTAGCAAAAAGCTTGGACTTTATTTCTGGGACCCTTCCCAATTAAGAAACTTATTGGAAAAGCTGCAGTACAGCTCACCTTACCAGCAGATCTCAAGATCCATCCCATCTTCCATGTGTCGCTACTGAAACCCCATGTTCCTAATCAGGGAATAAGGCCTACCATCTTGCCTCCACCTCTAGTACAAGTTGAAGGCGGAGAAGAATATGAGATTAAGGAGATTTTGGATTCTCGTATCCACAGAGGAAGACTCCAGTATCTCATAAGATGGAAGAACTATGGACCCCAAGACGACACCTGGTTGGATACCACTGATGTTCACGCACCTAGGCTTATACGAAGATTTCACTTGAAATACCCGGAGAAACCAGTACTATAGGCCTTCCGGAGCCGGCCTTAAGGGGGGGTACTGTAAGATTCTGGTACCTTTGGTACCCTTATTTTCCACTTTTCTTTCAAATATGCGTCCCACCTTTCTAATTAGGTGGTACGCATACACCTTTAAGACGGATGACGTCATCGCCGAGCGCCACAGAGCGGCTATTTCAACCGCCGGCGTTCTCTCTCACATCGTTCACTCAACCTGCCGTGTGTCCACATGCTTACAAGCTTGCCTTGCTACCGGAACCTCCAGCTATTCTCTTTTACTTGGAAACAGACCGGAACCTCGCTACCGATCCCTGTATCTCGCTACTGGATCACTCCCTTACTACTGGACCCTGCTACTACTAACTTTACTAGTGATAAGTACCCCACAGGGGAATCCTCTATAACCTTACTTACACTATCTACCTCTGCACATAAGGACTGTTACTATCTATGCATACTAATTCTATCATCTGCACTGTTACATAGATTGCTAGCTCTTGAGTCTACTACCATCTATCCTTGCACTGGGTTAGTCTATCCTGTATTTGTCATCTGCTGTCCTTACCACCTGTTACCATACTCGATTACTAACCTATCTGCATTCTACCTAAAACCATCTAATACTCTCCTGAACATTTCTATCAAGTGCTTGCCATCTCTGTCACTGTTCACACCTGTCCCTTCAGCACATCATCTTCATACTGTTATATACATCCTATCACTCCAGGAACATCTTATTGAGTGTGTATATCTGTATGCTGAAGCTGACAGGCCCACAGTGATGAGTCTGGAGAGTTGGATCTGGTTATTCAACACATCTCTACATGACTACTGAGTGGAGATTCTGCAGCTGCAAATCCAGCCTACTACAAAAACGCAGAAGCGTTACACTCATGAAATATGCCTAACAAAACTGCTCTTTTGCAACCGTTTAGATAATTTCAACGTGACCTTGAAATTTAGGAAATTGTAGGTTGTTCTCTAATTTTGATCTCCCATATATATATATATATATATATATATATATATATATATATATATATATAAACAGTATATGTGTAGTATATACTGAATATATCAAATTTTTATTATACTGAACAGACACAGAACATTTTACCACATCAGTGATGTTGAATATTTTCATTTTCGGGAATAAAGATGATCATATACTGACAGAACTATCCTAAACCGTGTCGACAGCTGCCCGTAATGGGTTACATTGGAGTTGGCCATCAACCGTGTTGGCAAAATTTCACCAATATGGAAAATTGGGACACATAGTGCAAACCAATGTTTTATACTGGGAAAAATATATCAAAAAAGGTAAGTGCACTTTTACAGCAGAACTGAACCTTGAAAAAAACCTAGTAGGCACAGTCTTTTTTGGTAGAAGAGACTTTGTATGTCTCTTCTGTCAAAAAACTATATTACAATTTTTTTAGCAACTGATTTTTACACAATGTACACTATTGTAATCTGTCAGATGCAGACGAGTGGAGTCAAGTTTGGGGATTGTACAATTTGATTGTGCCTATGCAAGAGTTGCATCATCACTGATCATCCTATCGACAAAGAGGGAGAACGATGGGAGCAGGAGAAACATTTGTGAAAATGGCACTGGCAGCTAGAGATCAGTGACGGTGACATGGTGTAGGTTTTCAGTATTGTGAAAATATGTCATGTTTACTTGCATATTTTTGTAAATGCTCCCACCACTCCAGCTTCCATTCAGTTCTGCTTTGAGTGTACTACCTAGATTCTGACATGACGGCGCTACAACTTTGTAAATATAAGTGCATATTTTGTATGGTCATAAGATTAGTTTATACTCATTACCAGGACAGCATTTTATCCCTTTGGTGCTCCCAACAAACCCAGCGCAAGTGCCAACCTTTTGGAGCACTTGAGAGTTTAAACTCTGCCTGGGAAGACCATACAGATGCATTGATATTTACAAATGTTGCTGGGTTATCAAATCCAATTAGTCCACTTAAAGCCACACTTACCTATTCCCGTATGAGAGCTGCATACATACATTACATCCGGACATTCTTTAAATAATTTCTTACTGATCCATTCACTCCCTGACTGAAGGTTAGAAAGAGTTGGCAGGGGACCTGCTGTCATTCATGACGTGTAGCTGGAGGGGGACATGAGCTCACACATGGAACCAAAGAGGTAAGAATTCCAGGTCTACCGGATATCTACAAATATTAATTGGTGTGTCATGTCATGAGAATAGTTGACTGGAATCTACACCACACCACTAAAGCTATGCTTCAGCTTGGAGTGTAAATTATTTGCCCTCTCTTCGTCTCAGGGCCCACTCACCCCTCTCTTAAATTTCTAAAAAATATCTGGCTTCACACATCTACATGGAACATTTTTTCCATGGAGGCACTTTTCTATCCTATGAAACCCTAAAAGCCAAGATGCGCACCTCCTCTTTTCTTTTCTGGACTTACATTCAATTACAGCAATATTTTTACTATCCGAGATCTTCCCCTGACTGGTTCTAGTCACACACCCTGAGAGAGGACATGATAGCGATTTACAAATGCCAAAATGGTGATCCCAGCATAGGAAAAAAACTATTTAGTCTCAGGGAGTGTAAGAGGTCACGTGGTCACACAATAAGATTAGAGGTGAAGCGGTTTAACCCTAAGTAGGTTTTTCACTGTCAGCGTGGTAAGAATGTGGAACTCTCTTCCACAATTGGTGGTATCAGCGGGGAGTATCGATACTTTTAAAAGACTCTTGGACGTGCATCTCAAAGAACACAATATTCAGCAATATAGGAATGGAATTTCGTTACTGACACACACACATCTGCACAGGTTGAACTGGATGGACTGTTGTCTTTTTTCAACCTTAACTACAATGTAACTATGTAACCCTGTTTGAGGCTATTTGCTCCAGATCCACACTACAACAACATGTGCTGTCCATGCTATACGCATTCCTTTTCTCGGACAGTTCCCCAGGGGCCAGTAGAATGTGCCACAACTGGGAAAACTAACTTGATCTCAACCTCACAGAAGAGGAGTGGGACAGGATACTCTACCACTTGCATAATGGCTCATTAAACGTAACGGCCTAGAAAGCAGGCTACAAGTTATTTCCAGGATGGTATAGGACACCTTTCCTCATTTACAAATGTACACCTTTAGCCTCTCCTCTATGTTGGAGATGTGACCCTGAACCTGGCTCATTGCTACGACTATGGTGGTCATGCACAAAACTACAACCGTTTTGATCTGCGATACATACAGGCATAACTAAAAATAACAACTTATACTCTTGATTTCACCCCTGCCCAGTACTTATTGCACCATTCCTCTTTTCTGAAATCTGTGTATCACAAGTCACTAGCTTTACATCTTGTAAATGCTGCCAGACTATGCATCTCCATACACTGGAACTCCAATAACCCTCCTGCACGTGCAGATTGGTGTCATCGTATTCGTCAGACAGCAGAAATGGAGGTGTTGCATGCGACGATCCCTCTTTTGCATTTTTCAGGCACTTTTGAGGCATTTGCGGTGCACTTTTTGAAGAACACATGACTCAAAAATGTCTCGAAAAAACATTTTTTTAGGCGCTTTTTAATCCCTTTCGGGTGCTTCCTATTCATTCCAATGGGGAGGGGCGTTTTTGAGGTGCCTTTTTTAGCTCTCCAAACATGCTCTAAGATGCTGCATGCCACATTTTTTTCACCGCACTGCCAGCACACCGCTCCAGCGTGAAAGCATTCATTGATTTTTAATAGGAAGCGTTTTTCATGAGCTTTTCAGGCGCTTTTATTTTAACGCCAAAGTGCTTAAAAAACTCCTTAGTGTGAAAGGGCTCTGAGAAAATTGTAATAAAATTCTCCGAAAAGAAAAGAAATCAAAATTATTCTTTTAATTCAAACCAGTTCAAATAATTCGGGTGATGCAAGGTAAATAATCCTATCTACAAAGTGGATTTTTGGATTTCCCTAATTGCTTGAGAGGTTAATCTCAGCAAGTAGAAGCATGTTGATCATTTAATAGTCCGAGAAGCAACCAATAGAAAATAGTCAGAGAAGCTGCTTGCAAAAGTTAGAGGTTTTATTGTTGTAAAAGCACTTGTACAGTGGGTCTCTGCTAACGCTTTGACATGTTTTACATGAACTGGTGCTTGATTATAATGATTTAGCACCATTTCAGGTAAAACACATCAAGGCATTAACTGAGCCATGCCGTACAAGTGCCCTTTGTAGAGTAAAACCTTCCATTTTTGCAACAGCATCTCATGCCATTTCTTAGTATTACAGTAAGTGGTTAATTTACTAGAGGCAAATAGACTGTTCACTTTGTAGGTGAATTTTCCCCAGAGCTTAGTGAATGAGCTAAGCTTTGCTGACATCCATCACCAATCACATGCAAGCAAACTTTCTGTTTTTCCTTGCACATGGTTAGGTATTCTTTGCAAGTTGAAATTTCATCACATTCACTAAACTCTGGGGAAAATTCCTTTGCAAACGAACAGCCTATATGCATTACCAAGAACAGGACGCTGCTCAATCAACCCGGTGCTCGGTTAAAGTGAGTGGCCTCAGCCAGCACTGCTTCAGCAGCCACGCCCTTTGACACATTTCACCCTGCCCACTGGGGCTTAGTCATAGAGCTCTATGACTAAGCCCCATGGGCGAGGTGAAACACGTTAGCAGCGTGACTGCTGGAGCAGTGCTGGCTGAGGCCATTCACTTTAATGAGCAACGGGTTAATTGAGCGGCATCATGTCCTTGTTATGCTGACACTCTTGGATTAGTGATGTTGGGCGCTTGCTCCCATTTTCTAAGCACCAGCAGGGAGTCACCCTAATCTCCAGCTTTGAGCGGCACTGTAAGATTTCCCAGTTTGCAGCCTATATACATTAGTAAATCAACCCTTAAGTATTAAGTGCACTCAGCAAACTAATCTAGGGTTTACATGAATAAGCATCATGTGAATGATACAAGGTTTCTCTAGTATCAGTAGAGCTGTTTTTGCTTAAAGCCCAATAAGCTGTAAATAATCAGAAATGGAATCCATTCTGTACTGGTTTGATTTCAGTGATGTGAATTCTGATTGTTTGCCACTGGAAACTCTTTGGATCTACATCTTTGCTTTTTGTAGCAATTTTCACATGCACACAGAGTGAGTGGCCTCAGCCAGCACTGCTTCAGCAGCCACGCCCTTTGACACATTTCACCCTGCCCACTGGGGCTTAGTCATAGAGCTCTATGACTAAGCCCCATGGGCGAGGTGAAACACGTTAGCAGCGTGACTGCTGGAGCAGTGCTGGCTGAGGCCATTCACTTTAATGAGCAACGGGTTAATTGAGCGGCATCATGTCCTTGTTATGCTGACACTCTTGGATTAGTGATGTTGGGCGCTTGCTCCCATTTTCTAAACACCAGCAGGGAGTCACCCTAATCTCCAGCTTTGAGCGGCACTGTAAGATTTCCCAGTTTGCAGCCTATATACATTAGTAAATCAACCCTTAAGTATTAAGTGCACTCAGCAAACTAATCTAGGGTTTACATGAATAAGCATCATGTGAATGATACAAGGTTTCTCTAGTATCAGTAGAGCTGTTTTTGCTTAAAGCCCAATAAGCTGTAAATAATCAGAAATGGAATCCATTCTGTACTGGTTTGATTTCAGTGATGTGAATTCTGATTGTTTGCCACTGGAAACTCTTTGGATCTACATCTTTGCTTTTTGTAGCAATTTTCACATGCACACAGAGTGAGTGGCCTCAGCCAGCACTGCTTCAGCAGCCACGCCCTTTGACACATTTCACCCTGCCCACTGGGGCTTAGTCATAGAGCTCTATGACTAAGCCCCATGGGCGAGGTGAAACACGTTAGCAGCGTGACTGCTGGAGCAGTGCTGGCTGAGGCCATTCACTTTAATGAGCAACGGGTTAATTGAGCGGCATCATGTCCTTGTTATGCTGACACTCTTGGATTAGTGATGTTGGGCGCTTGCTCCCATTTTCTAAGCACCAGCAGGGAGTCACCCTAATCTCCAGCTTTGAGCGGCACTGTAAGATTTCCCAGTTTGCAGCCTATATACATTAGTAAATCAACCCTTAAGTATTAAGTGCACTCAGCAAACTAATCTAGGGTTTACATGAATAAGCATCATGTGAATGATACAAGGTTTCTCTAGTATCAGTAGAGCTGTTTTTGCTTAAAGCCCAATAAGCTGTAAATAATCAGAAATGGAATCCATTCTGTACTGGTTTGATTTCAGTGATGTGAATTCTGATTGTTTGCCACTGGAAACTCTTTGGATCTACATCTTTGCTTTTTGTAGCAATTTTCACATGCACACAGATACGAGGGGTCCTTGGTGGTATTTTATTCAATCCAAGAAGCATGGTACACAGTCAGTATCACAGGAATACCAGACCATGCCCTTATGCAGTACACCACTAAGGACTCCTTGTATTTGTGTACATTTTATAATAATGGAACCTGGTGGAACTGATGGCCAGATCTCCCTAGTAGAAGTTTATTTGCATGTATCCTGGAGAATTTGCTCCTTGTACTGTTTATTGAATGAGCCTGCTGATGTTCCAGGACAGGCCTATTTTCACATACAGCAAACGTCTCGTTTACAGATAATTTACTCTTTGTATAAAATAAGTCAATGGGAGTCCTATTATTCACAAACTAATAAAACTCTATTTTACACTATAATTTTTAATTGTCTTCCATCTGTCATGTCAGAATTGGACAGAAAATCGAATAATCAATTTTCATATTGCAGAGAATCATGCATAGCAAAAAACATTGCCCGTTAATTGGAAGAGATTACACATGTACAGTGCATAATGATGTTTAGATATGACATGCTAGTAGTAATGGAACTGTTCCCTTCTCTGCCAAGATCTCTGATTAAATGCTGAAATGCTCCAACATGTGTGCAGTAACAAGGCTTGCAAGCGCTTGTCATCACTGAAAAAGAGAATGCTGCTTGAACCTATCACATCACTTATCCATTCTGATCTGTTTATGGCTAGATTAAAGTCAGACTGTGAGAAGGCTGCCATTGCATGATAACCAGTCATGCTGACCCTCCAGTGCTAATGCTTTTTAAGTCACTGAAGCAACAACAAATGCAGTCATAAGACGTGATGTTTAGTCATTTCTGGCCAGAGGCTCAGACAGTGCTGAAGCCAAAGGACAGGCATGACAAAGGGAAAAGTAACATTTTTCAGAACTAGCATTGGGTTTCTCTAAACTCTCTAGACATGCTAAGTTAACACAATTCCTCATTAGAGAATACTGGGAAGAAGTAAAAAAAAAACTGAACATTTGTGCATTGCATGTTTCATTTGCCTATAAACCAATGTATAGTTTATAATAAATACAAATTGGAACTATTATTAAACTTTTAGTATGCACTAGATCGGCGTTCCCAATCTTTTTTTAGTCCAGGAACCCTTTTAAATTCCGAACAATCTCGAGGCACCTCATTCTCAAATGTAAAAAACGAAACTCGATTTTACATAACGCAGCAGCAGCCACAAACATAACACACCCTACAATAGAGGTGATTTATTTTTACAAAATACCTTTGCATACTAGAACTGATTAGTATTCCAGCGTTTCTCTTCTACCTTAGTTTCTCTCCCTCACTCAGCTAATGTAACCCCAGTGCTGACAGAGAGGGGTAGGGAAGGAACAAACAAGGGTGCTGTGCAGGTGTCTGACATGCTCCTTATCAATCAACACTGTAATCAGTTGTCAGGATGGAGGTGGCTTGTCTGCATGGTGTCCAAGGTTTTAATGCTGCCCAATAAAAACCTATGACTTAGTGTAACAAAAAATGGCAGTCTTGATCCCCCCCGTTGGCTTACTGACAATTTTTGGGCATTTTGTAGGCATTTTGCCACAGTGCACTTGAAGAACCCAGATGGCCCCCCATGGTGCCACAAAAGCCCAGCTGAAAAAAAGCTGCACTATACATTTCTCCCTGTGTGCTAAATGGCTGGGACATGCAAAAGTTTTAAGTTACCGGTACAGCCTTGTAGCTTGTTAAAGCTGAAATTTGGGCTTAACACATATTGCCTAAAGAAGAAGATTGGCCAAAGCTCTTCCGGCCATACATCCCCTGTGGGTCACACTTAGTTCTGCACTCCTGTACCCAGATTCAGCTGACAGCAGGCTAATGTTTGTCGTCGGCTGACATCACATAGGCGGTTCATGCTCTGCAGAGTTCCTGATAATAATGTCAGGATCCGCCAGATTCCTGATCGGCTGCTGGCTCAACCACTCAACGTGCCGCTCCTGTCCCCTTCACAGTCCGGACCTCCAGTGAGGGCTGAAGGGGCAGAGCAAAGAATAGTGACAGCGCCCAGAGTGGACCTGAGAACTGAGGGATCAGTGGTCTTTGATTGCTCAGTTCTCAGTGTAGAGCTGTAGGGACAGCTGTAGAATCGGATTGGTGCTGCATCTACATAGTTGAGTATGAACGTAGTTTTTGAACCCTACACTTCTCTTAATACAAGAACCATGTGTAGTTTTCTTGGTGTACTTTGTGTATTTCTCCATGCTGCCTTTTCTCCTTGTGCAGGTTTTCTACCCACTCCCTGTAATTTTCTGCCGGTAGTGTGTAGTAGGTGGGCCTGCTCTTTGCACTGGATATGCACGTTTTCAGTTACAGTTGCTTTTTTCTTCACCAGCTAGTCAAGCCCTGGTATAATAAAAGCTCCTCAAACACTTTGAATTTTATTATATGAAAAAAAATATTTTTTTTTGACTGTGTGGTGTTCCATTCTTTTTCTTTTTGGATTTAACCCTAAGTATCCCTGTATTTGGAGCTGCGTTTATGGGGATATTATACTCCTCCCTGCCCCCCTTTACAGGGTTCCTTTAAGAAAGAGGGACCCAACACAGCATTTTGGATCTAGTGCCTCCCATTTACAAGGTAACAATATGCTTGTCCAAAGACAACCAGTTGACTAGCATTTTCAGGATGGAAATGGGAGCTTACAATTTTCAGCTACAGGTTTACCAATGAGTGTATTTCATCATTTCATCATCAAAAAAAAAAAAAAAATGAGCAGTGTATTTTTTCAATACAGCCCTACTGTGGGCTCAAAAAAAACCACAGCAATTTATGGACTGACTGGTGTAAGCCCTGCCTATTTTTTTTTCTACTAAAATACTCAAACCCTCCCCCTATCATACTCCTCAC
The DNA here is from genome assembly GCF_965119305.1 of Pelophylax lessonae. Lineage (NCBI taxonomy): Eukaryota > Metazoa > Chordata > Amphibia > Anura > Ranidae > Pelophylax > Pelophylax lessonae. The sequence goes on along the minus strand of NC_138771.1, from coordinate 465,516,346 downwards.
ATTTTAAAGACTAATCACTCTATAGTTCAGGATAAAACTAGAAGGGCTAATTACTGTCTTTATGATAACACAGGAAGCGTGAGCAAGACACAGGACAGCTCTGAATTTTTGACATGGTCACCAGACAGATAAAACTAAATACTTTCAATGGTCTAATCCCTACCTGCAGTGCCAATTTCTCCCCTCTGCCCTGCGCTGTTGGGTCCCCTCCTCTCCTCTCCCCCCAGCTGCTAGCGGGGATGTTTTAGGATGGAGAGTGGAGAAAGCGGCTAGTAAATATGTTATTTACTAGTGCCATTCTTTTCTAAATGAACACAGTGAATTAGGGATGCACCGAATATTCGGCGGCCGAACATTATTCAGCCGAAAATAGAAAAAATAGCACTTTCGGTGTTCGGCCGAATAAGTCAAAAGGCCGAATAATTTTGTGCTGAACGATAGTCAATATGGTATCAACTATCGTTCTGTGGCCGTAGGCGATATTCATATCGCCGAGGTCACGATATTTACAGGGGGAAGGGACTCGGAGGAGGACAGGAGGACTCACAGACTTCCGTGTTAGGCAGGGGAAGCCGGGACACTTCAGCGGTGAGCATACATACATTACTCACTCGTGCACTGCAGCCCGCCCCACACATTCAGTGAGTCTTACTCTCCTCCCTAGTTTTTTCAATGGCACATTTAGGAAGCCAATCACGCCGTGATTAGCTGCACAGCGAACCAATCACGTGTGCCTGCACACCTGATTGGTTCCGCTGTGCCGCTACTCACGGCGTGATTGGCTTCCTGAATGTGCCATTAAAAAAACTAGGGAGGAGAGTAAGACTCACTGAATGTGTGGGGCGGGCTGCAGTGCACGAGTGAGTAATGTATGTATGCGGCTGTGCTCCTTTCCAGGCTCCTACTAGTCCACCTCCAGCCTCCTACTACCACCACTATGAGAGACTGTCTGTCACTGTATAATCTGATCGAGTCCACACTGACACTGACTGACTGTCACTGAGTAATTGATGTTACCACATTAACCCTGACCTGCCCAGTGCCCTGTATCTGCAATTAAAATTTACAAGGCTGCCTGCATGCTTCCTGATTTCCATTCCCAGCATCCTTCCCAATCCCTACAGTGTCACTAACATTAACCCTATGGTACAAGGCTGCAGTGTGCACTGAATCCCATTCCCTACAGTAACATTTAGGGAGAGAGACATGAGAGGACAAGAGAGAGAGAGAGAGAGACATGAGAGGACAAGAGAGAGAGAGACATGAGAGGACAAAAAATTGGCAAAATAAATGGAAAAAATGCGAAACACCGCGTTCGGTATTCGGCCTTCGGCCTTCGGCCAAACATTTCATTATTATTCGGCTTCGGCTTCGGCCAAGAATTTCATTTCGGTGCATCCCTACAGTGAATACACTCACTCACTGTGTTCATTCATAACTGAAGCATAGTAAACTATGTTTACTATGCTTCAGTTTGTGAACAAACAGGAATTTGCTCAGCACAGAGTGCTTCCCATTCATTCGCTATCCCATGCAGCTGAGGTTGCAGAGAAAGGCATGTGTGTTTGAGCTTTGGGGGGCACGCCCTAATGTAATAGGCTGCGCACACCTATGTAACAGAGCAAATAGACACAAACAAGATACACTATATTACCAAAAGTATTGGGACGCCTGCCTTTACACGCACATGAACTTTAATGGCATCCCAGTCTTAGTCCGTAGGGGTCAATATTGAGGTGGCATACCCTTTGCAGCTATAACAGCTTCAACTCTTCTGGGAAGGCTGTCCACAAGGTTTATGAGTATGTCTATGGGAATGTTTGACCATTATTCTAGAAGCGCATTTGGGAGGTCAAGCACTTATGTGGGCAAGAAGGCCTGGCTCGCAGTCTCCGCTCTAATTTATCCCAAAGGTGTTCTATTGGGTGGAGATTAGGACTTTGTGCAGGCCAGTCAAGTTCCTCCACCCCAAACTCGCTCATCCTTGTCTTTATCGTTTTTGCTTTGTGCACTGGTCCAAATCATTTGGTGGAGGGGGGGTTATGGTGTGGGGTTGTTTTTCAGGAGTTGGGCTTGGCCCCTTAGTTCCAGTGAAGGGAACTCCTAAGGCGTCAGCATACCAAGACATTTTTAACAATTTCATGCTCCCAATTTTGTGGGAACAGTTTGGAGATGGCCCCTTTTTGTTCCACGTGGCTGCACACCAGTGCACAAAGCAAGGTCCATAAAGACATGGATGAGCAAGTTTGGGGATAGAGGAACTTGAGTTTTCACCTCAACCCGATCGAACACCTTTGGGAGAAATTAGAGCTTGCAAGCCAAGCCTTTTTGTCCACATCAGTGCCTGACCTCACAAATGTGCTTTTGGAAGAATGGTCAAACATTCCCATAGACACACTCCTAAACCTTGTGGACAACCTACCCAGAAGAGTTGAAGCTGTTCTAGCTGCAAAGGGTGGGCCAACTCAATATTGAACCCTACGGACTAAGACTGGGATGCCATTAAAGTTAATGTACGTGTAAAGACAGGCATCCCAATACTTTTGACAATATAGTATACATTGATTGTTAGGGTTTACATACATTTTAGGGAGGGCCACTAGCTTGAGACAGCTTTGGAAATTTCCAGTAGTTCCCAATTGTTCCATAACGTGAGTACATGCACCATAGCATGCTGGTTTGATCACTTGCAGATATAACACTGTAAAATGTTGTTGGATCCTGATCCTACCCTGAAAATAGCACGCCACATGTGCTAGAGAGCCACTACAATCCTATGCTTCTCAGATAGGTATATAACTTCAGAAACAGTTACCTTTCACTTAATTAGCACCACATGAAAGTTGAAGATGACAGCTTTGCTTATTCAGTAGCATTTGCAGGCATTTTCTAGGACAATGATTGTTGTCATAATGTCAGCTCACTTCAAAAGATTATCGCTTGGTCTGTTGTGACACTCGCCTGCTCTCCTTTACAACTAGTGGAGGATGCTGCATGTTTACAGCTTCCTTTGTAGCCAACAAATCAAAACAGGAGTCTGTTTGCCATGGAAACAGCAATATCATTTTTCAGTGAAATGTTTGTCGCACTTTGAGGGATCACTATTAAGAAGAGGAAAATACAGGAACCCATACCAAAGTTTTCTGATGTTATAACTATAAAAACATTCTACATAACTAAAACATTCTATTACATTACTTCTTTACAAACAGAATTTCTCCTCTTTATATCTCGTTTAATACTTTAGCTGAAACTATGGGAATCCATTGACAGGAATGGATGCTGCAACATTAGGGCGCCCCTCCCCCCCAGACTATGGGCATTACAATATTTACATATGATTAAAAAGCATTAAAAAAGCTTTTTAAAAAGCCATCACTGACCCCTCTAGCCCCTTGTACTGTGAAGTAATTCATTCTCTAAAATCTTTAAGGATCACAACAAAGAAGTTGAAGTTAGGTTGAGTTTACAACACCTGTTGCTTGCATTGGAAGGTTGGCAGCATGTGCAGATTAAGGCCCCTTTCACACGGCTCCATTCCGTTGACTGAGCTGTTCTGCTCAGCGGGGGATTGATTCGCCGATGCTCGCTGAGCAGGCGGATGACAGCTCCATCTCCGCTCTGTGTGCGGAGACGGAGGTGTCAGATCCCCGCTGTTCTCTATGGGGGAATTGGATGAGAACGGACTGCCTGTCCATTCTCATCCGATCCGATCCGTCAGACAGATGGAAAATAGTGTTTCCATCCATCCGGATTTGACGGACAGGATCGGATCAGATGTCAGCGGACATGTCTCCACTGACATCCGCTGCCCCATAGAGATGCATGGGGCATCCGTTCAGATCCGCCTGAAAAACTGACAGGCGGATCTGAACGGACCGGACCGCATGAGTGAAAGGGGCCTTACTCTACTCAAGTCAGTGCTTGCTCAACCATTCCACCTCTTTGTCGAGGCATCCATGTCAGGTTCTCAGGCTACACCTCTTATTGTGCAGTTTACCAATCTCCATATGACAGCACTCACAATTATTGTCCAAAATAGAAAAATATCTTTATTAAATATCCAAGAACATATAATATCAAAAGTTAAAAATCTGGTTGATGTGTTTTAGCTGTAGACAGCCTTGTAAACAGGCTGTTTACAGCTAAAAAAAAAAAAAAAAAAGTAAACAACTGCGCTAAACCAAAGAGATTGTAAGCAGCAACTTCAAGTGTGACTATCACCTCAGAAACAATGTATAAATATAAGTTGCGCTATATAGTGAAAACATATATGATAATGTAAAAAAGTCCAGAGATAAAGTCCATATAAAGGCAAACAGCACGTCTGACGAAATTTTCTGTACAGGTACCGCTTACCAAAGGCTAATAATAAATAGGCCCAAAGATTCCAAGTGATCCACAGGAACCAGATCTCAGACGGACTCCGTATGTTGAATGGATCTCCTCAGTGTTGAGTGATCATGTGAAATGAAATAAAAAACGCCATAGCGTAAAACCACAAACAAATAGATGTAACACCCCAAGTGATGGGAATATCGGAAAGGTGCTGTAGTAGTGATAGTAAAGAACATAGACACCTCCAATCCTGTGAATATACTCCTTACCAGAGTAATAGAAAAATATTGCAGAAACAAATAGTGTAGAGGACCTCCCCCAATAGGACTGCAGCTTACCAAAAGGAAAGTAAATAGAGCACATAGATCCCAATCGTGTCACCGAAGAGGGCTGACATACATATGCCCTTACCAGCTCCAAAATGATAAAAGGCAGAAAAAGGTCTTGATTCGCCTAAGCACTTCCGCTGCGAGCAAAACTCCAAATGCTGGTGTCTAGATATTCCAAACCAGGCGATTGAAAAAACTCCTTTTGGCCCTGTTCACACCTGAGAGTTTTTTAGCTCATAAAAACGTTCATCTCTGAAGTCTAAAAACACCCAAAAAGCAAAATCTCTCTCATTTCAATGGCCGCTGTTCACATATGAGCGTTTTGTTAGATGTCAATGCCTGCCTCCAAACACCTGCTGTACAGAGTGCTCCGGTCTCCGGGAAGTTAGGTCCGTCCTGGGCAGTATGGCGGAGTGACATAGACCCCGCTCAGCACCAAGCCTGCTCAATAGAGGAGCGCAGCCTGGCAGCAGCAGGAGGAGGATTTGTTTTGGTTTTACGCTATGGCGTTTTTTATTTCATTTCACATGATCACTCAACACTGAGGAGATCCATTCAACATACGGAGTCCGTCTGAGATCTGGTTCCTGTGGATCACTTGGAATCTTTGGGCCTATTTATTATTAGCCTTTGGTAAGCGGTACCTGTACAGAAAATTTCGTCAGACGTGCTGTTTGCCTTTATATGGACTTTATCTCTGGACTTTTTTACATTATCATATATGTTTACAGCTAAAACACATCAGCCATTCACCTTTTATTTCAATACCTGTGCTGTTATATTTGAAGATCAATTTTTCCACAATGCATATATCTACAAAGGTGAACAAGGCTAAGGCTGTTTACAGCTAAAACACATCAACCATTCACCTTTTATTTCAGTACCTGTGTTGTTATATTTGAAGATCAATTTTTCCACAATGCATATATCTACAAAGGTGAACAAGGACTTTAATGCGGTTGTTTATTTTAATTCTTTATTTAGTACATTGTGCCATACACTTTAAGAACCCACTGCTTGTTTAGAATATATAAATACCTTAGTGTGCATAGTCTGGACTCTGGACACAGAATGACAATAAAATATTTCCCCTGTAAAGTCAATACTTATCTGTCCTGCTGCCCGTGCACCTCTGTTGTGACATGGGGGTCACCAAGAGGAATTAGTGAGTGCAGTGGGGACTGGGGACCAGAGGAAAGACTCACCTGAAAGTGTCAATTTCTGTAGGAGCTTCATCTGGCGATTCCTCTTATGCAGGGTGGGCGACAGGAGAGGTAAGTATTAATCTTTTTTTATAAGAGCACTTCTTTTTGGGACTTTCAGATTGGCAACAGAGTGGTTTAAAGGATCATTCCACTCAAAAATTATATTTTAGAAAATGTTTAGTTGCACAAGATATCACTCATGCCTATATGCTGTTTCCTTCCCTATTCCCCTGATCAGCTGTTTTGTTATTTACATGTGCAAAAATAAAATTATTGTACCAGAAAAAAAAAAAGATATTTTAGAAAAAGGTGAAGATTTGTTGGCTGTGTTACCCACTGGATTCTTATATATGTTGGGGTCTCCAGTGGTGAGATCTGCTTGCCATAGTTTCTGAATCTGCTACTTCTCCCCTTTAAAGGAGATCCATAGTCACAGCATACTCTTTCATTTTGATAACATCAGCATTGTATTAGCAATACAAACAATAGTTATATTTAACAATCCAATATAAGCTTACTTAAAACATTTCCATTCATACTGTGAGTTTTGCCTGTCTGTTGGTCATCTCTTACTACAAATTCCAGGATTCCCTGCATGCTTTGCAGATTCTCCTCTGCTGTTCAGTTTCAATTTCTAAAGACTACATATCCCATGGAACCTCGCTGCCTGCAAGCAGTGATCCCTGTAATGACCCCGCCTCCTGAAAATTCTCCTCTCAGCACCTCTGTAGGTCAGAAGGCAGGCTCTGTGAAATGTGTGACACAGCAGTACCTACCCACGGGGCATAGTGAATACCTGTCACAGAATTCAAGGAAGTATATGTGTGGGACACTTCAAAAAGTATGTTTTCAAACTTCATTCAGAATAATAGGTGCAGGCCAGAAATAACTGAAATACAATGTGGAAATAAATATATGGTTTTAGATTTTGACCATAGACATACTATTTTGTGTGTTTTCACCCAAGTTTGGTTGTTTCCATTCCTCCTGGAACCAGGAAAAAGGCACAGTATCTGGCTGAGCAATGATTTTGGTATGTGAGGGGATTACAAGACTGTCTGAACAGAATTACAAATCTTTTGGCAGGTAAAATAATTAATTTTCATGTACTTTAACTGTATGTTTTGCTAAAAAAAGCAGATCTGGCTCCAGTTTTCACCTCTTTCCCAGCATTGTACCCCAGGGAATTACTACTCTCCAATGTAGGTGCAGTTCTTCATCAGGCTAAATGTTACCCAGCATTATCCAACACAGTTCCCGTGAGCCCAGGCCATCTTGACACATCCCCTGGGAGCGCATTATAATGTCAGCCTGAGGTGACCTAACCGTACCTCACAACATCACATGAGAACCAGGAGAAAGGGCAGCCAGTGGTGTATTTTGGTTTTGTGCTGCCCTAAGCAAGACTAAAATTGGGCGCCCCCCTTTGGACTCCTATGTAAATTTGCACCACTCCTTTCTTTTTAATGGATGTGACTCCCTCCAAAATTGAAGGACTCCAAGTCCCAGCATGAACCCCTGAAATCTCATGAGAGGGGGGTGAGAAGAGGTGGGAGTGAGAGAGGGGGGATGAGAGAGAGAGAGGGGGGATGAAAGAGAGAGAGAGAGGGGGGTGTGAGTGAGAGAGAGAGAGAGAGAGAGAGGGAGGAGTGAGAGAGAGAGGGAGAGGGGGGGTGAGAGAGAGAGAGAGGGGGGAGTGAGAAAGAGAGGGAGAGGGGGGGTGAGAGAGAGAGAGAGGGGGAATGAGAGAGAGAGAGAGAAAGAGAGAGAGAAAGAGAGAGGGGGGATGAGAGAGAGAGGGGGGGTGAGAGAGGGGGGATGAGAGAGGGGGGTGAGAGAGAGGGGGGGGGTGAGAGCGAGAGAGGGGGGGATGAGAGAGAGAGAGAGGGGGGGATGAGAGAGAGAGAGAGGGGGATGAGAGAGAGAGGGGGGTGAAAGGGAGAGAGATAGAAGATGAATGAGAGAGGGAGAGAGAGAGAGAGAAAGAGAGGGAATGAGAGAGAGAGAGAGAGAGAGAAAGTAGGGGTGAGAGAGAGAGAGAGAGAGGAGGGGGTGAGAGAGAGTGAGAGTTGGGAGAGGCGGCTCTAGCAACCAGTGGCCAAAAGAGTCTCAGGTGGAGGGGAGGCGGCTTTTTTGCTGCCCCCCTGCAAAGTGCTGCCCTAGGCCTGGGCCTTGTTGGCCTAGGCCAAAATACAGCACTGAGGGCAGCCACTGCCAGAGAAGGCTCACGATGTCTGAGGACAAATGAAGGGACTGTAGGAAAATTGGTAAGTATAATGTGAATAAAAACATTAAAAAAGTAGTGGAGGAGAAAGGCTCCAGCAAGAGAGGGAGAAGGGTGTGGGTGAAAGTAGGGATTGGTGTTCGGCAACATACAGAGCTCCGAGGAAGATCAAACATGAAGGTTCGTTCAGCCATTGGGAGAGGACTTTTTGTTAAAAATAATGCATAAACGTGCACGTTTGAGTGAAAATTAAACTTAGACGTATCTTTTCAGAAACAATAACGTCACATTGACAATGCCATAACAATACTAACTGAGAAGTGGCGGGCTCATTTCCAAATGGATCTTCTGCAGTCTCTCCTCTGATAACTGCATTCAAGTACCTTTCTATCACATAATGACCTGAGCCCTGCGTTTTCATGCATGTCACACCATACAGGTAATAAATAGTTACTTATTAATTTATTCTCTATTCTGCAGACTCCTATTAAACTGTCAGTTCATTCCCAGGCCTGACACTATGTAATTTACAAGCAATAAATGTTCATAAACAGCCTGAGTGGAAAATCTATACAGTTATTCTGCCTTTATTTTACGTTCCATTTAATGCACCTCAAAAATGATTTTGTCAATGTTATTCCATTAGCGTCTCCTCCGTCCAGTAAGCTGCCTCCACAACAATATGTCAGAGAGGCAGCGAGCGTGTGACTGAGCCATTGGTAAAGCCAGGAGCAGTGGAGGAAAAGGGGGGGGGTGTGAGGGGGAGACAGGTCAGACCAACATATCGGTTGGAGGGGGTAGGTAGGGAGCAGAAACTGCCAGAACAGCAAAACACTTTTTAATACGCTGAAGTGAGTCAGGTGCTTTATATGCACAAGAGTCACAAATCACCCAGTCAGAACCCATTACCGATCAAGGCAAGCTCTATATGACCGCACATAAATTCATGGATTACTATGGAAATTTGGCACACTGTAGAGGTTATTGCAGTCTGAGATCTATGCGGATGATTATAATCTGCCAAAGTTGATTTTTCAAATGTCAGTTTTTGGTTGAAACTTCAGCAAACTCTGTAATCACAAAGTGATAGAAAAAATACAAATGTAATACAGAATGTATTATTGTTGGCACACATGGTCAATTCCCACCTTCAGTCAAGAGATTACTATGCCAGCTAGCAACAGTCAGCCTCAGGAAATCATGGCTTGACTATTTTAGCCCTTAAGTCAAGCATATTTGAATAGAGGTGATTACCCAGATGATCGACAAACTAACAGAAAATGTATTTTGGCTGTTCAGCAAACAGGATAACAATACCGGCATGGAAGCTCATGGCTCAGAAGAAGGTCCAGCTTGCACTGGCTCTCGGGGAAAAAAAGGAAGCCATAAAACTGTTAAGAGTATTTAAAATTCTTCATTCTTGCTCAGGGTGAATGACTCACTAAGGTAAGTAGACAACCCTAGGGCCTGCATCTTCAACATTAGTCAGCTTCTACCCTATTACTAGTGGCAGAAGATTTCAAGAAAGTGAAAAAACACCAGACACCACTTGACAGCAGAACTGACTTTCACTGGGTGATAGTGGTTTATCTACTTGGCAGTAGATCTTGCACTTACCCTTTCTTGAACATTAAACCAATGGAATACAGAGAGCTTCATCCTACTTGCCTCTCCAATGACAGATAGTCCACCCTGTTCAAACTCTACCTATCCAAACAGTCAACTTCACTGCCTTTAAACCACACCTGTAGTCTACTGACTGACACTCCCCATCTGTTCTCACACCTAACAAGCTTTTCAGATTTAAACCTATGTATGTGCCAATCGGTCCTCGTGTGGTGATGTCATCAAGCCATGCAGTCTTCTGAAGACGGAAATAACCCCATCCCGCTGGAAAGTCAATAGGAAGTGTCCATGTCACCCAGGCCACAACACGGGCAACTGACAATGGGTCCACTCACTTAGCAGCTCAGAGATAGAAAACTCAGGACCTGGTACGGAATGTGACTATGAATTAAGGCAAATAAAGAAGGTTTTAAGATCTGAATCTTTTCCTAACCTAACATAATGATTAGTTGGAAAGTTCGGGGAGATCCATATTTCTATGCTAATGTGTTCTGTTTACATTAATAATAGTAAAAAAAACAATAAAAACCATCACCTACCGTTGGCTTGCCCACCTGTTTCAGCCTTATCCCACAGCCACATTTATGTGCTTATTCATCCAGAGGTTATGTATATGGTACTTTTATAGGTTAGCCATAACATTCTAATGGAAGGTAAGCTGTTTGTTAGCTCCAATGTCTGGCTCCTGTTCCTCAACCTGCACTGCCATTTAATCCTATGAGTAATTTTAGTCTCTTCTCTGGTTCACAATGTTTTTGCAAGGTCAGACATGTCAAACGTTTCTGATTATGGGTATTAAGTACACAACCTCACGGAAAGAATAATTTTAAAATCCAATCTTCGTAAACGGACATGCTTTGGAATAGAAAACATACATCCTCTACCAATGAAGAATAATCATACTTCGCTGACCGCAAAGGTCAAATGCCACACCAGAACAATCAATAATTGTAGCGGAAAAAAAAAAAAATCACATTAGTGAGAATCTCAGAGAAAGAGACGTACTAGTCTGCATCTCTTAGGAGATCTCCTGAGTAATCACAGGCAATGGACAGATTCACTGGTGGGAAACCAGCATCTAGAGTGGATATTTAATAACCATGACATTACTGATTGTCGCAGAAGCTTGAGAGATAATGAGGGCTGAGGGTCTAGCAGGCTGAGGAATTCTACAAAGGACAGACAATTAGGGCTGTATTAGCCAAGAAGACTACTCAGCATATATCGACAGCAAGAATGACTATTTAGGATCAGTATATGGACCATATTTATAATAGTGTCAGAAGTACGTAAATGCCGCAAAAAACAATAATAATCAGATTGGATTTACGGTACTATTCACCCACTGTCCTTTCGGTGCAGTCTTGCACATGATTGGTTTGTTCTCATTTGTCTACACGAATTGTCTTTCCAACAGGTAAAAGGCACATTTATGCAAGATGCATTATCACGCATTTTCTTGTGTAGGCAAGATTCATGGACTTGAGCTGTTTTTTTTTTTAAACAAGGCACCAGATAGCAGTAAAAAGCCAACAGAGGTTTTGACCCTTCTCCATTCTGTCTAAAACTAAAAAATATTTGGCTTGACCTACACTTTAACCTAACCGTAACCCTAAGGCACTACTCTAGAATAGAATCATCAGTATCTGTATACCTCCATCTGATCTCTGGGTTAAAAAAAAAATGTAACTTAAGCCATGGCCATGTGATCATCCAGCACCAGGTCCTTCTCCAAGCAGAATGTTCCTTTTAGGATTCAGAAGAGCACTCAAGTCAGACATAGAGGAGTTAATGAGACTGACTGCCATAGGTGTGCGCAGCCTATCACATTAGGGTGTTCACCCCATAGCTCAAACACACAAGCGTGTGTGTATACGTCTGTGTCTGTGTGTATGTATGTATATATAGAAAGCAATATATGGAAAAAAAAATTAAAATGTATAAAACATGGACAGTGTTAGTAGCGCAGTTGAAGCCGTCAGAGGTTTTTTTATTTTATTATTTTATTTTTGTATTATTTTTTCCAATTTTATTTATTTATTTTTTACAATTTTTTTTAGGAACCCTGTTGGGGGCTTTGGTGCAATATCAACAAGGGGAATCTGCACTGCACGAGGTGATTAGGGTGTGCCCAGGCACATCCGGCACACCCCCTGCACACACTTATGGTGACCGATGAGGGTTAACTGGCGGCTTTGGATTAGCAGTCCCTGCAGGTGGAAACAAAGTCTGCAAGGTACCTGTATGGGGGGATTCATGTGAGTATAACTGGCCTCACCAGGTAAGCAAAGCATAGCACCTGCCAGGATGAGTTGGGGGGAATGGGAAAAAATAGATATTGCCTAAATTTGGGCTTTAACATTCTCTATGCCTAGATAATTACAATACCATGCTATAATTGGAATATTACAGCGACCAGTACTGAAACAGAATAATTCACATTTAGATGCGCTGGAAAATGATCTATATGCTGACTTTTGGATAGTTGATGTACACTTTTTTATTCAACTAAACAGGGCCTTCAAAAATTGAAACACCATGCAATGTTTCTGTATACATTTGACAACTCTAATAGTTTCCACTATTAGGGGACTCAAAAAAGAAAGGTATTCACGTTCATGAAGAGACTGGAAAAATTTACAGTACAGGACACAAAATAAACATACAGAAAAGATGCATCATTGTGTAAACCTTTTCTGTCATATATTATCTGTCATATCTATATCATGTAACGACATATACATTAAGATGTAAATAATCAAAATCAGCAGATGTCTTTGAGAAACTGATATGTCAGTACTTATCAGTTACACTTTTCCGAATGCTGAACACACACTGGGCATCATTTGCAGGGCCCAAGATGCGTTCATAACAAAGAAAATGTATCGGTTTTGACAGATCTGTTATTTGTGAGATGCCAATGCAAGCTCAAGCAGCCATGAGAACTGCCAAAAGCACCTGTGAATGCAAGCACTAAGGGTAATTAAAGAAAAGTATAGGGTATATTTAGCAAGCACATATTTTGGGACATTATTGTAATGTGTACCTGCAGGAATAAGTGACAGTGTCTCTGTAAAGAGAAACCTTGACCCATATACTCATCCTACCTGTGCTCCTTTGCAGTTCCTTGCTAGCAGCTGATGGCTAGGCCAGAGCGCTGACACATCAGCAGACACTTGGCACATCTCTGCCAGGTTGCTGACACAACTGACTTCAGCACCAACTGCAAGGTAGACATAAATCCTAACTGGGTGACATTCAGTTTGCTAAAGCAATGTGTTTTTCATCCTTTGTTTCATTTCCTGAAAGTGAGAACAGTGGAACATGTCCATGATCAAGCCTCAGACCAGCTATTTGTAGAAGGTCATGTGATAGGGTGAAAATGCAGGAGCACAATTAAAATATTGGAACAATGTTGTCACTACACAAAAGGAAAGTGCCTGAACAAGGACCTTTAATGCAGGATCACCAGGTTTAAATATCTGATTAAGATTGCACATTTTGCATTTTTTTTAACTACAACAAAAGCTTGTAGGAAACTTTAGTGATTGGGTTTACATATACTTTAAAGTCCAGCCAAAACATTTTTTTTTTAATCTTTGGAAAGCATGTGAAAGGGTAATACCCCCAGCCAGATTTAGATTTCTGTCTGTGTTCTTTTTGTGGATCTTATCCGCTACTTCTTGTACTGAAGATCAAATAAGAAGTGAAGCGAACTCAACAGTGGAGAAAAAGACACCAACAGAAACTTGAAAGAAGTCCATAGCCTTCCTCTCCGTACTTTAGAAAATGTTTTATGGTTGTCTGGGTCCCTGTTGGAGAGATTTTGATCACTTGTTGGTGGCCATAAAAAAGGGAACTTCTCCCCAAAAAAAACCTTTTAGAAGTTCTAACCCTTCCTTACTCTTTCCAAAATTATGAAAAAAGTTTTGGTTTGAGTTATGGCAAGGCACATTCTAGTGGTTTTTTACATGGTTTATTTATTGATTTATTAATAACTGCAGTCATTTTTATTGTTTTAACAAGAGATCAAACTATACAGTATGTTTAGCTATAAAAATATGCAGCAAGTCTTGGAAATTTGGAAATGCAATAAGCCAATGATCAGATAATACAAGTAAAATACACCATCTTGTGGCTGTTTAAGTGCACCTGGAAGTGTAGTATTGAGGTACAATGATTAAAGCACCTTGGGGTCCAGTACTTCCAGGTTTGAATGGGGAAAAAGAAAGGAAAGGAACAAAGGAGGAGGGGCGGGTGTTGGGAGGGGAAATCTTGTAGGAGAGGAAGGGAGGACAAGACAGGGGTTTGGGTTCACCATTATTTAGCTTTGGTACCCTGTAGTGAAACCTACCAGGAAAATGTTATAACTAACTCAAAAAAATGTAGCCCAAATAAGAAGAATACTACTGCTCAAATGCCCCCAAACCTGTATCAGTCAGATCAGCATGTGAATAAAATTGTGCAGGACAGACTAAATCGACTTGTCAGACTCTAGCGTGTCATCAAGACAGGACATCAAGAAAATGGCCTACTAAATTAGTAGGAGAGCTTTATAGGGGGCAAGATCTGACCCACATTTATGACTCCCTGCATATTAGTGGATGTCTGGTAGAGCTGTTTTTTTAAGGTATATACACATACTGGGTCGGAGTGCTCCTAATGTTATACCATCTAATTGGTTTTTAAAGGGCTTTCCTTAATTTTTTGTAGGGGATCGTATATGGTCCCAAGGAAGAGCTAATCGAGCAGCCCTGTATGACCTGTTGAATTGATTATATTGTTACGTAGTTTCTCTGGCTTCTTGCAGCACTGCCATTCCAGTTTCTTATATAGCAAAGGTAGGTGTTTATCCTTAGTTTATGTTATAGCTAGTGCCTCATGAGTTTTGTGTTCTTATGAGTGCTTTGGTATTATAGGACGTCATCTGTATGGTGATAGGGCCGTGCTCCTTTGTTGTCGGATTTCTATGAATCTTCTACCCCTTTTGGGGTTCAGTCTTTGAGACACTATCTAGAAAAACTTTTTTGTAGTTGTTTAATCATAGTAAATCTATGGGTGCACTATAAATATGTATTTTTTAAGTTGGTGACTTATGCCTTAGAGTAGATTACTATTATGCGTGTCTTTTTCTTTTATCTTTTAGTGTCCCTCCTGATATCTACCTTATGTAGTGTTTTCTTTCTAAAAAAGCCTGACCCTGTTTATTTCTAATTTATCTTGTGAAGCTGATTATCCTAATTTCGGTATGGGCATTTGGGCAAAGCCATTGGGCGGAGGGAATTATGCTGTTAGCTGGGCCCCCCCTATTGGCTTCCGCTCGGGGCTCCTTCCCCTGTCCTTTCTTTGCCCAATGTGACACCCAGATGGAATTATATTGAGATATTGTACAATTTTGTATTTATTATTATGTTTTTCTTTAGATGATTTTATGAACAATATCAGATTCTGAAGAAGTAGTTGAACTATCTGGTCATAAGTTGAATTTGTATTTCAATGTTTGCATTTTGATATCCTACTAAACTTTGTACACTATGTTGAAAATATTTTATGGACCTTATGTATTAATAAAGTAATTGTATTTTATTGTAACATGATGTGCCTCCAAAGTCCCGTGTGCTTGATTTTTTTCTTCACTTTTTCTTTTCGAACTTTGAAATAGACTTGGGCAGATATCTTCCTAAGGACATAGACATCTACTTCCAGTGTTGGAACCTACTGAAATACTCACACAATATGACAACAGTGTTTGTACATGATACTGGTTATTCTCCACCCTTCTACAAAGAACAGCAGAGGATCTGTACCTGCTTGCTCATCTCCATGTGCAGTAAACTTGTCGATTGATATTGTTTATGCTTGAAAGCCCCTTCAAGCATAAGGTGAACTACAAGCAGGTTTAAAATACACAATAGATCTCTGTATTTATTAATAAATAAGTAAATATTTTTTATTGCAACTAGTCTATGTACTAGCGCAGAGCCAACCAAATGCGTAACCATGTCCCTTTCAGTTTCTGGTGCTGATGTCACTTCCCGGCGGCTCTGCATTCCAAAGCCCGGTACATTTCCTGCTTCCTAATTGTTTGATGCCCCTCAACCAATCCAGCCAGCAGTGGTGCCCTTACCACTCCACCAACCCTGTGCGCAGAGTTCCCAATCGTGGATGACTTGTTTGTGTTATGCCCTCTCTATGTATCGCCATATGTGAGTTGCCACTTTGTTTTTATCTATTAAGCGTTTTTTGCATTACTACACTCAGGTTAGCCCCTTCTGGTGTTCATTCATATATTCACAGATATTCCTTTAGTCTCTGATGAACTGCAATGAGTGTGTTAACCCTTTAAAAACTTTATTAAACTATTTCTAGTATGCCATTTAGTCAGCAATTTGTTAATTGTGCACAATTTTTCATTCTTATTACAGTTCTGATATATAGATAGTAAGTGACCATACAGCACAATAATATGGTATACAGATCAATCAGAACACAATTATTGCACATACTAATACATATATAGTCAGAAAAATACAAGGTGGTCACCTGGTATTTAGCACATATAAAAAGTTTTTTGGAAAAACAGAAAACAAAAGGAAAAAGAAAGAAAGGAGAAAAACAAATGAAACCATCCGAGCTTGTTAATAGAGATATGCTCAAAATGTCAACTTAGCTATGCGGATATATTGAACATAAGAAAAGTCCCAAGCCCAGGTAAACATCACTAAAACTTTTGGTGTGTTTAAAATCGTAACAATCTAACCATCACTAGCTGTGGAGGGGCAAGGCTAGGGTTATCTAGCCAGCTTTGCAAGACAAGGTTGAATTTTTTGACCGCATTACAATGGCAATAGGCCAATTGTTCTCTAAGAAGGATAGAGTTAACACAGGCAACCCACTGGGCCCGAGTAAGCACAATAGATGCCAGACAAAATCAAGAAGAAGTTCAGCCTTAATTTAATGAATGGATTGTCTGCATTCCTAAATATTTTTAAGGTTGGAAAAAATAAGACCAACAATGCAATAGATCCCCTAGCACTTTATCATTCATTGTCAGACTATGGAGTTCTGTACTTGATTTATCAACTGCCAGATTTGGTCTCATTACCGCTAAAGCATCCTCTCTCAGCTTATTGTGAGTTTCTCCTACTCCCTCCTTTCGCTTTATAGATCTTGCTTCACTATTATCTCCGCTAAACTCCGAGCACTAGGTTGACCCTTGAGATATGGATTTATTTCTATCAAACACATTCTATGCACAGAACTGGCCTATAAGATATGGATTTACCCTTAGCTCTTCCAAGCTGTAATACAAACAGCCCTTCGGTGCTTTGTTGTGAGATTTTATTTATTTGTTGTAGTTTTTTTTTCATTTCTAGTCAAACATAAATCTTAGAATGTATGTTCGTTCCACCCAGGCACTATGATTTTTTTAAGATCCAATATATTATTGAAATAATGATAAGCAAATCAGTTCACCTCATATTGAGTCATTTCACTGGGGGATACAATTTAAAATCTTTTGCATCAGAAGATCAGTACTGGTAATACCTCTATATGGGCTAGGGCTGACATTCACGGGACCTTTCAGGTAATAAAAGATCAAGATAAAGCTTGCCCCACTCCTTATTCTAAACTAGATTTGTCCTTCTTTTGACTGCGTTTTGCAACAGCCTATCAGAATAGTCAATGATGTTAGATACAATTCACTACTTTCAGATAATAACTGAGGATCCTCTCATGGTAGTCCTTGTTCAAGCACTTCCTGTTATAGAGTTTGCTCGGTCCCTGACACCAAGCATCATTAAATCACATCCTGTCAGCCCAGGGCGTCAAGGACCTGCTCTTTGGGGATACATTGGGAGACCACCTTGGACTCACAGGAGGATGTTGTAAAAAGTTCTACTATGTCATTATGGGACATTGTTTCCTGCATTAATTCGAACCTGCCCAATGCTCCAGAAAAGGGGGTGGAAGAAGACCTGTGACATCTAGCAACTGGACCGAAAACTGTTGGAAAAAACGTTATGTACTGTATGTACAGTTTTCTTTTTAAACCACTTATTTACATGTTTTTGGTCCTGTCTTTGCTTATAACTTGCACTAAGCCCTTGCCACTTCTATCTATGATTTATTGCTGTATTTTATGAATGTAAAATATTAGATGGCGTACCTGCTACTGTTCAGAATCAGGAAAAAGGAGATATTTGTACATGCTACCATAAGCAGATAGAAGGATTTTGGTTAAAATGGAAATAACCAAAAAAAAGTATTAGATTACAGAATAATGTGTGACTTTGATCAGCTTAAAGCAAACCTATGTTTTACTCATTCAGGGCAAAGCTGCAAGCTTACAGGTTTCTGTTATTCTCCTCACTACCCCCATCCTCAGCAGCCTATACTTACTCTTCTTTCACTCCCCTGCCTGGTCAAGTATGGGATGCAATAAAAGACAAAGGGCGCCAGGTCAGTAAAGGAAATATTCAGAACAAATTTATTATTTGCACACTTACATTTAAAACAGCGAAAGTCGGTGTAGACACAGGCAGATCATCCTCATGGGAAAAAAATCCAAAAGATGGTGTGAACTGGAGGGTGACACAAAAGCCGTAGGTGCAAGCACAGGCACTACTGCATGCAAAGTGCCGATTGTAGCAGCAGGAAGATATATCCCCCAAATGCACTGTCAGCTGCCATGCCTCCTGCAGACGCATAGGCAGCAAGGTGCTGGGTGCCGGAAGTGGCGTCACCCCCAGACGCCGGATCCTCTACGGATACCAGCGAAAAACAAGGAGCAGCAAAAATGGAGAGGGCGGGCCACAACGTCGTTTACGAGGCTCTACCTCCTTCCTCATTCTGGTTTGCCCCTCCACAAGGAGGAAAATTTATAGCCCTGCTGCCGATGGGACAATTATTATTTTTATAATAATATAAAAATATAAGTATAATTATTATTATTTTTATTTTGCCTTTGGCTTATTATTTGTTTTTATATGTTTTTGTGCTTTTAATTGGCATTTTGAATTTTAATAATCTTCTAATATATTTTTTAATTGTTCTTCCCCCCTCGTCCCATCAGCAAAAGGGCTATATATTTTCCTCCTTGTGGAGTGGCGGGCCAGCCTGAGGAAGAAGGTAGAGCCTCGAAAACTACATTGTGGCCCGCCCTTTCGATTATTGCTGCTCCTTGTTTTTCACTGGTATAGGACTATCCAGCATCTGGGGGTGACGCCACTTCCGGCTCCCAGCACCCAGCACCTTGCTGCCTATGTGTCTGCAGGAGGCACGGCATTTGGGGGATACATCCTCCTGCTGCTGCAATCGGCACTTTGCATGCAGTAGTGCATGTGCTTGCACCTACGGCTTTTGTGTCCCCCTCCAGTTCACACCATCTTTTGGATTTTTCCTCATGAGGATGATCTGCCTGTGTCTACACCGACTTGTGCTGTTTTAAATGTAAGTGTGCGAATAATAAATTTGTGCTGAATACTTCCTTTACTGACCTGGTGCCCTTTGTCTATTTTTACATACTTTTTCCAGAGGGATCCCACACCTCTCACTGGAGCTGCCGGTCACTTTCATCTCATCTTTGGATCCATTCTGACAGTGCTTTTGGCCATCACATCAACAGGGACCCCCCCCCCCCTTTTTTTTGTTTTGGACCTATTTCAGTTCAGTCTTTCGATATCCATTCTTATTATGTTTTTAAATGGTTTACACTTATGTACCAATTTTTGTTTTTTGTTATTACTTTAGTCATTATTCATTTGCATGCACCAGTGAGCGCTGATCCACTGACTTCGGCCGGTGTTGCTGTGTTTGTGTATTGGTCAAGGATGGAAGCTAAAGGAAATGCCAAGTACTTCCAGGCAAGGAGGGGCACGTGACTTAGCTTTGTGGCAGAGCTTAGCCAATCATTAGCTCTGTGTTTTTTCATGTTTTTTAGCAACTCAGAGCTCTGGGTTTTTCTTTCACCCCCAATGGCTAAACAGAGTGGTAGGGGGACTAAAACAAGGCATAGTGCATGAAATTGAACCTGTTGCTTGCTTCAAATAATAAGGGCACCTTTCTAAAAATGTGCGTTGTGTATAATAGGAAGGTCATGCATTGGAAAGTGTTGTCTTTCAGTCCAGTTTCTACATCCTCTTGAGTTCTGGTGCCATACTGTCCCCAGAGGCAGGCATCTACTCCAACAGAAAGGTGGATGGAGGCTGGATTTGTGTCAGCTTCACATGCTAAGGGCCTATGTCAATGGGCTTTTAGGCACAGGCAATGGGCCTGTGTCAACTGCAGATCAAATGCACCTGTCAATGAATGCAGAATCAAAAGCATTCCAAACTGGTGTCAAAAACAAGCTCACTGACATAGCCCAAAGCAAGTCAACACCATCCCCAACTTAGACCCAATTAAGGGCCATTTAGAAGATGAGCACACTGATAACTATAACTATAGGGGTACCCAGGCATATATGGCGAATGATAGAAGCTAGGCTGCCTTGAATCAGCTTAAATGCTGATGTTTCACGTTTGGCAAGTTCATACAGAAAAAGATTCTACAACACGTACAATAAGTTAAAAGGCATTCTTGCTGCTTTCTGTGTGGGGAGAATCGTAATTTAGCATGCAAAGCTTTCTCTACGATAAAATTACCATGTAAAAAAAAAAAAGCTGTGAAATATTTGTTGATCACAAGTGCTACCCTGTGGTATGAAAGCATAAACACAGTCACATGGTATTACAGATAACAGTTTATCTCCTCCGCCTTCTCCGCTCAGCTTCTTAAACACAAAAGGCTTGTGATACTGCAGA
Organism: Pelophylax lessonae; assembly: GCF_965119305.1. Classification (NCBI taxonomy): domain Eukaryota; kingdom Metazoa; phylum Chordata; class Amphibia; order Anura; family Ranidae; genus Pelophylax; species Pelophylax lessonae. The sequence continues at coordinate 465,495,819 of NC_138771.1, read as the reverse complement.
GCAAGGAGATATGCTGGAGGTGTCGGAGGTTTCTTTGCTGTGTAGGTGCTTGGTGTAGCTCTTTTAGAGTATAATATTTGCAGAGAAGAGACACTTTATTAAAAGAGCAGAAAATAGATTTAATCAGGCTCCCCTCTCTATAATCTACCCTCTCTGTGTTAGTGAGGATGCTGAGCCAGTTTTCTGCTCAGTGTCAGGTAAAGTGCTGTTTGCAGTGCAATAAAAAGCAAAACAGTAACACTGTAATAACCATGTTGTTCAAATTTTAATTTTGTAGACCACAGACTACATACAAATACAATACAATAGTTCACAATCGCCTCAGCAAAAAAAATAAAAAAAAATAAAAGCAATAAAGTCCCATGAAACCTACCTAATAAATAATGCCAATCCAATCAGCGTGCAAAACAATGTATGCAAAGCCTTATCACTTGTTTTGTTTATAAGTCTGTTCCAGCTCCTACTACAGCCTGTTATCAGACAGTAGACTGCAGAGTATGACCACTGCACTCTTCTTAAATGTAAGGGTCTCTCTGCAGCAGTCCAACATGACCCCTGTAAGCGGGATCTACAGGTATCCAATGAGCACGGAGCATTAGCTTTGCTGACCAAGAAGCTCAAGCTCTGACTCGAAGGGTAAATGTTGGACTATTGCAGTAAATACAGGGTGCCTGGATGTCTATTTTAAAGCATATTTTATCTAAACCATGGGTTCCAAACATTTTCAAAGTGAAGGTGGTTGTCCTGAAGGATACTAGCCAATTTTTCATGAATCACGATCCAAGAGATTTTGTTTTTGACTAACTAAGGTTAATCACAGGAGATCTCCATGCTCGTGCTATAATAACTTTAATTGCTAGAAAAATTTTAAAAAAGCGAGGGTTCTAAGGCGTTTGAGTAGCTCACTCGATAGGATAGAAAATAATGCCGTCTTAATGTTTGTGGGGATATTCAGCCCAGTCACCAAGCTTACCAAATTAAATATTCTTTTCCAAAACCGTTGAACCTTCGGGCATGTCCACCAGATATGGAACATATTGCCTTCCTGACCACAGCCCCTGAAACAAAGGGGCAAGGCGCTGGGGTATATTTTAGCTAAACGTCCCGGAACAAGATACCATCGGAACAATACTTTATAATTCGCACAGGAAGTATTGAGAATTCCTTTGTGCACCATGGTCGACCACCTGGCCCAAACATCCTCTTCTATAGTCTCCCCCAGGTCTGTCTCCCAAGCTAGTTGCCAAGAGAGTTTAGAACCCTGATACGCGAACAGATTATAAAGCTCCAAAATACTGCCATGTGTCCCCAGGCTACATAAACATCAATTTTCATAGAAGGTCCTAGTGGAGATATCTACCCAATCCCAACACAGTGTCTGTAAATAATGAGTGATCTCATAAAGGCTGAATGTTTTAGAAGGGGGAATTTGTAAATTCCCCAGAAAGCAAGAGGGCTTTCTGATTCCTTTACGGTCTATATAATGAGCAATCCTGTAGAGGCCCTTATTGACCCTCCATGTAAACTGTTGGGGATTTTGTCCAGGGAGGAAACGTGGGTTTCCAAAAAGGGTAGCCACAAGAGTGTGTGGTGACTTTAGAGAATATATCCTGCACACTGATATAGAGGGGCAAAGAATGGCTTTATGCTCACTGGGGGACAATCAAAATAGGAGGTCAATGGGGAGCTGAGTGCTAGCTTGCACCTATAACTTAACCTAGCCAGGTTTTTTAAGTCGTAGAGAAGATTTGATAGAGCTGGACCAATTGGGCAGCTCTATAATAGCGAAAGAAGTGGGGAACTCCTAGACCCCCCCTCTGTCATTTTGAAACAAAGAAGGTGGAGAAAGCTACTCTGTAACCTCCTGAGCTCCAAGTAAATTTGAAGATCAATGATTAAAGTTTTTTTCAAGAATGCTATTGGGACCAGGATCAGTAAAGAACAAAAATAATAAAGAACTTTGGGAAGGGTCGTCATTTTAATTGCCGCTATTCTACCCATCCAGGAAAAAGTATGGTTCTGCCAGTTCTGTAGATCACATGTTGTCGAAGAGTAGAAAGGAACATGATTTGCTATATAGGGTGGAGATGTCCAGAGTAAGCTAAGAGAGGACCTGTATACACCAATTGAAAGGAAAAAAAGTAACATCCTGAAGCTATAGTGGACGCAGAAAGGTTAATGTCCATTGCCTCTGATTTAGATTGGTTGACCTTCAGACCTAAAATAGCACTGAAGATGGACATAAGATTGATTAAGTTAGGCAAAGTCGTGATATAGTCTGTGATAAATATTAAGAGATAGTCTGCAAATAATGCACATTTATGGACTCTGCCTCCGCTCGAAATACCATGGATATTTGGGTTAGACCTAATGGCAACAGCTTGCATCTCAATGGAGATGACAAAAAAAGGAGGGGCAAAAGAGGACAGCCCTATCTAGTCCCTGTTCAGATTTGCAGTAAGTTCGACTTACGTTCAAATGCTACAATGTTAGCTGAAGGAATTGCATACAATACACTAAGTAGGGAAATAAATTTGGGTCTGAAGTTCCATCTCCGAAATATGTGGAATGGAAAGAGCCAGGACAGGGAATCTAAAGTCTTATGTAAGTCAAATTAATTGTGCCTAAACCATCCCATTTAGAGCTCAGTAGGGATATGAGGTCTACCGCCAGACAAATCTGATATGCAGCCTGTCGCCTTGGGATGAAGCCCACCTGATCCACATATTGTGCAAAATAGTTTCAAGTCTACATTAATAAGTGAAATGAGGCAGTAGTTAGCCACATTGCTATGTTCATTGTCAGGTTTCGGTAATTGTCATTCAGGGGGGCCTGGGCAATGGGCATGAGTTTACTTGCTAACAATGTGCCCGATTTCACTGTTTGAGTAACAAATTTAACCTGCATCCATCTAAGGCTCTTTTCTGCCTTAGTTGTTAACTGCTTCTAGACCGGAAGGATTTGTCGCCTTAATGACCAGGCCATATTTTGTGATTCGGCACTGCATTATTTTAACGGACAATTGTGCGGTCGTGCAACGCTGTACCTAAATAAAATTGATGTCCTTTTTTTCAACAAATAGAGCTTTCTTTTGGTGGTATTTTGATCACCTCTGCGATTTTATTTTTTTGCGATATAAACAAAAAAAAGTGACAATTCTGAAAAAAAAAAAAAACAATATTTTTCACATTTTGCTTTATAACATTCCCCAAAAAAAATTTAAAAATCAAAATTTTTTAACATTTTAGGCCAATTTGTTTTCGGCTACATATTTTTGTTAAAAAAATCGCAATAAGCGTATTTTGATTGGTTTGTGCAAAAGTTATCACATCTACTAACTACGGGAAAGATTTGTCATTTTTATTTTATTTATTTTTTTTTTTACTAGTAATGGCAGCGATCTGCGATTTTTTGCGGGACTGCGACATTGCGGCGGACAGATTGGACCCGTAACTGACATTTTTGACACTTGGGGGACCAGTGACATTACTAAAGTAATCAGTGCTAAAAATGTGCACTGTTACTATAATAATGACACTAGCAGGGAAGGGGTTAACACTGTGGGTGATCAAGGGGTTAAATGTGTACTAGGGGCGTATTTCTAACTGTGGGGGGGCGTGGCTTGTAAAAAGATCACAGAGACCTGTGTTCCGATATAGAAGGATCACAGGAGCTCTGTGATCATTCCAGGGAGAAGAACGGTCAGCTGTGTTTACAACAGCTGACCGTTCTTCTCTCTCAGCGGGGAATAATCGTGGGTGTCAGGCGGCAATCGGAGCCGCATGACCCGTGCATTGGAGTCCCCGCTGACGAGCGGAGGCGGGAGCGCGCCGGCACGCGACCGACGTATACCTACGTCGGTTCGCGCAGGAGCGGCTGCCTGCCGCAGTGTAACTGCGGCGGGCGGTCAGCAACCGGTTAAGCAGTTTCAGTCTGACGGAGTCAATCTTGTCTCTAAGATCCAGGTCTGGATTGTCTTTGTGTTGAGGACAGCAGGTGGGACAGCTCACGCTCTTTTTAGCTGATAAGAGAGTCAGACGCTTTTTTCAGCCATGACGCAATCTTGATAAAGTGCCCCCTAATGGTCTCCTTGTCGAATGCTGGTTTCCGTTAAAAAGAAGCCAGTTTAACAATGAGCTTCTGTTGAAAAGACAGGACTACACACGGATCAAGATTGGGTCGGTCCCTACTGAACTGGCTGGATTTCGATATGTTTATACCCAGCTTTATACATACCTGTCCACCATCCAGTCAGATTGATGCTCATAGAGCAGTGCACTGGAAACATTCCTAGCTAATCCCAAATCCTTCTACACATTTGCAGGCAAAACCTCATTCATTCCAATGTGGAGGCTGTCTGTCATACAACCCAACAATAAATGGCCTCTTTTTATATAAATAAATGTAATTTTTGGCATACAAAGAAGACTTTAAGCAGCCACTGTTCGGTTTCCCATGAAATACACGGCACGATATGGACGATAGTGAACAGATGAGTATAAGACCTTGGGAGGGGGGAAAGAGTTATTTAAAAGATAACTTTTATGAAAGTAAAGTCATCCTTCAAGTACTCTTTAGGTCATTACTTGTGAAGTCATTACACCTGTTTCTGCATATACCTGGTTCAGAGAGTATTGAAGCCATCAGATGAGCATGACAGTCAGGTACCCAGCTTTGTAATAATGGCCAGCCATCAAGTACAACCCATTTATTTCTTCTAACACAGACTTCTCTTCAGCCACAATATAATCCCAATTATGTCACACTGTATGCCTGACTGACGCCTGCTGCAATGCAACCAAATGTTACTAACTCCTGATATCCGATGAGACCAACTTCCTCTAATCAATGGAAGAGGATGAAGGAGTCCCCATTATGTGGATCTTCACCAAGTTTAATGAATGTTTTTCTTCCTACGGAAACAGCATGTCGCCTGAGATTGGTTTTTATACCGCTACAGGCTATGGTACCATATTGTTCTTCTAAACATCAAATCCGAAAACAAAAAGCAGAGACAGGTAAATGGCTTTTCGCACTACACATTCATTACCATGTTTTGGCTCTTGTAAATGCCTCTTCGTAATGCACACTGATCTCCAGGCAAATACACAAAACAACATTTAGCAGAGTTATGCATTCATTTATTAATTATGCTAATATAAATACCTGAAATGTGCTCTTATATTAGGGCTGAACTCTAGGCAGATATAAAAGATACACATTAATCCAGCTGTGTATTCAGTAATAAACCCTTAAATGTATTTTTTCAAACATAGCTAGCTTCATGTACGTATAACTAAAGGCTTTTTTGTTGTTTTGGATAGAGTGGAGAGGGATTAAAACATCTGTTAGGTTTTTATTACTGTCTGTGCCCCTTTTAGAGAGATTCACCCTCTCTATTTGTCCAGTTTAGCATTCTCACGGAGAGTGAAAGTGATAGAAATTTTGGGTTGTCACTAGAACAGGAATAGAGGGGGGCAATCTTCCAATGGGGACATTAGTTCTGGTAACCCTGATGACAATCAAGGATTCCCTCTCTTTGTAGGGATTTCCTCTCACTTCCCGTTTTGGCTTTGGGATACAAAGTAAAGGGAGATCTCCCTGTTGTGACATTATTCCTACCTTTCGTTACTGTGAAGAATGGAAGGGTCTGGTTAATTAGAATCAGCTGGTTCACACTTAAGCTAGCCATAGATGGATCCAAATTTGAGCAGCTCAGCAGAGACATTTCGATCCCTCTATAACAGTTCCGTTCCGGAGAAGTCAATTTAACCACTTGCCGACCGCCCGACCGCCCACCGCAGATTTACTGCGGCAGGCTGGCTCAGCTGCACGAAACGATGTAGGAGTACATCAGTTCGTGAAAGTGGTGCTGGGGGGAGAGTGCACACCACCGGCGGTGTGCTCCCACCCACACTAGGCAGCAGGGATGCCGATCCATGGGGCCGGCAGCCGCGATTGCCACGGGGCACCCGCGATTGCTCCCCGCTGCGAGAGAAGGATGGTCAGCTGTTGTAAACACAGCCGACCGTTGTTCTCTCTGAAATGATCACAGAGCGCCTGTGATCCCTCTATATAGGATCACAGGTCTCTATGATCATTTCACAAGTCCCTCCCCCCACAGTTAGAAAACACTCCCCTAGGCTCACAATTACACTTTAATCACCCTTAGGTTAACCCCTTCCCTGCCAGTGTCATTATTACAGTAACAGTTCATATTTCTAGCACTGATTACTAGGGATGATCGAACGGTTCGGGTCGACCATCGGTTCGACCCGAACATTGGCTGTTTGAGGTTCGGCCGAATTTAGAACTTTTTGCCCAAAAAGTTCGGAATTCGGCGACCAGAACCGACCAAAATGCAATGGGACAGGAAATGGGCTTTAAAAGCCCATGATTGGACCAGAACCATTAGCAAAAGCCAATTGAGGGGGCAGGAGAATGCTAGGAATGTGATTGGAGTGACTAGGGGGTCCATAGACCAATCATTAGTGAATACGCCCCCCAGTATATAAGATAGCCCCCGCCAAATTCCTAGCATTCTTATATGGGACATGGAAGAGAGTGGAATGCTGTTCTGTTACTTCTGTTACAAAGTGTTACAAAGTGTCATTTAGCAATTTTTAGTGCGAGGAAAGGGATATCTAGTGTAGTTAGGGTGCTCTTTTACACTTTAGTTAGCTTTAATTTATTCAGTTTCTGTAGGGAAAGTGTTAAGTGTAAGGGGACCGTAGTGTAGTGTAGGGTTAACTGACAGTGACTGCTATGGCAGTGTGACAAAACCCTTCCATATCAGGGTGACCGCTATAGAGAAAAGCTAATTTCTCTTGTGTCACTTTCGCTGCAGTAATATGGCTTTGCCCCCATCAGCATTCTTTTTGGCTGCAGGCGTCCATAGGGATCTTTTGAGCACATGTTTGGAGTCAGGCATGACATCTGAACATGTGTATAGGGGGTATATATACACACCTATGTATGTATATATACACCTAGACATATATAGGTGTGAAAGGAGCAGAAAAAACTGCGCTAATGAAATAATTAACACCAATATAGTTACGCTCCTATCACACCTATATATGTCTAAGTGTAATATACACACAAGTATGTGTGTATATATACCACTATACATAAGTTCAGATGTTTTGCCTGCCTCCAAAAACCCCAAAAATGCCTGCAACAACACACCTGGGCGGTTTTTTTTTTTTTGACGCTAGCGTTTTTTTGGGCATTTTTTGGGGTTTTTTGGAGGCAGGCAAAACATCTGAACTTGTGTATAGTGGTATATATAACCCCAAAAAATGCCCAAAAAAACGCCTGCTACTTAACCGGCAAGGTGTGAAAAGCGAGAAGCCACTAACCTGTTCTAGAACTGACCTAATACAAACAATCTTTTTATTTTTATGGTTCTGGACATGCTACAGAGCTGAAACTTCACAGGTACACCTTTTAGACCCCCCAGACACAAAATCACACAAAAAAAAAGTTCTTAAAAATTGTCATTTTTGATAGAGAGTCAATGATTAAAAAAATATTAAAAAAATGTCTTTGGATTTAGTATCTGGGGGGTCTAAAAAGTGTACCTGTGAAGTTTCAGCTCTGTAGCATGTCCAGAACCATAAAAAAAAGATTGTTTGTATTTTGTCACTTATAGAACAGGTTAGTGGCTTCTCGCTTTTCACACCTTGCCGGTTTAGTAGCAAGCGTTTTTTTGGGCATTTTTTTGGTTCTTTGGAGGCAGGAAAAACATCAGAACTTGTGTATAGTGGTATATATACCACTATACACAAGTTCAAATGTTTTGCCTGCCTCCAAAGAACCCAAAAAAATGGCCAAAAAAACGCTAGCATAAAAAAATAAAAGCCCAGGTGTGTTGTTGCAGGCATTTTTTGGGGGTTTTTGGAGACAGGCAAATTATATTGGTGTTAATTATTTCATTAGCGCAAACAGTTTTTTCTGCTCCTTTCACACCTATATATGTCTAGGTGTGTATATACATATAAGTATGTGTGTATATATACCACTATACACAAGTTCAGATGTTTTGCCGCCTCCAAAGAACCCAAAAAAATGCCTGCAACAACACACCTGGGCGTTTTTTTTTTGACGCTAGCGTTTTTTTGGGCATTTGTTTGGGTTCTTTGGAGGCAGGCAAAACATCTGAACTTGTGTATAGTGGTATATATACACACATACTTATATGTATATACACACCTAGACATATATAGGTGTGATAGTAGCAGAAATATATGCTTGCGCTAATGAAATCATTTACACTAATATGGTTACGCTCCTATAACACCTATATATGTCTAAGTGTAAAATACATATAAGTATGTGTGTGTATATACCACTATACACAAGTTCAGATGTTTTGCCTGCCTCCAAAAACCCCAAACAAATGCCTGCAACAACACACCTGGGCGTTTTTTTTTTTTTGACGCTAGCGTTTTTTTGGGCATTTTTTGGGGTTCTTTGGAGGCTGGCAAAACATCTGAACTTGTGTATAGTGGTATATTTTTTACATTTATTGAAGAATTTTTTCTTCAATAAATGTAAAAAAGTTAAAGTGCCCCTGTCCTCTCGTGCTCGCGTACAAAGGCAAACGCACGTGTCAGTTCTGCACACATGGAAACAGCGATTGCCCCACACATGTGAAGTATCACTGCAGACGTCAGATCATGGGCAGTAATTTTAGCACAAGGCCTCCTCTGAAAATTTAAAGTGGTAATCTGTAAAGACTTTTAAAATGTTGCCTATGGATAGCAAAATTTACCTTGTTCGTTGCAGCTGCACAATTTTAAGGCATGACACATTTAGTATCCATTTACTCTACGTAATGTCTTATTTTATATAATACAAAAAATTGGGATAAGTATTGTGGGTTTTCATTAAATGTAAAAAAAAAATGAATTTTTGTAAAAAAAAAATTGTGTTTGAAAAACTGCTGCTCAAATACCTTGCGACATAAAAGAATTGCAAAACCCACTAATTTATTCTCTAGGGCAAGAGAACCTCGCAACCAGGGTTCCTCCAGAGGTTGCTAGGGATTCCTTGAGCAATAAACAATTTCTACCACTCACGGGAGTTCCCTCGGACACCACTAAAAAATACAGATTTTTACATGTAAACAAAAACAGTGCCAGAAAAGGCCTGGAGCTCAAATAGTTAAGCTTTAGAAATTAAAAATAGAAGCTGATTGGTTGCCATACACAGCTATTCCAAATTCTAGCTGCTCCATCTTTGATACATTCCAATGCAGTGTTCTAATGGGAAAAGATGCAGAATTTGATTTAATACCTCATCAAAATTGAAATTCCTACTGCAGGAGGTGCTTAAAATTGGACTTTTTTGACTTCTGGGAAAAATCAGAGAGCTAATCACACAAGTAGGAAATTACATGTCTCAGGGCATTCTGACTATGTACAGAACGCATCCAGGTTACTATATTGCATTAAATTTTACAGAAAATTACAGCGTCTACAGATTAAGAAGGAATGTTAATTTTATATTGCTAGATATTTTTCCCACATAAGTGGAGTTACCCTCTAACCACTTCAGCCCCGGAAGGTTTTACCCCCTTAACCTTTTGCCGACCGCCGCAAGTAGATTTACTGCGGCGGTCAGCCCCTCACAGGCAGAGTGATGTTAATTAACGTCACTAGCCTGGGAGGGTCTGGGGAGCGAGCGAGCGCGCGCCCGCGGAGGCGCGCTCCCGCGCGGTCACGGACCACCCCGCGCGTGTGACTGGCGGACCCGATGTCCGCCGGTCACTCGGCGATCGTCGGGGGAGAAGGAGAAAGTCAGGCAGCTTGTGTAAACAAGCCATCTGTCATTCTCCTCGGTGTAAAAACACTGATCACACGGATCTACTATGTAGATCCGTTGATCAGTGTCCTTACAGCTCAAGCCACAGCCAATCACAGTAGAAAGCACGCCCCTAGGGACACACACAGCCCCTCCCTCCCAAATAAAGTTAACCCCTTCACTACCAGTGTATTTTTACAGTAACAGTGCATATATATATAGCACTGATTACTGTAGAAATGTCAATGGTAACCCCAAAAGTGTCAAAAATGTCAGTCAAGGGTCCGATCTGTCTGCCGCAAAAAAAATCGCAGATCGCCGCCATTACGCGTTAAAAAAGAAAACAACAAAAATGACAAAAATCTTTCCCTTTGTTAGTAAACGCGATAACTTTTGCGCAAACCAATAAAAATACGCTTTTTGCGATTTTTTTTTTACCAAACATAGGTAGGATAAAACAAATTGGCCGAAAATGTTAAAAAATTTTGATTTTTACATTTTTTTTGTGGGGAATTTCATATAAAAAATGTGAAAAATATTGTTATTTTTGCAAAATTTACGCTCTTTTTTTGTTTATAGCGCAAAAAGTAAAAAGCGCACAGGTGATCAAATACCACCAAAAGAAAGCTCTGTTTGTGGGAAAAAAAGGACGTCAAATTCATTTAGGTACAGCGTCGCACGACCGCGCAATTGTCCGTTAAAGTCACGCAGTGCCGAATCGCAAAATACCCCCTGGTCGTTTAGCAGCCAAATCCTCCGGGGCTTAAGTGGTTAATGACCAGGCAATTTTTTTTGATACGGCACCGCGTTACTATAACTGACAATTGCACGATCGTGCGACACTGTACCCAAATAAAATGTATGTCCTTTTTTCCCCATAAATAGAGATTTCTTTTGGTGGTATTTGATCACCTCTGCGTTTTTTTTTTTTTTTTTTTTTTTTTATGCTATGAACAAAAGCAGAGCGACAGTTTTGAAAGAAAAAAAAAAAACAATATTTTTTACTTTATGCTATAAAACATATCCAAAAAAAAAAAAAAGTAAAAAATCGAATCGTTTTATCAATTTATTAGGCCAATATGTATTCTGCTACATGTTTTTGGTAAAAAAAATCCCAATAAGCGTATATTGATTGATTTGCGCAAAAGCTATAGCGTCTACAAACTATGGGATAGTTTTATGGAATTTTAATTTTTTTCTTTTTTTTCTAATGGCGGCAATCAGCGATTTTTAGAGGGACTGCGACATCGTGGCAGAGAGATCTCACACTAAATAACACTTTTTGGGACCAGTGGCACCAATTCAGTGATCAGTGCTAAAACAAAAGCACTGTCACTGTACTAATGACCCTAGCAGGGAAGGGGTTAACACCAGGCATGATCAAAGGGTAAAGTGTGCTCCTAGAGAGTGCTTTCTAACTGTGGGGGGGTGACCTAATGGGAGGAAGACAATAATCCGTGTTTCTGCCTAACGACTGGCAGACATTGCCTCCACTGGACCCGCTGATTGGCTCCCGCTCAATCAGACCCAGAGCACTTGCCAACATACAGGTACGTCCGTTCCCACAGGAGAGCCGCCCTGCGGCAGTATATCTGCACGGGGCAGTCCTTAAGTGGTTAAGTATCTACTTATATTTGGTTTGGTACGAGCTTCTTGCTATACTCTATACACCAGTATGACCCTGGGTGAAGCAGGGACAGAGCTGGAAGTTAATCAAGTTTGTTGCATGCAAACGTGTTGACAAGGAGCATACTGATAGGAGGAGTGAGCAGAGGAGTAACCTCATCAGTCTCCTGCTGCTCTTTCACTGTCCAGTTAACAGCCTGGAGGTGGCTAGAGCACACCACTACCCTTTTTATTTAACCACTTTACCACCGGAGGATTTTGCTGTCTTACGTCCAGGCCACTTTTTGCGATTCGGCGCTGTGCGACTTTAACTGACAATTGCGCGGTCGTGCGACGCCGTACCCAAACTAAATTTACGTCCTTTTTTCCCACAAACAGAGCTTTCTTTTGGTGGTATTTGATCACCTGTGCGATTTTTACTTTTTGCACTATAAACAAAAAAAGAGCGTTTATTTTTAAAAAATAACAATATTTTTAACATTTTTTTATATGAAATTCCCCCCCAAAAAAATCTAAATTTTTTTACATTTTTGGCCAATTTGTTTTCTGCTACCTATGTTTGGTAAAAAAAAAATCACAATAAGCATATTTTGATTGGTTTGCGCAAAAGTTATTGCGTTTACTAACTAAGGGAAAGATTTCTGTCATTTTTGGTGTTTTTTTTTTTTTAACGAGTAATGGCGGCGATCTGCGATTGTTTTTGCGGGACTGCGACATTGCGGCGGACAGATCGGACCCTTGACTGACATTTTTGACACTTTAGGGGGTACCAGTGACATTTCTACAGTAATCAGTGCTATAAATACGCACTGTTACTGTAAAAATGACACTGGCAGGGAAGGGGTTCATTTTATTGGAGAGGGAGGGGTTAATGTATGCCTGGTGCTTACTGACGTGTGTGGGGGGAGGTGACTGTGTGACACAGGGACAGATCGCATGTTCAGCTATGCTGAACCATGCTATCTGTCCCTGCCTGTCACTTAGGAGATCCGCCCGCTCTGTTTACACAAGCGGGCGGATCTCCAAACTCGATTCCCCGACGATCGGGGAAGAGCAGCGGCGATTGCCGCCGCTCCTCCCCTGGCCCGACTCCCGCTGTGACTGAAAACACGAGCGCCGCCTACAGGGGGAGGAGTCCAGCGACGTAGGTCTACGTCGCTGGACGGAATCGAGCCACTTTGCCGCAGTACAGTCAACGCGACTGGTCGGCAAGTGGTTAAGAGAGGTGTCATTCTCCTGGCTTACATGCATCAACATGCATTTTAATGTGTTTCTATTTGTTTAAATAGAAAATGGCCTTAAAGCACAAACATATGTTTGGGCCCTCAGTGGGCCTTTAATAAGCTTCAGTGTATAAAAAAAACGTGCTTCCACTCCTTCAAACTGGAAAACAGGGCATTGCAAAGTAACACACACTGCATTTTAATCTGTACATTGTGGCGCACTAAAGGAGAGATGTGTTCCTTTAACCACTTTACCACTAGAGCATTTTGCTGTCTTACGTCTGGGCCACTTTTTGCGATTTGGCGCTGTGCGACTTTAACTGACAATTGCGCGGTCGTGCGACACCGTACCCAAACGAAATTGACGTCCTTTTTTTCCCACAAACAGAGCTTTCTTTTGGTGGTATTTGATCACCTGTGCGATTTTTACTTTTTGCGCTATAAACAAAAAAAGAGCGTTTATTTTGAAAAAATAACAATATTTTTCACATTTTTTATATGAAATTCCCCCCAAAAAAGATGTAAAAACCAATTTTTTTTAAAATTTTTGGCCAATTTGTTTTTTGCTACCCATGTTTGGTAAAAAAAATCGCAATAAGCATATTTTGATTGGTTTTCGCAAAAGTTATTGCGTTTACTAACAAAGGGAAAGATTTATGTCATTTTTGGTGTTTTTTTTGGCGGCGGTCTGCGATTTTTTTGCGGGACTGCGACATTGCGGCGGACAGATCGGACCCTTGACTGACATTTTTGACACTTTTGGGGGTACCAGTGACATTACTGCAGTAATCAGTGCTATAAATATGCACTGTTACTGTAAAAATGACACTGGCAGGGAAGGGGTTAACTTTATTGGAGAGGGAGGGGTTAATGTATGCCTGGTGCTTACTGACGTGTGGGGGGGAGGTGACTGTGTGAGACAGGGACAGATTGGATGTCCAGCTATGCTGAACACTCCGATCTGTCACTCCCTGTCACTGAGGAGATCCGCCCGCTTGTGTTTACACAGGCGGGCGGATCTCCACACTAGATCCCCGACGATCGGGGCAGAGCAGCGGCGATCGCCGCTGCTCCTCCCCTGGCCCGACTCCCGCTGTGAATGAAAACAGCGGGAGCGCGCCTCCGGCGGCGCGCGAGCGCCACCTACAGGGGAGGAGTCTGGCGACGTAGGTCTACGTCGTCAGACGGGAACGAGCCACTTTGCCGCAGTACTATTCCAGTACTCAGCGGTAAAGTGATTAAAGTGTATACATCTGCTTGGGTGCAATTCAGTATGTTTGACAATGCACCACAACACAATGGGCTTGATACTAAAACTGGAGAGTGCAAAATCTGGTGCAGCTCGTCATAGAAACCAATCAGCTTTCAGGTTTTTTTTGTCAAAGCTTAACCACTTAACGACCACTCGCCGCAGTTTTACTGCGGCAGGCACTTGCTCCTGGGCAAAGCGACGTAGTACTACGTCGCTCGCTCAGGAAACTCTAGGGGGCAAGCGTGCGCCGCTGGCAGCACGCTCCCGTCCCCGCTCGTTCCCTGGGGAGCTAGCGCGTGTGACCGGCGGCTCCGATGGCCACCGGTCACTCACGAACTCCCACAGCAGAGGGAGAAAGACAGACGGCTGATGTAAACACAGCCATCTGTCATTCTCCCTTAGATCATCACAGAGGCTATGCGATCCTGCTATATAGGATCGCATGTCTCTGTGATGATCTCACAAGCCACGCCCCTGACAGAATCACGCCCCTAGGGTCACACTTAACCCCTTGATCACCAGTAGTTAACCCCTTCCCTGCCAGTGTCCTTTTTACATTGATGTGTTTGAAAGAAGGTGCGCTAAAACAAAGATATATCCAAAAAATGTATAACAACATAAGAATACAATATATTAGGTGGGAATGTGCAAAATAAAGTCCAATTTCTCTTTAAGTGTCCATGCTTGATCAAACAAATGAGTGCTCGACAACAGAAAAAAAAATCTCCAACTTCAGTGCATAAACACCCGCCACCAGGTGAAATTCCTCCTTACCAGACGGAAAATAAGGTGTGCACGAATTAAACAATATATTTCACTGCAAACGTGGATAAGTCACTCTCCGCGTGAACCACCCAGAATGGTCTCTTACCAGAAGTAATATAAAAAGGGCGCAGAGTAGCGGATTCAAAGATCCCCTTCCACTTCCTCTGTGTATATAATACACCGGGTTGCCTTTTCAGTCAGCCACTGGAAAGCAAACTGGTTCCAAGGATCTCATCAAAGCTTCCTTCACCTTTGACCTGTATCTGGGAGGCGATGACCAAGGGCCAATACCCTCCAAGAACGGGGTACAGAAATAAAGGTCGCAATAGTGTGATATCTTCTCAACCAGTTTAATAAGCAAAGAGTTACACTTACAGTTATGCAGATGGAAACAGCTTGATAATACGTAGGGCAGAATTTCTAGTGGAAATAAGCTCAGGTCCGGCTGCAGCACGGACTCCGAGCGGTGGTACGTGACGGTAACGCCTCCTCTCTGACGCGTTTCTTCCTATTGGACATCGACCGAGATAGGAGTGGCTCGCGCTATAGACCACTCCTCCACTGATACTTCCAGCAATGTCTCCTCTATAATTCCTCCCACATGGAGCTTCCTGTCTGTACCTCACTTCCTTTTTACATTAACAGTGCATATTTATAGCACTGATTACTGTAGTAATGTCACTGGTACCCCCAAATGTCAAAAATGTCAGTTAGGGGTCCGATCTGTCCGCCGCAATGTCGCAGTCCCGCAAAAAAAATCGCAGATCGCCGCCATTACTAGTTAAAAAAAAACAATAAAAATGACATAAATCTTTCCCTTAGTTAGTAAACGCAATAACTTTTGCGCAAACCAATCAAAATATGCTTATTGCGATTTTGTTTACCAAAAATATGTAGCAGAAAACAAATTGGCCTAAAATGTTGAAAATTTTTGATTTTTACATTTTTTTTAAGAATTTCATATAAAAAAAATGTGAAAAATATTATTTTTGTTTATAGCGCAAAAAAAAAAAAAAAAAAATCGCACAGGTGATCAAATACCACCAAAAAAAAGCTCTGTTTGTGGGAGAAAAAGGACGTCAATCTCGTTTGGGTACAGCATCGCAGGACCATGCAATTGTCCGTTGAAATCACGCAGTGCCAAATCACAAAATAGGGCCTGGTCTTTGAGCAGCCAAATCCTCCGGGCTGAAAGTGGTTAAATGAACAAGCTGAAGTTAGAAGCTGATTGGCTACCATGAACAGCTGCACCAGATTTTGCACTCTCCAGTTTTAGTAAACCAACCCCAATGTGTTGTGTGCATGCATTAATATGCACACAAAAAGCCTGTCTTAGCATTGGATAGAAATAGAATGGGCGTCATTCATTCCTTGGCCAATGCATCATCCTGACCAAAAAAAAAAAAAGTTGTGTTGGGTTTACTTGACTTTTCAACTAGAGTAAGGCATGAAATACAAACATTACACATGGTTTAGCAAAAATGGAAAAATCTCCCCATAATAATATTGACCAGGGTCATTAGTGATATCCGCATGTTAAGTGAAATACCGCAGGTCATCTTGTTACTCTGTACAAAACTGCTGTGACTGGAGTGAATTAAATACAAATATAAAACAGCAATTAACCTTGGCTGGAATCTGCAATCCAATGGCAGTACAAGTCAGGCAGACCGCGAAGGGAATGCAGCCTGGGTTATCTGAGGCCAGACAAATAAATTCTCTAAACTGCTTATGACTGGCATTAAACAGTTCATTAAAAAAGATAGCCAGGCAACACCTCCTCTGTTTACGTCTTCAGGTTTTAATAAATGTCCCCTGGCATTTTTTTTTTTTGTTGTTAGACGGCACAATATTTAAGTTGCTTTTATGTATCTTTTATGATTGTAATCTTCAGAGTTTTCTTAAAATGAACACACTGGCTGTAAAAATCGAATAGTAGGGTCACCTAAGGAACCAGTCAGCAAGAGTTTTGCCGGGTTAGGAGGAGATTTATCAATTCTGCTGTACGGAGAGGTAGAGCAAAACAGGAGCGGCGAGACGGTATATGAGAGAGAGTTACTATAAGATCGTAAATTTTTCTTTGTTGCTCAAAAGTAGCACTGCAACAAAAACTAATTGACTCTTTCTTCTTTTTTTTTTTTTTTTTTTAAGGGAAACTATAATAGTTTTCAGTAAATTGTATCTATTTTTGTAAGTTCATGTTTTACATGTGTGTCTATATGTGTGTCCATTTCTTTCTCTCTCTCTCTTTAGTGTGTGTGTGTGTGTACAAATTTAGGGCAGGTGTGAAAAAAAGCTGTAAATGAAGAATTCATAAATAGAAGTGTTAGCCCCCGTTCACATTAGGTCGCTCCAACTTCGGGGGCGACCTGTGAAGTCGCGTGCAGCACGACTTCGGCGCGACTTGCACGGACTTCATAACATGAATGTCTATGCAAGTCGCCTCCAGGTCGCCCCGAAGTAGTACAGGACCCTTTTTCTAAGTCGGAGCGACTTGTGTCGCTCCTATTAGAACGGCTCCTGTACTACACAATGGGAGCGAAGAGTCGTACCAGTGTGAATGGAGTTTATTTTTTATCAATTAACAATATAGGAAGTAAATGAACAGAAGAGAAATACATATCAAATCAATATTTGGTGTGACCACTCTTTCAAAAACATTATCAAATCTCCTAGGTACACAGTTTTTGAAGGAACTTGTCAGGTAGGTTGTTCCAAAACATCTTGGAGAACTGACCACAGATCTTCTGTGGAAGTCGGCTGCCTAAAATCCTTCTATCTCTTCATGTAATCCCAAGCAGACTTGATGATGATGAGATCAGGGCTCTGTGGGAGCCCAATCATCACTTCCTGTGCTCCTTTTTCTTCTCTACACTGAAAATAGTTCTTCTAATTGAAGGCCATTTTTTTTCAGTTTTGGAGTGAAGAGGTATTAAAATGTTTGTCAGTTTTTATTTCTATCTGTGCCCCTGTTGAGGAGATCCACCTTCTCTATTTTTCCTGTTTACCATTATCATTGAAAGTGAAAGTAAAAGAAAATCCCAAATTTTGGGTTGTCCCCAGAAAAGTAATAGAGGGGGAAATCTTCCAATGGGGACACTAGTTCTGGTGACCTGGAGGTCCCCAAAGAGTTCCCTTAATTTGCAGGGATGTCCTCTCACTTCCTGCTTGGCTATGAGACCGGAAGAAAAAAATCAGCAATGGGACACAGATAGCGGAAAAAAAATCTGACAGGGATTATGACCCTCCCTTACTCTATCCAAAATGAAAAAAAAAAAAAGACTTTTGCTATAGTTCTACTTTAATGGCTGTATGTTTGGCGTCGTCCTGCTGAAGAATGAATTTGGGGACAACAGGCTTCCCTGATGGTATGGCATGATGGATAAGTATCTACCTGTATTTCTCAGCATTGAGGACACTTGCAAGGAACCTCCACCATGTTTCACTGTTGCCTGCAGACACTCATTATTGTACCACTCTCCTGCCCTTCAGCGAATAAACTGCCTCCAGCTAGAGCTAAATATTTCAAATTTTGACTCATCAGACCAGAGCACTTGCTGCCATTTTTCTGCACCACAGTTCCTATGTTTTCATGCATAGTTGAGTCGCTTAGCCTTGTTTCCACGTCAGAGGTTTTTCTTTTTGGCCACAATTCTTCTATGAAGACCACTTTTGTCCAGACTTCTCCAGACAGTAGATGGGTATACCTGGATCCCACTGGTTTCCGCCAGTTCTGTGCTGATGGCACTGCTGGGGAAGTAAGCATGATGTGTCTTTCATCTGCTCCATTGTTGGCCGACCACTGTGTCTATGGTCCTCAGCGATGCCTGATCAATGGTGTTCTCAATGCTGAGAAATACAGGCCCCAAGTTTATTCTGCAGCAGGACAACAACCCCAAATATACAGCCAATGTCATTAAGAACTGTCTTTAGCATAAAGAAGAACAAGGAGCCCTGGAAGTCATGGTTTGGCCCCCATAGAGCCCTGATCTCAAAATCATTGAGTCTGTCTGGGATGAAAAAAAAAGACAGAAGGAAGAGGAAGTGCACAAACCCTGTGGGGTTGATTTACTAAAGCTGAAGAGGGCAAAATATGGTGCAGCTGTGCATGGTAGCCAATCAGCTTCTAACTTCAGCTTGTTCAATTAGGTTTTGACAAAAAAAAAACTGGAAGTTGATTGATATTTATCCAGAGCTGCACCAGATTTTGCACCCTCCAGTTTTAGTAAATCACCCCTGTGTGTACCTAGAAGAATTGATGTTGGTTTGAAGTCAAAAGGTAGTCACACAAAATATTGATTTGATTTGGATCTTTCTTCTGTTTGCTCACTGTGCATTTTGTAAATTGATAAAAATAAACAAATTATATATTTTTGAAAGCATTCTCACTTGCTCACACCTTCCCTAAACTTTGCACAATACTGTATATATATATATATATATATATATATATATATATATATATACACACACAGTATATACATACACAGTATTTATATATATATGGTATTCTTTGAGGACCAACTCATGCTTAAGCATTCCACTACAGTGTGTTAGCGTACACCAGTGATGGTTACCCCAGATGAACCTTGGTACCCCAGATGTTTTGGAACTACATTTCCCTTGATGCTCAACTACACTGCAGAGGGCATGAGTATCATGGGAAATGTAGATCCAAAACATCTGGGGTGCCAAGGTTCCCCATTACTGGCGTACACGCATTACGACACACGTTAACATGCAATACGTTGAGGCAACCCATTCATTATGAATTTCTAGCCAGGGCACACCAATGGATGAAGAAATGTTATGTGCCCAGTATGGACATTGTGGTGCACTGCAGTGCATTTTGTCCTACTGAACAATGCATGGAATGATATTCATTATGCAATGCACTGCTTTTAAGGAATGTGAATTGTGGATATGCATGTTAATTTGCTCTATTTAATGCACATTGCCATAACACACAAGTGGGCCCCTAATAAAGCTGCATATTTTAAAGATTGAAAACATCTTTTAAACTCACATAAATATGTTAAAATATATATTTTAGTGATTTGGTCCAAATCTACTACTAAGGAAAACAAGCTGTCCATTTTGGAAGGGTATTTGGACCTTGAAAGAGAATCTCCCCAACACTCGCAAATTCTCTGTGTCATATTTCTCCCTCTTGCTCCCTCTTTTCCCATTTCCTGCTACCTCTCTTCTCCCCTGCTGCTTTTCCCCCTTCATCTCTCCTATCTTTCTTTTCCATCTAGAATCTCATGTTAAAACCATCAGCTCCATTAATGACATTCGGCTTTGTGTGTCTATTGACATGTACAGTGACACCTTTTCTGCTGCTTTTGTCAAAAATCTGGACATATGT
Organism: Pelophylax lessonae; assembly: GCF_965119305.1. NCBI lineage: Eukaryota > Metazoa > Chordata > Amphibia > Anura > Ranidae > Pelophylax > Pelophylax lessonae. Next base: position 465,475,778 of record NC_138771.1, on the reverse strand, counting down.
CAATCGTCACTTCATGTTTTGCAATTTTACAATAGTTTCTTGTATCTGTACAAGTTGCTGGATTCTTCTTTTGTAACATCAATAAAAATTATCGAAAAAAAAAAATGGAATCTCCCCAGAGCTTAGTGAATACGTTTAAGATCTGCTGACTTCCATCATCCAATCAAGTACAAGAGAAAATGCTGTGTTTTTCTTCTTGTTTAATTTTCCTTGCACGTGATTGGGTATTTTTTGAAGTGAAACTTCACAGCATTCACTAAGCTCTGGGGAAATTTTCCTTGCAAAGTGAACAGCTTATTTGCCTTCAGTAACTCAACCTCTGTGTCTGTACAGACAGAGCTGTACAGGGTGTAAGTGGTGGTGGTGGTGGTGGTGAGTGGGGGGGGGGGGGGGGGGGTTGTTGTACAGTGGCAGAGAGAACATTTTTTTCACTTGTGTCTGTACATTTCATCTTGAGCTATTGAGCTCTGTAAACAAATGGGTTTCGCAACAGAAGGTCAAGAGAAACCCATTAATGTGAAACGGAGCTTAAAACTTCCTCCTACCTGGATATAAGATTACATACATAAATATTTCCTATTTACCTGACCTCAAACCATTTTCTTTATATTTTTTAATTCTCAAAATAAATGAAAAAGAACATATGTAAAAAATTGCTTTAAATTCTCTTTATGTGATATACTGTAAGTGAGCAACTCGCTTGATAAAAATTACCAATTTTAAATACCAAGAGAAAAGATCAGAAAAAAGTTGCTTGTTGTCAGCCTACGACAGGAAATTAAGAGCAGAATTAATTTCTAACAGAATCAGCAATGTTTCTATCATTGCGGAATTGATGAAGGGCTAAAACATGGGGTATTATAGACAATGTACTGACTGTTTTTTTTTTTGGTTCGCACAAACATACACTTTAAGTTATGAATTCTACATAGGCAGGCATAGGTAACTAAGGACTTAATTGTAGGTGGCAGAACATTGGAGGATAGACTGAATTATCATATTAAAGTATAACTATAGGAATAAGCTTTTGTCGTGCTGGACCGGGAAAGTCCAGGAGCTAGATTCTAAGGACTGGGAGGACATTTTGGAATAGCCCATGCAATAATTGGTCTTTACCAGGGATCGATTAATTACATTTAAAATCCTCCATACAGTATATTTTACCCCTCAGAAGCTGCTGTCTGTGCTCCCATGAAGGAGATTCACCCTCTCTATCTGTCCTGTTTGCCATTATAATTGAAAGTGAAAGTGAAGAAAATCCCACATTTTGGGTTGTCCCTAGAAAAGTAATAGAGGTGTAATTTTTTCCAATGGGGACACTAGGTCTGGTGACCTAATTTGCACTGATTTCTCATTTCCTGTTTGGCAATGGGACAGGAAGTGAAGGCAATTCTCCAATATGAGACACAGATGGTGAAAGAAAATTCTCACAGGGATTATAATATTATTATACAAAATAGAGTATATTGGATACGGTTTATACAGTTATGTTTTCATCAGGGTTGCCACTATCTTGGACTAAAGAAAGCATGTTCACAGATTGAACTGGATGGACTGGTGTATTTATTCAACCTAACCAACTTTATACCTATATAACCATGTGAGAGAAAAACATAAACTACTTTTACTGATCTCTATTTGCTTTCTAAAAAAAAAAGATTCAGACCCATTCCTGATTTGCCAGTTGGGACCATGTTCACAATGCATGCCTGCTTTGTATGTTGGGATGCAAGAGTGTGTTGCCTAGCACATCTCTGCTCAAATCTTGCCTCATGCCAATGACTTGGCCACTTAGACAGATAGAGGGCACTTCCAGTAAATCCATATTCAGGTCTGAACAAAGGTCTAAGCCTCCATCCACACCTGATCGTGGGCGGAATCGCCGTGGTTCCATCCTTGATTTCACATCACTGCAAAACGCGGGACACGTTTGTGATGTCATTACTTCCTAATGGCACTCCAATTACGTCCCGATTTTGTATCAATTGTCAAAATTGAACATGAGCGATATACCGCGCTGCAATCACAGCAGAATCGTGAAACAATTAGGGTGCCATTAGAAGTAATGACATCGCAAACGAGTCCAGCATTTTTCAGCGACTTTAAAACATGGGTGGAATTGCTGCAAGCTATATTGTTTATTTTTTTTTTTTCAGAATACATTATACGAATCATTGGCTGAAGCCCGCTGTTGGCTGACATCCCAGAGCCAGTCCAGGCTGGGGCAAGATCGCGACAATATGGATCTGTCCACAACCCTAGACCGACACCTGGCTCAGACTCTTAGCAAGCTGCTAAGAGCCTGAGCCAGCTATTCCTGCCCTATCCACAGTCCTGCGCTCCAGTGACTAGCAGTCACCAACTCTCTGTTCAAAGAATTCTGAGAACTGAGTGATCAGCGGTGTTTAATCGCTCAGTACTCAGTCTTAGAGCCAGTGGGGGACAGATGCGGCGTTGAACCGATGCTGCATCCCCCTAGGTAAGTATGATTCTTAAAAACAAGGCTGACAGGGCTTCCATCTTCATCCAGTCTTCCTTCAGGGTTCACGGCTTCAGGTCCTTTGAATTGCCAAGCCACGACGATGTCACTTCCGCGTCACAGTTTACGACAGAACTCAGAAGGAACAGCACTGGTATGTCATGTATACCATGATACACAAGTAAATATCTCCTATTTTTACAGTACCTACAGGTAAGCTGTATTATAGGCTTACTTGTAGGTAAAACATAAACAAATGGACTTTACTACCACTTTAACATAAGAAATTAAAAGATGGTTAGTAATAAAAAGACAATTTATGAAAAAAGCTGTGATGCATTGCAATGAGTGATGCTGGGGGCATGCCTGAGCCTTGACTGAAGTTGCCAATGGTATACTAAGATTCCCAGATGGCCTTAATGATAATCTAAGGCCTGTTCAAACATGATTAGTCTTTTCAATTATATTTACATATTTATGTAAAAGAGAACAGCTTATCGTATTTATTCTTATCAATGTGTAAGGCTGGGGTACTCTGCCGTTAAATCTCTTTTCTACTGAGAGTTTTCACGACTTGTTGGCAGTTGCCTTATGTGAAGAAGACTGAAATCTGACTGAGCTACTAATGAGATGATTGTCATCAAGTGGTTAAAGCTGAACTCCAAGTAGATATAAATATACATACATTGGTGCTGCTTTGTATTCATAAAACCATTAACCTGTACAGCAGCATTTAGATTGGGAGAAGGAAAGGCAGCGCTAGAGGAAAATCAGGTGTGCTGCATGTACACATTTTGCCAAGAAATACTGAAAAAAAAGGGAGTAAATGGATGACTTATTGGTATTATACTGCTCCTTCACTGTCCAATCACATCCTGGTTGAGGTGACCATGCTGAGCTGCTTAACTGCAGAAGAGAAAAGTCGGGTCACCAGGCTGGCTGGCTCAGAATTGTGTAAATTTCAGTACTAGATGGACAAAAAATTGGATCTCAGTGTTTATTTTTGGTCTACTTTTTATTGTTTTGATGTTAGTCAAAGGTGGCTGTCTGGTAGATTTATTTGGACCCCCCCAGGATTCACTCACTCTCTTTAGCTAGTTTTCTTTCCTTTGTAGCTTGTACCCACGTAATGAATGCTTCCTCTTTCTTTATATCTTCTTCCTACTCTTTTCTTTGTTTTCTTTTTGCATTATGCAGTGTCCTTGTATATTCAGTTGGGTATTTTACCAGACATGCTGTGGTTTTTCTCACCTTTGACCAACCTTTCATTTTTCTAGACCATCCTCATTTGTACTGTTTTATGGGTATAGGCCTTCTATGATGACAATCATTGCTTGTATTATAATCTGTGCTGCTTTATGTCTATTTTTTATTGTGTATTTTTCCCCTGGACACTGTTATGTCCCAGTTTCTTACTGAGTCTATTAACTCTTTTTGACTCTGTAATGCAGCCTCTATTCTTGTCTAATTTTGACCCATATAAACAATAAAGATATATTTGCCTCTAAGATAACCCTTTGGCAGGTAAAACAGGTCCCATAAACTTATTTCCGTTGTGAATTTAGCTGTTGCTTTTAGTTCAGCTTTAAATATCTCAGTAGGTAAGAGATGTAATTATCCATTAAGCCTTAGCCTTAAAGCCCATTTGAAGCAGAAAGTAGGTTCCGAAAGCTTACTTTGAAATGTTTTACTGAAGGTAAGACAGAAAGTAGTTTCCAAAAGCATGTTTTGTAACGTCTTACAGAAACGAAGGCAGAAAGTAGGTTCCAAAAGCTTACTTTGTAAGGTCTTACAGAAACTAAGGCAGAAAGTAGGCTCTAAAGACTTACTTTTAAATGTCTTATTAACGCTAAGGCAGATAGTAGGCTCCAAAAGCTTAGTTTTGGCTTACTGGTTGCGCAGCTGGTATTGAATTTCAATCTCTGCAATGGCTGAAAGGAACCAAGGAGTGGTTGAAAGCAGCAGTGTCTGTGCATTGGTCCAAAGTACCCTGTCTTGTCAGCAATACAGCCATCCTATCACCAACACTTGCTACAAAGAGCAAACATTGCTGTAGTGCTGACAAGGCAGGGAGCGTGTTGGACCACTGTACGGACACATGCAGCTTAAAAAAGATGGATTCCCGGAGTGGATGATTCATTTTTATAGTTGTTAGCAGTTAGACAGCCATTGTAGCAGATAATATATCCTACCTCTAGTGGCTTTTCTACAGGTCTCTACATTTAATACAAGAACAAGTATGAAAAATGTGAAAACCACATCATAAAAACTGCAATAGGAACCTTAATATGTTGACTAATAAAAACATTCTACTTTATTTTTAACACAAACATACACTTGAAAAGCAAATGATCCTTCTTATGTTTTCAATTTAAAGAAAGACATTCTAAGAATGGGTGTTAAGTGGGATCCTCACAAATTGGTAAGGCTACGGTAGGCTGCCAGTTATGCCTTCTGGATATTTGGTAAATGTACCATGCCAAAAATGAACATGGAAACAGCGGGGCACTGCTAGATACATGGCTCCTTGAAAGAAATGCTAAAAACCTCTCAGATAGAAGGGCAGACAAAGTCAACAACATTTATCTTCTGGAGGAACGCAAAAAAAAAAAACAAGATTATTTTCTGTAGACATTGTACAAGCCTAGAATGCATATCCTGCCCTGAGCACATGATTGTAGTCAGAGCGACACACTCCTCTTCAACATAAACGGCAAATCTTCTGTATATTCATACTAATCCTCTCAGATCCCTTCAAGAACATCCGCTATAAAGGTTCCTCAATTCTGTATTCAGAAACCAGGATTCTTAGTCGCCGCTTTCACCCTTTAAAGGGGAAGATTCATTTGGAAGGTACACGGTACAGCTAGAGGGTTACCAATGATTGCAGTTGCCACCCCTGCTCCTAGCTGCATAAAATGTCTTCCAATCTCATTACTGCTGTGGAATTTATTGAAGAATAACCTCATTAGCTGTAACATCATTCACGCTAGATCACTGCTGGGTAGTAGCATCATTTAGTAGAATTGTGCACGTTGTGATCTTACCTCTAATGGTATCACAGTGCAATGTCTCCCATGGCCAAGGTCAGATTCCATTGTAAGGACATTTAATGTAGTTAAAGGAGCCCTGGCAACAGACCATTATTTCAACAACAATCTTCCACTAAAATTATATGTGTATTTAACATATTTTGGATGTGTTATTTTTCTGCAAAAGCCTCCCCCTGTACAGGGTGGCTTAGGCCTAAAATATGGAATAAAATGAATTGTATTATGGGGTAACGCCTATATTTTATGCAATATGCATTACACTGTGCAGGTTCACATACCTAGGGCGATGTGAGATGGGCACCAAATGTGGTCTAATTATATCACTGAAACCTGAACCTGGATAAAATCACTGGTATCTCATTACGCTTAGTAGTATATACCAGCATTTACAGCTGATACCAGTTATATGTTACACTGAACTAGCAAAAGTATCTGAACAGAATTTAAAATACAAGAAAGAAGAGCAGCACTTTAAGCTAAATAAAGGAAAAGTACAGACAAAGCTTGTGTGGCTGTACTTGTTCAGTAAATCACAGGAGTGCAGGTCATTCTGAACTCCTGTGACCGGTTTTCAGCACACTGTCGGCTGCCTACCAAGAGCGATTCCAGGTTTAGGAAAGATCACGACCATAGATCACAACCTAGATCGGCATCGGCTCAGCCTCCCAGCGAGAGGCTGAGAGCCTGAGCTGGCAACTCCCGCCCACTTTACAGCTCAGCACTCCAGTTAGCGCTGGAGGAGTAGAGCAGAGAGCCGGTGACTGACAGTCACCGGCTCTCTGCTCAGAGAGCTCTGAGAATTGAGTGATCATCTGTGTTTGATCGCTCATTTCTCAGCCCTAAAGATAGGTGATAGATGCAGCATCTGACAAATACTGCATCCACCTATTCTAAAATTAAAAATAATCTCATACTTCTCTTTTAAGGCTCTACTGTTTTGTAAAGTGTGCATGTGAAAAGGCTTACAGAACTGGAGAGCACATTTAGAATGTAGTCTATGAGCTTCACTGTATTGCTCAACTACTGTGATGATTAACAGTTCACATACTGTTTATTTATTTCAAATGGGCAGTTAACTTTTTTTACTGGAGCACAGCTTTAACTAGTTGATCCATACAAGACAGACTTTTTTTTTAAGTGATACCAAACGCAATGTTTAATTGCCACCATCCCTTCTATTTATGTATAAAGATTGTGATACTCTATAGAAAATAATATAAAAAAAATAGGTACCTTATTTAATCATTGCTCTTCAGAGGTTACATGATGTTTTCCAGGTCTTTCCTGTCCTCAGGGAAAAATCTGAGGGAGGAGTTTCTAGTACTCTGCTAATGTATGAATTTGTGTCTGCAAAGCGAATAATTGCTGCTGCGTCGGTCACATGACAAAAAAAAAAAGCTTTCAGAATAGAGACTTAAAATAAATATTAAATAGCAACAAAGTGTTTTAAAACTCTATACACATTTATATTTCAAAGCAAATGTTTTATTTTATTTTTTATTTTTATTTTTTTCAATAAAATGGTGTAGGTGGTGTTTAAAGCGTTTGTAAATCCAAATTTCATATTCCTGATATGTGGCTGCTGTACCATGTACTTGTATAAGAAAGTATCTGGTTGTCTTTGTATTGCTTCCTTTGTGTGAAATCTCTAGTGTTCCTGCCAGTCCCTTTGTTTTCCTATTAAAAACAAATCACACTAAGCAAGAGAACGCATCATGGTCAGTTCCCTAGATATGCTGGGAGCTCTCCCTGCTCTCAGCCAATGATCAGACTTGTCCTGACACCCCCCCCCCCTGCACAGCCTTTTACTGGAAAGATCAGTGTACTGCAGCTTCTTCTCCCCCCAGCTCCTATGCAGCTGAGAACAGAGGATATGTGATAACTTATAAGAAAGGGAAAAAGGGCATTTATAATTTTTTCTTAAATCTATTCACAAATGTTTTGCCTTTCATTTCTAATGTAAAACAACCCATTCGGTTTAAAAGATGAGGGTTTACAATCACTTTAAGTTGACTGTCAATAGCTTTCACTTTGTGCACACTGTAAAGATATCTAGGGGAGATACCAGCAATCACAGGCTGTGTCACGCTCCTCCAGTCTGTGTCTATGGTGTGTATGTGCTGTGACTAACAGGGAGGTAAAGCCTCCATCAATCACCACCTTATATCCCACCACCTTAGTGTTTAGCAATATGAGGACATGAAGGAGGAAAGAGGGAGGGGAGTGTAATTTACTATTCTGTATGTGCCCACATGTGTGACTGCTGCACAGATAATAAAAAGAAGTAAATTAACAGCTTAGAAGGGAACTGAAATTGGAGCATGCTTAATAGATGTCAAAAGTGGGTCTTTATAGGCTGCAGCGGGGATACAGACAAGGAAGGAGGGACAGTGGAATGACATATACATTATACAATGAAACAATTCAATGAAGAGGATGAATTAAAAAACATTTGTGTCTGTGTCTTTCATATCGCTGGTTAATGCTGAAAGATGGAAAAACAGTGCAATGTTGTCCTTATGGCTGTGTGAAGAGTTAAGAGCAAAGAAACAGGCAAAAGAAAGAAAAAGACAAGAAGAGAAGGTGGAGGAGAATTGGAAAAAGGGAATGTGGGAATCAGTACCCTGATTATCAGTGTAGATGTCCCCTTTCACTAAAGCCGGCTACCACCTCTCCTCTCCTCATGCTGTGATTGGACACAGCTGATCAGGTAGTAAATGGGCACTGTGATAGGCCTTGTATCCAGATCTGTGATCAGCTGTGTCAGAAGGACACAGCAGTCACAGAGCACGCCAGGTGCACGGTTCTGGGAGGATGTAAATAGATGCCCTCTCAGAACTGAACGACTGGGCTGTAGCCATCATTCGGCTATAGCAGGGTCGGCCAGTGGTTAAAGCCTAAGTGTAGCTAAAATAAAAAACTGAAAAATCAGCACAAGGAACATAACTTACAGTTAGTAGGATGTATTTGTCCCTCGTGTGATTTATCTTTTGTTAGTAAAAATCTACCTCTGTCCATGACCCCCTACTCCAATCCCCATAATCTTCAGGTATGGCAGGGTTTAATACAACTAACAGACTGTCACAGGCTCTCATTAAGGCAGCCAGACTATGCCTGCCCTTTCCACCATTGCGCCATTCCACCACAATTGCCACATTCATAGAAGCCATATGAATGGAGGGGGCAGGCCTTCCAATCTTCTGCCTGTCCTCCATTCTCAGATTCTGTTGAATTCATGGAAGCTGTAGAACGGCTTCTATGAAAGGAGCAGCTGGGCAGGCATGGTCAGGCTCTCTTGATGTGGAAGCCCATTAGTAGTATTACCCCTGCCGCATCGGAATATTATAGTGGGGGGGGGGGCGGGGCATGGACAGAGGAAGATTTCTGCTTTAGTCTCGAGGAGTGTAATAGGACATGTGGCCACACAATGAGATTAAAAGAGAGGCGGTTTAACCTTAAGCTACGTAAAGGGTTTTACACTGTAAGGGCGATAAAATTATGGAACTCTCTTCCACAATTGGTGGTAACTACGGGAAGTATAGCTACTTTTAAAAGACTCTTGGACATGCTTCTCAAAGATCACAACACTCAGGGTTATGGGAAATGAAAACTTCATTGACACACACACCTACACAGGTTGAACTGGATAGACTGTTGTCTTTATTCAACCTCAACTACTATGTAACTATATAACTACTATATGCTAACAAAAAAGATATCAGCATAAGGGACACATCCTATTAACTGTAATCTATTTCCTTTTAGCTATACTTAGGCTTTAAGTGTCGACTGTAGGAGGGGCTGGTAGTTAAGTCCCCATATACATAAGCGTGTGAAAGAAACTAAAATCTGCACCTCTAAATACAAAATTACCATAGAACCTTATTGGAAAAGAAAATGATCTATGAAATTATGTTAAAAGCCTTTAGGGAGACAAATGTCAAGTGCGCCAGACTTGTGGGCATTATCCTTAAAATTGCTAAAGGTCCCAAACGTGGTAAATTCATAAAAGATAGTCGAAAAAGCTATGGTGGGGCTGGAAGTGTAAAAGAAGGAGATATTCTTCGTGTAGTCCCATTTTGTGGTGGTGTTTGCCTATCCAAAAGCCCCCAATGACAGTAATAAAATCGTGACAGAGGTTTTGAACATTTCTTACCTTGCTAAAAAAATTATTTACGTGTTATATTAAAGTAGCGTATTCACATAATATATGTGGTGTGGTGTGTTGGGCTCTATTGTACAATGTGTTACAGTGTCATTCTCAATAAATGCCACTGCAGTGCACCACACACAGATCAAGTGTGCTGCCATGCATGTTGCCTCAATGCACAAATGTAAATGGGCTGTAAGGTTCGCAGAAGTTCTAGCTGCCTGGAAAACTAAAATGTATTTGAATGTGTGTTCTTAAAAATATCTTTTTTGAAAACACTTTCAAAGCACTGTCAGCTGTTGGACTTTCCAAAAAAAAAAGGTGTCTGAATGACAAAAATCATGATCAATTAAAAAATAAACTGGATAACTAAAGCCTATTTGAACATATGTTTTTGAATATATCCTTTTGTACTTAAAAAAGATGAAATGCATTCACACGAGCCAAAGCTTTTAATTTATGCATGTTTATGAACAAAAGGCATTAATCGGACGGAAGGAGTTAAGCTGCCCTTAATAAGGCAAACTAACCTAATGCTTTAATTAAAAACTGCAGTTGAATTGAGATGAGATACAAATGACGGTAATTAAGATCAGGTGGTATCTGGAGGGCAATTTTATTATTAATCTGAAAAATACCTCTGACTAATTAACTGGGAGAAAATCACCTTGTGGCTTGCAGTGTATATCAATATCACAACAGCAAGTACATAGATAGACTCGATTCGTTATTAAAGGCTGTCAGTGGGAGACCTTTCATTAGAAAAGATTCAATACAAGTCATTTATCACTGACACCTGACCAGAAAGCCAATAAACAAAACAGCATAAGATTTGTGGGGGAGAATGGGTCAACATTATAACAGTAAATACAACTACATTAACCTGATATCTTTGTATATTTGTTTGAAATACGATTTTCCAATCCTCTAATTATAGAAGAAATGCAAACTATAATGAAACCTAATTATATATAATACGTATATTAAAATATTTTCTAACCAGCCAAAAAATAATTGGAATTTAAGATACCTTAAAGTTGATATAAGGCTTTATACATCTCCTTTTCTTTTTTTTTTTAACATCTCTTTTTTTAATTTTTAACATATAAAGTATAACTAAAAGCAAAATTTTTTTAGACCTTAATAGAGTGCTGATCAGTTATAACCTCGGTCAGGTTTGTATTGCTGTATGTTTCCCAGTTATTACTGAAAACGGTACTGCAAAAGAGCAGACAAGACAAGGTACCTCTCTTGTCCTATGCATCCTATGTTCCTCATTAGAAATTAGGTTCACTTTGCTATGGAGGCCTTTTTTCAAAGTCCTCTAACCATCCTCTATGCCAAGGTTCTCCAAACTTTCCAAAGAACCAGTTTACTGTCCTTTAGACTTTAGCGTGGGGGGGTTCTCCAAACCCACCAAACAAAGAGCCAGTTTACCGTCCTTTTGACTGGGGGGGGGGGGGGCAGTGGGAGAAGGAAATGCCCCAGCATCAGTGGGTGTAAACAATTCCTCAGGCTTGGTGGTAAGTGGAATTAAAACAATTCAGAAGGAGGAGGAATAGTGCCCCATCATTGGTACTAATGGGAGGAATAGTGCCTCATTGTTGGTGTCAGTGGAAGAGTGGAAGGAAGGGTCCCTCATCATCGGTGTCAATGGGAGGAATAGTGCTCCATCCTTGGTGTCAGTGCGAGTGTAGCCAAGTGCCGCCAATCACAGTAGGAATTATGCCCCACTGTTGGTGTCAGTGGAAGGAATGTTGCCTCATTGTTGGTGTCAGTGGGAGGAATAGGGCCTAAAATCAGATCGAAGAATAGTCCCCCAAGGGCCCCAAAATGGCAAGCAAAGGGCCGCATTTGGCCCCCTGGCTACAGTTTGAAGACCACTGCTCTATGCAATGTGATGGTTTTACTGGTTAAAAAGGCACTCTCATTGGTAGGGGTGGCATAAGCACACTGATAGGCAGGTTTTGCCCTAAATTAAAATTTTAAGGTTTTGCCCTAAATATAAATTTTAAATATATGTGCTTTTTAGGTAGCACTTTTAGCTTTAGGCGAACAAATAAACATTTTTTTTCATTTATGAGGTTTTACAATCGCTACAACCAAATGCTCTCCAGAACCCTTCTGCAATACCAGGGGATCCTGCTCTATGACTACACCCTTATGCCTCATTTACACTGAGTGGTACAGTTCAGTATGGTAATGGTTCGGACACCTTGATCAGGTTTGCGTTTCCACTGCCAACAGTACTTCAGCTCAACAGTATCTCAACAGTATAGCTCCACCCTGTTGGTACGGTACGAATGTGCTTGGTACCCCAACGAAAGGGTCCCAAAAAAGTGGTACGGTAGGGTTTGGAATTAGGGTACCATTAACAACTTTTGACAATGGAAACGGCAAAAATTGCGTACCGAACCGAACTGTACCGCTCAGTGGAAACGAGGCATTACTGTACATTGCCAAACACTTGTATACCCCTTAAAATAATACAAATCTATACTGTATAGTATATAGTTTTTCTAGGTAGATATGACAAAATAGGGAAGCCAGGGTTATTCTGTTGTCCACTAAATACTTTTCACCCTATTTGTATGTTGTCTTGTCTTTCCACAAATACAGGCTTGGTTACCACCAACAGTCAGCGGTAATTGCCAGCAATTATAGAAAAAACATTGTTTAGTATTCACTTTATCAGCAGAGCAAAGTGAACAGCTTCCATCAGCTACAGCAAAGTCAACAAACGCTTGTGATCCTTGGTGATCATTAAAAGGGTCAGTCCACCCAAAATTGATATATAAATTTAATCACCACTGGCATCTTGTATCTCTCAGTGTCTCCAACATCAAGGCATCCCAGGCTAAATCGCTTATGTCGGTGAAGGAGGTCACACTCCAACGTTTGATATTTCATTCATTTACGTTACATAGAATGTAAAAAGATAAATGAGATGACTCATGCTGCAGCAAGGGAAATGTGACTCCATGACATGGGAGGGCAGAGATGTAAGTGGAGTTCTTGCTGCCGGAGTCCCTGTGAGATAGGAAGCCAGTGGGGAGTCCATAACTGAGGTCTCTCTTTGGGATGGGCTGACCTTTGAATGAATTTACACCCATAGAAAAGTAGTTTTATATGCAGAATACTATTTGATGTACTGTTCAGACTACATGTGTGTAAAGAGGTTATTGGAACCCCTTTCTAATGCACACTAATTATTCCCCAGTGATCATAAGTCTGAATCACTCACCATACAGTAAGTAGGCCAAACTTATTGAGGGATGTGAAGTGGCTTGACAGATGGCGCTGTAAAGGCAACATGCAGATTAGATATACTGTATCAGCAGCACACCTTCCACACCGAAACACTATTGTCCAGTCAAAGTTAAGATGAGATCTTATTTATATAGTAACTTCCACAATAATGTACTTTAAAGACTATAGGAGCATGCTGATGGGCACATTTTATGTTAAGGGTAACTCTAATGGGCACATTTTATGTTAAGGGGCACTCTGATGGGTACATATGTTACAGGGGCACTCTGATGGGGACACCTGATGTAATGTGGCAATCTGATGGGTACACCTAATGTAAAGGAGCACTCTGATGAGCAGACCTGATGTGATGGGGACACCTGATGTAAGGTGGCACTGTGATGGGGACACCTGACGTAAAGGGATCACTCTGATGGGGACAGCTGATGTAAAGGGGCACTCTGATGGGGACACCTGATGTAAGGGGGCACTCTGATGGGGACACCTGATATAAGGGGGTACTCTGATGGTAGCAACTGATTTATGGGGATAGTCTGATGGTGGCACCCACTCTAATGAATTACTCTAGTAGGGGCACCTGATGTTAAAGGGGAACACTAATTGGCACATTTACATTTACAGAGTATTACCAGAGTATGTGGAAGAAACAGTAACAAAAGCCCCAGAGAGCATGTCTTGCACCAAAAAAAGGAAAGCCGATGCATACAATCTTTCATAGCATAGCACAGACTTGGAATTCAGACCTCGGGAGTATTTACTAAAATTGGAGCAGACGGAATCTGGTGCAGCCGTGCATACTAACTAATCAGCTTCTAACTTCAGTTTGTTCAATTACGCTTTGACAATGAAACCTAGGTGCTAAGTGGTTACTATGCCCAGCTGCACCAGATCCCTTGCCTCAAAGCATCAAAGAGAGTGCAGCGCCTATTTCTGTTAAAGGATAAGTTCACCTTCGGGAACATTTTACATGTTCCACACGTTTTTATGGTGAAACATGTAACATGTGTCCACTGCAGCAGCCGCTCGGGGATCCGCTGCCTCTGTGTGACAGCAGTATGGGGAGAGGTTCCCCGTACCAGCTGTCACTTTTGGAAAACAGAGTTCTGTGAATGAATGAACTACAAGTACTGACATCCTTTGCGGCTGTCAGTTTGTAGTTCTCAATGAACTACCAGAGCGCTGTTGAGCACTGTGGTAGTTCATTGATTCTTTATGTCAGTGAGAAACTGCCTGGCCGTATGATGTACAGCTGACACTAACAGTCTGCAGGAGTTCTGCATGGCACCAGTGATCTGCTGATCCCTAATGCAATGCTTTCCAGGTTTTTTTTTTTTTTTTAAAGAAAAGCAGTACCTGCAAAAAAAACAAATGTGCATTTATTTATTTATTTATTTTTTTTAAAGGTGAACTTATCCTTTAATGCTTCCCCTGCTTGGGAGAATGATAACACCTCAACCTATACAGTAGTTTCAAAATTCAGGTGCCAGGTGTGCAGGAGTTAGACTAACAATAGTATGTAACTCAAAAATGGCAAGTTCCAGGTGTAACCCACTACCTTCAACAGTGTCAAGAATCATCCAATTTTGGTAAGCAAGAGTTGTAACAGGTGGAACACCAGAAGCTCAGGGGATAAAAGATTAATGTGAGTTTATTTTTGTCCTTCTGTAATATAACATTTCTGTTCTGCAGACAGGACGTTTCTCTACCTGATTGCACCCTTCCTCACCTGAAGCAACAAGGGAAGGTAGTTTTAATTAAATCTAAACAAGTTTGCTTGTCTCAGGAGTGTGCAGAAGGTTATTAGTAGAGAAAAAGGTTTATATTACATTCAGAGGTCTCTTAGCTGCTTATACAGTAAAAATACGCTATATTAAAAAATGTTGCTCAATAGGCACCGATGGTTGACAGTCTAATACGGTAGTGCTGAACCCTAGTACGTTGTACTTTAGGCCCGCTAACAGGAAATTTCCCTGGTTGGGAGCAAACTGCATTTAATCATTAGGTAAGAAAAGCATCACTAAAGCCTAGTACACACTGCTTGTTATTTTCGTTCAACCCAGTGAGCTGAAGGAAAAAAACTGACAGCTCAGGTCAAAGCCGCTGCACTAACAATCCAATGTTAGTACAGCAATCTCCCCTGCTGTTCTGTTGTGTTCTGACAGGGAACCCCCTAGAACACTCTGTTCAGTGCTTTCAGCCATTCAACGTCTTCTGTCAAACCGGCTGCCATACACACACAGGCTAAATGTCAGCCGGTTTCTATTGAACCGACCAATGCCGCCCAATTACATCCCGTGTGTATGGGGCATTACACTATACCTCCAACTTTATGAAATGATAAAGACAGATACCTTTTAGCGCACAGTATGTAGGCAAAGGAGATGTCCCTGCACGACCCCTGTTACATAAACTACAAAGATCTAGTATGTAGAAAATGATTGGTTAAACCACACAAGTGCAACATGCCACATTTTGTAATAAAATATTGCATTTTATATAGAACTAAAAAAGGGACAGCTGAAGTTGCATGAGGAACAGAGGGATTTCGACAGACAGTTGGGAGCTATGTTTATATTAGCCAGCTACACTTGTCCTCCAATCTCTTATTGGGCACTTGAACCCTGGGGTGTTTTGTAATGCAAAATCCCAACCAGCTTCCTGGTTGTTGGTTCTGGCTCCTATCATCTCGTGTACCTTATTACTGGTCCATTATTGTGATGGGTTATATTTCTAAGAAATAGTAAGGAACACGAGGCGGAGAAGGACAGGCTAGTGCTGCAAACTGAAAGCGGATATTCCATATTACAATGTACCCTTGGTTTGGGAGTCCTGGAAAGCTCTACAGGAGATTAAAGGATGTGTGAAAAAAAACCTTCTAGTAGGTGTTAGTTCTGCATTAACAGATATTCTCCCCCCTTCCCACACACACACACACACTTTAAGGTAGCCTGTTAACCAAAAAATATTCTTATTCATCCTTTCCAAAAGTGTACATGGAATGGGATGAACCACTGACCTATGTGGGGGACCAGGAGAACGACACTCTCCAAATTGTCTGTTGCTGTGAAAGACTCCATTCGGCAATATCTGCACACTGTAGTTACATTCTGCAGAACAATCAGTAAGGTAACAAAGTCCCTTTAGTAGTGACAGTCAGCAGTACCATTAGGATCTCTGTTTAAAATCCCCACAATAAAAATTAGGTATTCTTTAAAGACTTTAAAAACGCTTCCTGAAAGCTTCATAAATACTTTGCCAAACCTTGGCCTACACAATATGTGTAGCTGACAGCCGTATGAACAAGGCCTAGCTCCTTCTCAATATCACCCCTGAATAGTTTGATATAGGCCATCAAATCTCACACTTCATATTGCTTTCCCATTGTATGCAACCCAGACAGAAAAATGTAATGAATGATGAATGCTAAATGTATGAAAATCAACTTTTAATAATTTCGCAAGCAAAAACTCACATACTAGACAATTCTCTAATAGTACCGCACACAGCTGAAGGTCAAGCATTGTGCAGTCTGTATCTAGAATATGTGGTTTAATATGGCTTGAATAAAGCAAGCTTTTTTAAAATAATCCTGCTGCGTGTGTTACAAATGAGCCATGGTCAGCAGAGTATTAGAATGTAAAGCTTTGTTTCCTTATAGGTTTTCTTCAGCAAGATACAAAATGGTCATGTATACCATTATTCTACTAAGAGGGTACCTTCATCAGAACAGGGGTATATAGATTATATCCAAATCAAGATTAAAAAAGCAATTTAGCCTCATCTAACAGCTAAAATGGAAACCAAATTTGAGCAAAGTTATTGGGATTCTTTATTGAATATTGAAGTCATCACAGACAGGAAAATTATTTTTCTGTGATGCAATACCTACTAATGTGCCAGAGAAAATTCCACCTCCAAGGTCTTTAAAGTACAACAGTACCTTTTTACAGTTTTACTTTAATAAGTTGCCCCAGGCCTACTAAGTGTTATTCATAACTTTAACCCAGATCCAGTACTCTTCACTGTATGACCCTGCTCAGAACCATACAGCCTTTTCGGTTTGTACTCCACAGCCTCAATCATTCCTATGGGTAAATTGTACTCCAATCGACCACTGGAGACAACCATTTGGCAGAAAAAGTTTCTCTTCTGCCAGAAAAAAATCTTGCCCCTCTCTCTTTTTTTTTTTCAGTCTACAGAATGTACACAGTTTTTTAAGTTGTCTGTGATGCATGCACAATCAAATACAACCAAGGCTTACTCCTGCCATTTGTAAGATGCGAAAAATGGAGCTGGGTGCAGGGACAAGAAAATTCCAGCCACATACACAGGGGTTGCATCAGAAGCCACCTGCTATTGGCTGAAGAGAGAAAATGCTGAAGGTTCAGTTACACTTAAAATGCTGGTAGGATCACACAGGCGGTTTGATCAGGTCTGCCTGTTAGTTTTTCAGGTGGACCTGATTGGAAGGTCCATGCATTCTTATGGACAGGCAGGTGTTAATGGACATGTGTCTGTTTACACCCACCCACCCACCTCGAGATTTGATCCAGTCAGCTAAAAAAAACATAAAGGGATCTGTCTTCTTCTGTTTAGGTGGATCGGATTGGAGGGTAGTCAGGTGTAAACAGACAGCAGAGTCCATTTACTCCTGGCTGCCCATAGAGCAGAACAGGCTCTGCCTGTGTCTGCTCTGCAGAAACTGAACAGACACGGATGTTTCAACCGCCTGCTCTGCTCCAAATAGCAGGGGATCTGTAAGTTGATCCCCTGGTGAGCGGAGTAGAATCCACCCCATGTGAAAGGGGCCAAAGGGCAGCACATTGACTGATTTGTTATTTATATATAATGCATTTATACTTTAGGAAGTAACTGGATGAATTACTCCATTCGAATCCTACCAGTGTAGATATTTATCCGATGAGTGCTATTCTAACCTCAAGAGAATTATAGACTAATGGCTGAAATTTTCCAATCCAGCCAGCAGCCTTTCTCAGCCATGGTGTCTGCAACCATCTACAATAAATCACAGAAGGACAATTATCTAATGGGGACAGTTCCCTATGAGTACATAAATAAACAAGCTATGACAACTGCTTCTGTGAGACCTAACTGGACTGGATGCATTTTTTAACTCTACTGATAAAAACGTAATGTAATGCTCTCAAAGCCTCACAACAGGCATGGTTCACAAAGCCTAACATACATATGGTAATTTCACAAATGTACCTTAATTGCTTCACTTTGCAGTTGAAAATTGATTTTTTTTTTACTTCAGTAAAGCCATTATCGCATAGATCTTTTCCATGGCTAACATACAGAAGGGGAAGTGGGGCAGTGGCCTCTGGTACTACGAGATACCTAGTTCCAGGAAAGAGGCAAGGATTTAGAGGATCACCTAAAAAAGCATGTACATAGCTACAGCAGCCCCTAAATGTCCAGATATGGCCTACCTCCCACATATTCCAACTTGTCAGTGAGGCTACCTATCATAGTGATAGGCCAACAGGAATGTGGAAGGAGAGACTTAGCAGTAAACTCTGATGCTTCAAATCAGAATGCCCTGCCACTTGGCGGTAGTGACAAGAAGGTTTGTGAGGCTGCTGCTGGTACATACACCTCTGGGTGAACTTATACATGCAGCGGTTTGCTCCCTTTCACCTTAACAGAGTCTCTTTTAAAGTAAAAATACACTATATTGCCAAAAGTATTGGGGTGCCTGCCTTTACGCACATGAACTTTAATGGCATCGCAGTCTTAGTCTGTGGGGTTTAATATTGAGTTTGCCCACCCTTTGCAGCTATAACAGGTTCAACTCTTCTGGGAAGGCTGTCTACAAAGTTCAGGAGTGTGTCTATGGTAATGTTTGACCATTCTTCCAGAAGGGCATTTGTGAGGTCAGGCACCGATGTTGGACGGGAAGGCCTGGCTCGCAGTCTCTGCTCTAATTCATCCCAAAGATGTACTATCAGAGTTCAAGACTCTGTGCAAGCCAGTCAAGTTTCTTCACCTCAAACTCACACATCTATGTTTTTATGGACCTTGTTTGTGCACTGGTGCGCAGTCATGTTGGAACAGGAAGGGGCCATCTCCAAACTCTTCCCACAAAGTTGGGAGCATGACATTGTGCAAAATGTCTTGGTATGCTGACACCTTAAGAGTTCCCTTCACAAAAACTAAGGGGCCAAGCCCAACCCCTGAAAGACAACCCCAAACCATAACCCCTCCTCTACCAAATAATATGGACCAGTGCACAAAGCAAGGTCCATAAAGTCAAGGATGAGCGAGTTTGGGGTGGAGGAACTTGCCTGGCCTGCACAGAGTCCAAACCTCAAATCGAGAGAACACCTTTGGGATGAATTAGAGCGCAGACTGTGAGCCAGGCCTTCTCTCCAACAGGAAGCGTTAAAGATGTTAAAGCTGCAAAGGGTGGGCCAACTCAATGTTGAACCCTACGTGTATTGGCAGACGTCCCAATACTTTTGACAATATAGTATAACTCCAAACTGATAAAATTAAAGGTGCTGTAAATGCATCTGATCTGTGCGGTAATGTCCTCGAAAAACTGAAAAATCTTTTAAATTGTAAAAAAAAAAAAAAAAAAATGCCTTGCAGCCTTAAGGATTACTGGTAGATTTAAATCCTATGCTTAATGTCATATCTACTACAGTTCGACTATAACTATGGGTTCCAATTATGCCAGAATAGAAGTCATACGAGTTGGTGATAAAATATCGCTTTGTGAGGTAAAATTATTCAGAAGCTGGCCATACAATGGCAACTGGATAAAGCAAATCATCCCTTACATTTTTGGGTGAAATCGCCAAAAAGACATAGGTTCAAAATTGCTCAAAATTCAAACCTGGTGGAAAAATCAGATCAATTCTAAAAACATTAACATTGTTTTCCTCTGTTTTCAAATTGATCTTTCAATGAACTGTACTGAAGCTGTCAATTTATTGCCCAACTTCGACTTTACAAATAGACTAAATTGTGTTGTTCGATTGAACTAGTGGGAGGTAGATTACTAAGCTTCAGGTGATTATGTGAAAGTGGATGGGAAATGGTTGGAATCGACTGAAAAATTTCCACATGTATGGCCAGCTTAAAAATGATCCAAATCCAAGAGCAAAAATGTTTTAAATGGGCCAGTATTTGGTCACACTTGCATGGGAACGTGGCTGCCTGCATAAACTATTGTTACATATGTTGTATAAGCTTGAATGTAAGTCTGGTAGTTTTATGTGTCCTGCTTATTTACCTGGGAAACCCAGGTATGGGGAGAATGTTAAAGTACCCAATCAGGTGTGGTGGAAAATTCTTAAATGCAGGCTGCTTATTATATATAGGGCTAAGTTCCTGTCACAAATACCTGTCATCAATCAGCAAGTAAGCTTCCCCCCCCCCTTTGTCGCAAGCGTTTGTTCATGGTAGGTCACCCCTGGATCCCGGGGGGGGGGGGGGGGGGCTTTGGTATTGTAGAATATGTGAATTTGATTGAGTTTATTGATGTCTAAGCCCTTTTTATTGTTTACTGTTGTTTTTGGTTTAAAGCATGGTTATTTAAAATTTTGTGAAACCAACATAAAGTGCCACGGCCAAAATGTTTATGCAAACTCTGGTGTGGAGTATTTTTCTCTATTATTATTAGAATGGTTGTCTCTGGGGGTTATACATTTGGTTAATATGTTATGTGCAGCCTGCATCCCCATGTAATATATTGCTTATCATTCCTTAGAGGAAGCTGTATTAGTTTTCACTTTTACGGCTAGAATATTTTTAGCAAATACAGAAATCGCCTAATGCCCTTGCCAGAAATGCAGGGTGCTAAAGCATGTCATTTCCTGCAAGCTGAGCTGAAAGCACAAACTATCTTATCTGTAAAATAGTAATTCCCCCAATGCAATACAGATAAGGAAAGGAAGACATGTTTGAAAACCAGCATGGATGAAAACCATGGCATGCTACATAGATACAGTGAATTGAGTGTTGTCATTTAAGGATTTGACAGCAAGTACGTTATTGGCACGATCATCAAGTGAAAATAAAAGGAAAAAAGTCTGGAAAGAGGAATATCTCCTCCAGCTACCTCAGCTAAGGACTATTAAGTTGCAATAAATTACATTTTTGTTTTGTGAATATATTATTATTATTATATAGGATTTATATAGCGCCGACAGTTTACGCAGCGCTTTACAACTTGAGGGTAGACAGTACAAATATAATACACTTTAATACAGTAGGAATCAGAGGGCCCTGCTCGTTAGAGCTTACAATCTAAGAGATTAATCTAATGAGACATGCTTTAAACAGCTAAATGGGCATCATGGTACCATCAAAGCAGGAACGAACATCTGTCAAGTTTGAGAACCGATAACACCTGGCTCATCAACTGAAATCTGATAACACCCAGGACATTGATTGCAAGTCTTCTTCCTCCTCAATTCTACCTTATTTTTCTATTGCTGTATTATGTCTCTATTTCTTTGAATACTTTTTTCTGTAAATATTTTACTTGCACCAACTTTGACCTTTTCATCATTAAAAAAAACATATTTTGAAAAGTATTAACCTTGTCCCTTAATGCAAGCTAAAAAGAGCCTGTCTCTT
Organism: Pelophylax lessonae; assembly: GCF_965119305.1. NCBI lineage: Eukaryota > Metazoa > Chordata > Amphibia > Anura > Ranidae > Pelophylax > Pelophylax lessonae. The sequence continues at coordinate 465,454,216 of NC_138771.1, read as the reverse complement.
GAAGAGTGCTACTGTATAGGATAAATCCTATGAATATACCTGTCTGTGGTGACAGTGTGTGTTACAGATGATTATTCTAAAATCATAATTGATATTGCTAGAATTACGACCTTCGTCATGCTCCGACCAAATTGAGGTGGTGGCATTTAAAGGGTTAATTGCTTTATTAGCCCAGTGACAATCGCTCTTGGCCTGCTGGCACCTAGATTGTGGTCCCAGGAGCTGGAAATCTTTGTGCAGGGTGCAGTTGAGAGTGGCATTGTTACGTAAGTGACAGCGTGGCGTGAGATTGGCCAGTCCTTTGTCACGCGTTAGTGGGAAGAGCAGGGATCTGATACCCACGTCTGTTACAGCTAAATGGGCAATTCCACGTCTGAATTCATAAAAAAAACAATATTAACACATATGCAATAACTCAATAACTCATTGAACATAGGGAGATAAAAATAACAAATAGAGTCCATTCGCCCTTGATGGACGAAGCCCCAAGAGTCATGGACAACAAACTGTCTAGATTGCCTCCAGCTATACTTCATGTATGATAGCAATTATATTTACAGTATGTATACTAACTTATCTCCAACCTGAGTGCATCTTATTAATACAGTACACTTGTTTTGTCTTTGAAGCCTACAAACAGCTGCCAAATATTCCTTGAAGTAATTTGTCAAAGCGAGGATGTGAGATAAGATTTGAATTAAGAGATTCCTTTTCAAATTGTCATGTTATCAGAGATGCCATCATTTTGGGAATTCAATCACACTGACAAGCTACTCTATAAGCTTCTCTCTGTGCACGTAATTTAAGGAAACATGAAGAAGGCTGTCTGTGGCCTCAGTTCTTCTGCAGGGAATTGTCATCTTGGCTTGGTTAAAGGGATATCAAACAACAGGTCTATTTAGAATTGAGGCATGTTGGTACTAGAGTGGGAAAATTATTATTAAAGTTGTTTCTGTTTCTATAAATGTACACTATATATGAAAGTAATCAGCTAAGTGCAAATAATTTTATTAATTTAAGTGGAATTAAAGTTACAAAATAAAAAAATGCAAACAGGCAGGGTTCACAATGTCTCTTCTGTAGTGCAGCTTGGTTTACATACCAGCACACTGCATGTGTGCCAGGGTGACTGCATTTCTGCAAATGTGCTGGAAGTGATGTCATCCCATGCCATCCAATCAAGATGGCCAAAGACCAGCATCCAGAAGAGCCTGGGGAGAATATGTTGACGCTGACGATGACGCCAGGACCTCACAAGTGTCGGACCATTGTAACATAGGTAGTATTTTTATCTTTGATTTCATTTTAAAGCTAAAGTGGTTGTAAACCCTCACATATACCCTGTGAAGTGACTGGCCTTAGGTGATACACAGAGATTAAACAAATCGGCCTATATAAGTTGTACCTGTCTAGCTGCAGTCTTCTATTCTCTACATCTGTTCAAAGTGCTTAAATATAAAGCTTGTCTGAAAGTTCAGAAAAAAGAGGGTGGAGAGCTGAAGTTACAGTCTGGAGACCTCTGACACCTGGAGGGAAGGGACACACCTCCCTTCAAATAGCTCCCAGGAAGAGAGTTGAGACGGTCAATCTGCTGGAGCTCCCTCCCCTGTCACCATTTTTCTCTTGGTGTCAGGAAAGCTTGTCAGAAGTGATTCATACTGATAGCAGAGGAACAAAGCAGCAGAAAGAACATAACATACATAACAGATTCATTAGGCGAGAACCTATTGGCAATCCAAAACAAAGGGTTCTTTAGCAAATTCCACTCACATTTTAAAAAAAAAAAACAATAATATGCAAAACAAAAAAAAAAACAATTGAGCATAGCCAAGCTTGACTAAACAACCATTTAACCAGTATCTGCCATTAATTCACTGCACCCTGATTGTTTTAATTATAACTTTAGACTGTATACTACACTTCATTTGCATAAACATGCCTGGATTTTATAACGCTCATAGCTGGAATGGGCTACAAGACCATCACCAAGCAGCTTAGTGAGAGGGTGATAACAGTTGGTGCGATTATTCGCAAATGGAAGAAACACAAAATAACTGTCAATCTCCCTTGTTTTGGGGCTCCATGCAAGATCTCACCTCGTGGAGTTTCAAAAATCATGAGAATGGTGAGGAATCAGCCAAGAACTACACAGGAGAATCTTCTTAATGATCTTAAGGCAGCTGGGACCATAGTCACTAAGAAAACAATTGGAAAAACACTACGCCGTGAAGGACTGAATTTCTGCAGTGCACACAAGTCCCCCTGCTCAAGAAAGCACATGTACAGGCCCGTCTGAAGTTTTCTAATGAACATCTAAATAATTCAGAGGAGAACTGGGTGAAAGTGTTGTGCTCAGATGAGACCGAAATCAAGCTCTTTGGCATCAACTCAATGCACCATGTTTGGAGGACGAATGCTGCCTATGACCCCAAGAACACCATCCCCACTGTCAAACATGGAGGTGGAAACATTATGCTTTGGGGTGTTTTTCTGCTAAAGGGACAGGACAACTTCACCGCATCAAAAGGACAATGGGCGGGGTCATGTGCCGTCAAATCTTGGGTGAGAACCTCTTCCCACAGCCAGGGCATTAAAAATGGGTCGTGGATGGGTATTCCAACCTGACAATGACCCAAAACACACTGTCAAGGCAACAAAGAAGTGGCTCAAGAAGAAGCACATTAAGGTCCTGGAGTGGCCTAGCCAGCCTCCAGACCTTAATCCCATAGAAAATATGTAGAGAGAGTTGAGGGTTCAGGGTACCAAATGTCAGCCTCGAAACCTTAATGACTTGGAGAGGATCTGCAAAGTGGAGTGAGACAAAATCCCTCCTGAGATGTGTGCAAACCTAGTGGCCAACTACAAGAAACGTCGGACCTCTGTCATTGCCAGCAAGTGTTTTGCTACTAAGTACTAAGTCATGTTTTTGTGAAGGGGTCAAAAACGTATTTCAATCATTAAAATGCAAATCAATTTATAACTTTTTTGAAATACGTTTTTCTGGATTTTTTTTTTTTTTGTTATTCTGTCTCTCACTGTTAAAATAAACCTACCATTAAATTTATAGACGGGTCAAATACTTCTTCCCCTCACTGTAAATGTGACAGTAAATAAGAAGGGGCATTCCTCTGGTAGGGTCAATGGCCTGAATAAAAATATTCTTTTTAGTAAAGCAGACAAATAGAATTTTTGTATTTACTGTACAATCCTTTTCTCGAAGTCCATTAAGGGACACAGCTGGATGATAATTAAGCAACGTAGGGTTAAACTGCTGCCTGTCTAGGCCAGCCTCCTAGATGCTATAACCCCTACTAACTTATATCTGCTCACTGGTAGCAAGCAATCCAAAGAATAACATTGCTTATGAAGGGAGGGAGCTATGTCCTTCAGTGGACTCTAGAAAAGTATTTGATAGTGAGTATAAAAATAATATTTTCTTTATTCTGCATTGAAGGACACAGCTTGATGACAATTAAGCAATGTATGGATGTCCAAAAGCAGTCCAGGGGGAAAGGCACAAATAAACACAGGCAAAACAGCCCAAACATAAAAAAATGGCAAGGGGGAAACAATGGTCATAAACAGCCGCTTGCAGGGCTTTTTGACTGAAACTAGCATTTGAGGAGGCAGATACATCAAACTCATCAAAGAAAATGTGTGACTAGGAGTGGGTTTTAGTGGGAAGAGGAGGCACTTTACCATGCAACTCATAGTCCTGCAAAAAAACCTGTCTAATCAACTTAGAAGTGGTGGAAATGAAAGCCAGAGAACCCTTTTTTAGGATCTTCTAGAACAGTGATGGCAAACCTTGGCACCCCAGATGTTTTGGAACTACATTTCCCATGATGCTCATGCACTCTGTAGTGTAGTTGAGCATGATGGGAAATGTAGTTTCAAAACCTCTGGGGTGCCAAGGTTCGCCATCACTGTTCTAGCTAGAATAACAAACAGGGTGTCTGTGTACCTAAAAATGCAGTTGATGAGAATAAACCATAACAGCCTTCACCACGTTTAAACAATGCAAAGAGTTAGGGTGAACTGGAGCAGCACACAACAATAATAACACAATATACCCATCAAGGTAAAAAGCAGAGACCACTGGGCAAAAAGAAGGTTCTTGGTCTCTAAACAACCTTGTCCGCCAACAGGTACACATCCAGCATTATCACCCAATGTAGACATATGCTTTTAAAACTGCCAGTTCTCTACTTTGGTAATGTGCACCATGGAGATAGCTGGAATTTGAAGCTAAGGCCAAGCCGGTATAGATTCTACTTTCATTTCTGCCACAACACTCTTGGTGGGTACTTGGATGGGAAGATATAAATATCGCCAGCTTTCGCATTCACAGATAGCTGTAAAAATGCAAAAGGATTTCTAACCTTTTCCTTCCCCATCCAAAACTAAAAAAGTCTTGGCTGGTGGGCACCCTATATCACACTTTTAAAATGTAGTTAAAGTCAAAACGTTTTTTTTTTTTTTTAATTTTGGATAGCTTAGCAAACAGTTAGAACCTGATTTTTTCAGAACAGGAATAGAGAGGAAATCTTCCAACTGGGACACCTGTTCTAGTAACAGCTAATAGGGGTTTTACTTCACTTTGGAGATATTTTCTCTCATTTCCTGTTGTGAAGGTAAAAATGAAGAGAAATCCCAGCAATGGGCACAGATGGCTAAAACCTAATAGTGTTTTAACCCTTTCTTACTTTATCCAAATCGAAAAAAATTGGCTTTGGATATACTGTACTTTTCTTTTTTTTTTTTGCAAAGACAATACACCACCTTTAAATGTATCAGGCAAAGGAGCAACACTTTGTAAATGTAAAATAAATGTAAATGTTACCTAAAACTCGCAATCTGTCTGCCCCAACAACCACTTCCTTCTCGTCTGCAGAAAACAAAAGCTTCCCTTCATTTGATGTTACCTCCAGGCTCTTTCCACGTGCCTGAATACCCTCTGATCCTGCAAGAGAAAGAAGTAACAGAATTAAACAATAGGATGTGAATTGCTCTTACCACTTCATACTTAACTGCATGTAAACATTACAGATGTATATCTCCTCGCAGCTGCACGCTCACCAACTGTCACTCTGAAAAATAGCGCCATTAAAGCAGAACTCCAGGCAAACTTAAGAACAATCCAAGTGAACATTCACTGACAAACTGCTGAATTTATTTTTAAACTGTTCTGTGTTGTAATCCTTCTTCATATTAGAGTGGAACTAAATCAACCAATGTTTCCCAAAACAGATACATTTAGGGAATGCCCTGAACGATACAATGCCTTGAAAAAGTATTCATACTCCTTGAAATTTTCCATATTTTGTCATGTTACAATCAAAAACGTAAATGTATTTTCTTGGGATTTTATGTGATAGACCAACACAAAGTGCCTCATGTTTGTGAAGTGGAAGGAAAATGATGAATGGTTTTCAAAATGTTTTACAAATAAATATCTGAAAAGTGAGGTGTGCATTCGTATTCAGCCCCCTTTACTCGGATACCCCTAACAAAAATCTAGTGGAATCAATTGCCTTCAAAAGTCACCTAATTAGTAAATAGATTCCACCTGTGTGTAATTTATCCTCCGTATAAATCCAGCTGTACTGTAAAGCCCTCTGAGGTTTGTAAGAGAAAAAAATAAAAGAAAAAAATAGCTTTGAACATCTCATGGAGCATTGTTCAATCAATCATCCGAAAATGGAAAGAGTATGGCAAAACTGAAAACCTACCAAGAAATGGCCATCCACCTAAACTGACAAGGAGAGCATTAATCAGAGAAGCAGCCAAGAGGCCCATGGTAAATCTGGAGGCACTGCAGAGATCCACAGCTCAGGTGGGAGAATCTGTCCACAGGACAACTATTAGTCGTTCCACAAATCTGGCCTTTATGAAAGAAAGGCAAGAAGAAAGCCATTGTTGAAAGAAAGTCCTGTTTGCAGTTTGCAAGAAGCCATGCGAGGGACACAGAAAACATGTGGAAGAAAGTGCTCTGGTGAGATGACACCAAATTTGAACTTTTTGCCTAAACGTAAAATGCTATGTGTGGCGGAAAACTAACACTGCACATCATTCTGAATACACCATCCCCACCGTCAAACATGGTGGTGGCAGGATCATATTGTGGGGATGCTTTTCTTCAGCAGGGACAGGGAAGGCAGAAGTTCACCTTCCAGCAGGACAACAACCTTAAACATACAGCCAGAGCTACAATGGAATGATTTAGATCAAAACATAATCTTGTGTTAGAATGGCCCAGTCAAAGTCGAGACCTAAATCCAATTGAGAATCTGTGGTTGAAAATTGCTGATCACAGACGCTCTCTATCCAATCTGACAGAGCTTGAGCTATTTTGCAAAGTAGAATGGGCAAAAATTTTACTCTCTAGATGTGCAAAGCTGGTTGAGACATCCCCGAAAAGACTTTGTAATTGCAGCGAAAGGTGGTTCTACAAAGTATTGACTCAGAGGGGCTGAATACAAATGCACGCCACACTTTTCAGATATTTATTTGTAAAAAATGTTGAAAACTTTTTATCATTTTCCTTCCACTTCACAATTATATACCACTTTGTGTTGGTCTATCACATAAAATCCCAATAAACACATTTACATTTTTGGTTGTAACATGACAAAATGTGGAAGATGTCAAGGGGTATGAATACTTTTTCAAGGCATTGTAACTGTAAGAGTTACTTATGTTAGCTCTCACCTGAATTGTTAAGCCATCAAATGGGTGGTGTCATAACTGATTACATTTGCAGAATCATGACAACTGCAGACCAGACAGAGGCAAAGATGGCAACTTTACTAGCTGTTAAGACTTTGAAGGTTTTATTAAAAATACTGTACATAAAACATATAGGTAACGTGTGTATTGCAGCACTAAAACAGTAATGAAATACAAAATGCAAAAAAATTACAAAAAAGGTGCTAAAATGAAGAGTCTATATCAAATGAAAAACACAGTATATGTGAAAGTATTGCAATCCTAAATGAAGTCTTGAAAGAAAACACAGCTGAGATGCTGAATAAAAAACAACTTTCTTTCCAATGGTCACCACGTAAAGAATGTGTTCTTACCAGAATGGAATGACTCCACTACAGAAGCTCATTAGCCTATTGTAAACACTTCCTTCAGGGAACAGTCTGAATCACAATACTTGGCTTCAACATATCAGTATGGCTCAGTCTCCAGGGTAGATAGAATCAGTAGTGACTAAAATATACTCACATGATAAAAACAGGTATGCACATAGAAAAGCACCATCCCGGCCTGTACAGCAAAAGTTCCAAACCCCAAGAAGCGTAGGCTCCGCCCAACGCGTTTCATCACACAAGACGTCACCCCGGGGCATCGTTTTAGCCAGATTTATTTCGCTTAGATTTCATGTAGATATCCATGCAATACATGGTCACTAATGATTCTATCTTGATATGGACTCTTCATTTTAGTACTCTCTTTTTAATTTATTGCATTTTGTATTTCATTACTTTTTTAGCGCGGCAATACACACGTTACATATTTGTTATATAGTTTATCTTAATATTTGTTGCCAGCGGCTGTTTATATCCACCCATGCATTTTCTACTTTCTGTTTTTAAAATATATCATATAGTCATTACACCAGTAAATTTGTAATTTAAAGCAGAACTTCACCCAAATGAGGAAGTCCTGCTTTATGCCCTACCCCACCATTCTCTATAACGTTTGGTACTTTTTTGGGGGGTTTTTTTGGGGGGGGCAGGCACTTAGTTTTGATAGGTACCCGCTCCAACTTCTGCTTGGATGACCTAAGTGATTCAAATGAAAGTTTGCTCCCCCACACCCTGTTGCCTGCAGCCTTGCGGAACACATTACAGGCCCCAGAAGGCTGCAGGACCATTCAAAGTGTAGTGCAGCTCACGCATGCACACTGGGAAGCCAGCTGTGAAGCCGCAAGGAGTCAAAGCTATCTTCCTACAGTGAACATGCCAGAACCAGGAACTCAAAGACCGGCGAAGAACTGACCTAGATGAGGAAGGCACTGGATCCTTGGACAGGCAAGTGTCTTTTTATTAAAAGTCAGCAGCTACAGTATTCATTTTTTTTTTCTTTCTACTGTAAAGGCCCTGTCCTGTGTAAAAGGTAATGTTCTTCAAACTGACCTTTTCATTCTATTCTGCAACTACTGTAGTTATTTTTTAAAACCAACAAATCATTCATTTTTTTCACATTTTTTAATCCCAAGAGGGATTTTGTATCTAAATACTGTACTGTAACCGTGAGCCATGGGTTTGGCTTGCAGTTACAGTGTGGTCCTATTGACCTTGGGCTTCATTTGTGGCAAACTCTAAATTGGCAACTCAGAAAGTACTGAAACAGGAACATCTGCACAACAACCAGGTAAGTAGCATTTTCAGAAGAAGGTTAGCAATGGCAACTTACACACATCCCTTGTATTAGGTTTGTTTAACCATCCCCTGCAGGCCTGTTACATTTTTAATCAGTGGGAGAACCCAAACTTGTTTTTTTTTTTTTTTTAATATAATCTTTATTTACATATACATAGTAAAATAGTGCACAAAAAAAACAAAAGGGAGATGCACATTGGAATATTAAGTACATAAGATCATGTAAAAGGGGTGCAAACAACATAATGTGGTACAATCATAGTTTGCACCACAACAGATGCACAAGTGGAGACCTTCAGGTGGTACACATATACAGTATAACGCACCCAAAAATTACTAAATCCCAGAAGGCAAACCAGGTGACAAATCCTGGCAGAAGGCATGCCATCAGGACCAGTCCAGGGTGGACTACAAAGCTGCATTCGCTACCACTTCAGTCACCTGGCCAGCCAAGTGGGCATGAGAGCCTGAACTTGTTTATATGAGAGCTGAGCAGCAGTGACTGGCGCACTATGGGGAAACTCATACTTATTTCTGAAGGTGCTAGCTGCCTGACTCTCATGATGATCCAATGGCTTTCAATACTTTCAGATTTACTGATCTGAATCAGGTATGCAGATAAGGAGTTCCAAATTTACTCTAACTATCTAATTTGCAAATTGTTTTTGGCTCAGTACTGAAGCCAAAGAAATTCAGATAACTAATATTCTCAGAAGGATATGAGTAATAGCATTGACAATGCTTTTTTACAGTACAGGTCTCTTCTAAGCCATCTTTGGGCACATCTATTTTTCATGAATAGGTCCCCTTACCCCATGGTAGCCCCCTTTTTTTTTTTTTTTTTTACTTACCTCTATCTGTCCAAAGAACTCTCACAAGTCCATGTGACATAATCTGGAAGTTGAGCATCGGTGCACTGGGAGGAGTCTGCAGGGCACCCTATGTCAGATGGGCATTATCTACAGAGATAGGAGGTGCCTTGAGTAAAGGCTCGTACACACTAGAGGAAAACCGGGCAACAATGTTCATCTAAAAAACTTTCGTACAATTTTCGTATAGTGTATACACAACTTTCTATAGCTGATTCAGACCTTCTGAATTAACATTTCCGAAGGGACAAGCTCCAAAATTTTTCTCATACGGGAATAGAATTAATGATTTTCACTTAATATGTACTGTTTTTCCATGATTTTCGTAAAATAAAAATCTGAAATGAAAGACTGTATGATCAGAAACAAACAGCCAAAAAAAAAGCCTTTGTCGTAGGAGAATTTCCGTACAAATTTTTCTTCATCGGTTCCGATTTGCTGTGAAACCATGAGGAAAACTGGACGACCGTTCACCCAATAGTGTTTACCCCCCTTTAGCCTGCACGTAGCGCACAGCTTGCCAGCTCGGGTGACTAGTCCAAATTTTTATTTTTTTTATTTTTAGGAAATGTGAATCCCACACTATAGCAGCAGTGTCAAGATAAATAAAGCTGATGCCGCCCCTGGATTGGAATGTCTTGTAAGAAGTAAATAGCTTAGGAGACTGATAAAGCAGAAAATGGTAGGCATTGGTCACGATAACTGCTTGAGCACATGCATCTCTTTTCTGCCTAGAGAGTCTCTATAAATCTGCATAATCCCCCATCAAATCAGGACACAGGAGCATAGTAGAAATTATTATTTCCTACCTGTAACCAGCTGAGTAACAGGCTTCATATCCCCATTGAGAATATTTAAAGTAATATTTCGATCGGACTGAAGGTACAGCGGGCTCCCCTGTATAAAACAACAAAGAGAGGACAAACTATTAGTTCAATGAATACTCATGTACAAAGGCAAGTGTTTGTATACATGTGTATGGTGCTGGAGAATCTTCCAGCTACAGGTCACGTCATTGCTCGTGCTTCACCTCCATCTGACCATTCCTGTGTTACTAACGGTAATCCATCAATAGCTCCTTGATAGGATGTGTCAGTATCCTAGTCTCTCAATTACACATGTAATCAGACTGCTGATGCTGGATGATGGTTTGTGATTTTCTGACAAGTATACAGCCAGGTAGAGAGAGATATACATTGGAAGATGTGTCACTGACTGTATCTCAATATACTGTCAGCCAGCTGTAACCTCCAGGACCAAGGCAATCATACTGCTGCCTGGAGAAGATTACTAAGGCAGCTGGACGCCCATAAACACACATTTCCTATCACTTTCTGTCCCGATACAATGGTCACCAGGACAATTTGAGAGGGTGAATCTGCCCATCAGCAATACAGACAGCAATATAAAACAACAGGAGTTGTAACCCTTCCCTGCTCTGTCCAAAACAAAAAAAATGGGCTAATGAGCTTTGTCTATAAAGAACAAAAATATAATATATTGTAGCTTACAGTCCTTAGATGTGGTAACTGTATTTGTTTTCTTTTTTTCTCAAGCTAAGAAGATTTTGAGAAAATTCAGAAAATACCTGTTGATCTTGCCAGGAAAGCAATGTCTTTGTTACCCCCTGTGAGCTGCACTGAATATTTTTTTCCTTCCAAGCTATCTTCTGTAAACTACCACTTGCCCGTGCCCTACATATAATGGAGGTGAAGAGATACGGACATGTTTGTAGCTCAGTATCAGGAGAGCAGCCTAAGGGACAGTCATTGCTCCCCCTGCAGTTACAGAGGAGGAGTAAACAGCCACCAAGGGACAGAAAGAGTGTTATTTGCAGGATTACCAGTTGAAAAAAAAAAGGAAAAGAAGCTTGAAAAAAAAAAACGAAAACAAATGCAGCCACCACACCATGGACTAGTAGGCTGCACTGTATTAATTTTTTTGGTTTTGGGTTTAGATAGATTTTAAAGTGTTAGTTCAACTTTTCAGAAAAATTAATTGTACACCCTCTCCACTATCCCCCCCTGGGTACACACTGTACTTACCTCCATGGGTGATGAGTTGTCAATGCCCATCAGATGGTGCAATGATCTGTGAATTTAAAATTCCCACTCTTCTCTTTTTTCTGAGGCACTTCTGGGACTGATCAGAGCGAGACCCTGTGCCCGCACTGGCCAATCAGAATTGCTCTAATCCTTCCTTTAAGTGCTTCAAAGAGAAACGAGGGAGAAAAAAGAGGATTTCAAATCCCTGGACCGCTACACTGGCTGCATGGACAGCTCATCACCCATGGAGGTAAGTACAGCAGGGACTTGGCAGGGTGAGGAGGGTCACAGATCAGCAAGGAAAGGGAGAACTGCTCAGGTGAGAAAACAATCCTGACAATCAGAGCAGGGTGCAGCTAGGATCCGCAGTCCAGATAGCTGTATTGTGTAGAGAGAAAAGCAGCCGCACTCCCACTTGAAGGTACGAAGTATAAAATCAGTTTATTAGAATCCAAGAAATAAAATCAATCCACAGTACAGTCCATAATACAGTCAGAGACAGGGGATAAAAGCATAGTAGTTGACGCGTTTCACGGATTCACGTCCGCTTAGTCGTAACTAAGTCGTAAGGGTGAGGAGGGTGTATGGTGCTAGTTCACCTTTTCATTTTTTTCTACAAAGATGAACTAAAACTTTAAGCTAATCCTTGTTGTTTCCAATGGACAAATAACTATCAGAGGTAACAGGATCTGCCACAGCAGAGTAGATGAAAGTATTCCATTGGATGAATGGTGAATTCCATTGGATGTGAGTGGCAGCAGGTAGATGGAAAAAGTGGTAACAAGAAAATAAGCAGCTAGTGCCAGGTTAAAAAGGGGCAAATTAGCACATTCAGTATTTAATAAGTAAGCCATGCAGAGAGATAGACAGATATAGATAGATAGATAGATAGATAGATAGATAGATAGATAGATAGATAGATAGATAGATAGATAGATAGATAGATAGATAGATAGATAGATAGATAGATAGATAGATAGATAGATAGATAGATAGATAGATAGATAGATAGATAGATAGATAGATAGATAGATAGATAGATAGATAGATAGATAGAGACAAACAGACAGATTTTGAATGACTTCTAAATATCTAAGAAGTGTCAAGTTGTACTTTAACATCTTAATTCCCCAGAACAAGAGTTCCCATTGCTTAGCCTTGCAGTCATGCTAAGTTTGTGTGACTCCCAGCAGAGAGCAGATGTCTGCGCTGCCGAGCTCGGTATATCAGTCAGAGACGCAGGCGCCGCAGCCGCAGATGGTGATCCCGGTGACCTGCTCTGTCTGTATAAATCTTTATCATTAACCTGCCAGCAAGGAAGCTGTAAAGACTGTTTATGCGCACACTGATGCATAGCATACGGTTTCTGTCTTTAGTCTCCTCCGGCTAGCCGCTAGCGGCAATGCTGGCAAGCTGAAGGTTAATGAAGGCCCCCCTTATTTATCCCAATGGTATTTGTTTTTATACAATCAACTAGAAAACGATATGCAAAGCAAAGAAACAAACAGCCACCTCTTCATCCGTAAGCTCTGGACTGTGCCTTGAATGAAACATTCTGCTCACGTTTCCTTTTCCTAAGAGCAGAGAACCCCTATATGGACAAATTACAGGCCTGATCAGTTAGTAAATGGACTAGTGTGGAATGGACTCTCTTACCTACATGGGTTTAGCTTTAGCCACAGCAGACCATGTTACTGTTATGGGCCCCAGCAGCAGAGGGGGCCCAGCAGAGGCTGGCTACAATTGTTTTGCAGGTAGCAATAGTATAACAGCATATTTAAAACTTAACTCTAGGTATGGTTTGTATTGCAAAGTTAAATGAGTCCAGCCTGGACCAATGTAACTGAAAGTGGTTGTAAACCCTTTGTGACAGGATGAGATGCTCAAAATGGTTGGCAAATGACACGGGGTGTGCACATTGGCTCAGTACAGGACTACAGGGTGTAGATATGGAGTGGAGAAAACTGTTTTTGCAGCTTTTTCCAGGTTTTGGTATACCTGGATGGGGCTCTGTAGTTAGGAGATTTCATAGTGTCTTGGGTGGGATGGAATCTCCAACCCTGTGTCCAGGTTTTGTGGAGGACCAGCAGGGTGTGTGCTTGGGTGCCCAAAGCCCTTATAATGAAGGTATAGGAATATCTCTGGGCTCTCCCAGTTGGAGAATGCTCCACCCAACAGACAGGAGGTCTGTGCATGGATAGTCAGAAGGATTCCAATCCTCTCCAGGAATCAGAGAGGCTGAAGGTGCCAGAGCATGTGTGTGCCTGCAAGAGGCAGTAAATGGCCTGAACTAAGGCCAGAGTGGAGCTGTGGATGCTAGAATAAAGCAGTCTGTACTGAAGCACCTATGGTGGGGGGGACCAGCATAAAGAGCAGAGATGCTGCAACTAAAGCTGAGGGAGAGTTCAAGAGCCAGGTGGGCCAGTATTTTCTGTATATTTACTGGAGAAGAACCCCTACCTGGGAATCCTATATGTTACAGACTTTTTATTTGCCTTTTAATTAAAATGGGCTACCAGGCCCTTAAAACATAGTTCCTGACTACCGTGAATCACTTGAAAACGGATCTACCACTAGAGCTAATGGTCCCCCATGTTACACCTTAATATACCCATTGAAATGATTGGCCCCAGGTAATATACAGAGAATAAACACATCCTCCTACATAAGCTGTTTCTGTTTAGCTGTAGCCCTTTCTTCTCTACAGCCTTCCAAAACAGACATATCCCAAAGGCTTTTTCTCAGCTCCAGAAGGCAGGGGATCTGAATTCTCACACTGCACAGAATAAAGAGGAGAGCTCCTGAGACCTGAGTGAGGGGAATGTACCTTACACGGTCACTTAGGAAAATATGCACAGCTAAGGCTGTCAATCAACTCTTGTGTGCTGGAGAGGGTCGTGCTTGGATTGAGGCAAGTACACACTATAAAGGAATTTGCTTTGGTCATTTTTCCCTTTAGAGATTTACAACCACTTTAACATATTCCATACCTGTTGGACCACTGTGGAAGTGGAGAATTATTTTAGTATTTACCACTACTACAGCGTTTGCTGCGGTCTTCTGAGTCCTGGGCTAGGCAGCTGTCCTAGTGCACAGCAACCACAATGGATCTCTTGCTCAGCATGGCCACCATTTGGAGAATGCCTTGCCATTTTCTTACTAAAAAGGGAATTAAGAATACAATTTTTTCTCTCACTGAAGAAAATTAGACCATGCTTTATAGGGTGTTTTGCCTTTCTCTGGATCAGCTGTGGGTATACGACTCTGTATATGGAGGTTTTCTATTTATTTTTCTATTTCTATTGGTTAAATTGTATAGACTTGTGCCTTTTTTTAACCTGACTAACTATATGAATGCAAAGCATTCTCTTATTGAACAAGGCTAAGAGGCAAGGCAACAATGTCATGATCTCAACCCTGTCCATTCATTGTAGGTGCATTCATTGCAGGTTTTTCTCAGAATGGCAGCTGTGCTGAGCAAGCAACCCCCTGTGGTTCTTATGCAGTAGGACAGCCACTCGGCGCAGCACACGGAAGACAGTGGAAATCACTCTGTTAAAAATTACTATTACAGCGATTCTCCACTTCCACAGCTATCACAGGTATAGGATATGCATATGTACATGGGTCCAAACTAGACCAATGTACAGTAACTATGCAATGCAGACAATAACTGGAGTTCAGCTTTAAAGTGACAGTCAGCATTACCATTAATATCTGTTTGCATTTGACCTAGTATCAGCCTCTTGCAGTCTCTGTACAGCAGAGCTAGGGTGTGGGAGGAAGAAGCAGTACAAGGAGCCAATGAATTTGTGTGCTGATTGGAGGTGAAAGCAGAATGACAGAGAGAAGAGTTAATGACTGCGCTACTTCACTTTTCATTGTCCAGTCACGGGCTGGGTAGCTCCAGGATAACTTGAGCTCAGAGGAAGTTGGTTGAAAAACGCTTGCTATCACAACATCTAGCAGAAAAATAAAAATACTGCAGGAGAAATCTTTGAAATGAAGGTAAATATTGCAGCAAAAGCTGGTTTTTGGTATTTTTTTCTTTTAATAGACTACTTTTATTTTAAAAAATGTTGTCTAGAGTTTTGCTTCAAGGGTGCTTCAACAAAGTTGCTTGAAGCTTAAAGATGCTTTATAGATGCTTTGCAAACGCTAGCTGTAAACATTGCTCAAGGTCACAAGGCTTTAGCAAATACATTTGGATAAAATTAATAAACAGACAGCTTGAGAACTTCTATATGATTCTGATGTTTTCCTTAGCTTCTGATATAAAATTTTGCAAATAAGTAATTCGCTGATGTGCACTGATAGGCTGCACTGATGAGATGGCACTGATGAGACAGCACTTATGAGGTGGCACTGATGAGACGGCACTGATGAGACGGCACTGATGAGACAGCACTGATGAGGTTGCACTGATGAGCACTGGTAAGGAGACACTGATGAGGCGGCACTGATAGGTGGCACTGATGGCCACTGATAGGCACCACTGATGGGCACTGACGAGGAGACACTGATGGGCATCAGTGATGGGCACTGATTGGCACTATTTGGGCTACACTTATAATCAGGGCACTGATGATTAGTGCCCTGATTATAAGTGTAAACAAAGTGCTGACAGGCTTGCCAGTTAACAGCAATCCTTTTCTCACACAGACACAGTGTGTGAGGAAAGCACTGCAGATAACCGATAAGTCTGTTTACATGTGGTCCGCTGTGATTGGACACAGCTAATCACATGGTAAAGGGCAAATCACAGTGGACACAGCGGTCACTGAGCAGGCTGGATGCGCGCCCCAGGGGGCACGAGGGAGGTGGGGTTCTGGGAAGATGTCCATGGATGTCCCCCCAGAACTGGACGATCTCGCTGTAGCCGTCTTTTGGCTATAGCGTGGTCGGGAAGTAGTTAATGAAGATCTGTAATCAATAATACATCCTTAAATGTATCTTTTTGAAATATTCATGTTTCAACCAACTTCCTCTGAGCTTTTTTGAAATATTCATGTTTTAATGCAGGCACCTAAATTTAATTTTAAATCAGAAAAACTGCTCACTTCTACCCACACTATCAACTAGCGACATCCATTCCAGACTAATATAGAAAACCAGGAAGAAATCCCTAAGGGGGATCTTTCCATGAAGAGCGGGGAAGGAGGATGTTTAGAATGCCTAAGAGTGTCCAGACCCATAATGAATTTGTAAAGCAAATAACAATATAAAGAGTAAAAAAATAAGTTTTGCCTTTATTTCAGAAATTTCATAAAATCTAGTATATAGAATTTGAAAATAATCACAGGGATATAACACATACATTGTATAAGAAAAAACACAACAGTACAAAGAGGGGCATGTACCACATGTAACGTGATGCACAATAAGGAGTATAACTTTGTGTGGGGACCATGGACCCCTACGCGTTTCAGCTTGAAAAAGTCTTCCTCAGGGGGTATATTGGTCTACTCCTTGTGAAAAAGATCTATATGCATATTACAAAAGCTGGTAAATGGTCTGCATATATGTTACATAATATAGTTACATTTGAGACATATATAAATATATGTAGAGCATATTCCCCGCTCTTCATGGAAAGATCCCCCTTAGGGGTTTCTTCCTGTTTTCTAATTTTAAATCAGCCTCTTGAAGTCCCTGTACAGCAAAGCCCAGAGTGAAAGAGTAAAAAGAAGAACAAGAAACCAATTAGCTGCGCTGCAGTAATCATCTGTTCAAAAAGGAGCATGTTCATAGAAGGAGAGAGCAGCTTAACCAAGAAATTAGCTAATCATTCTGCTTCTTCTCCATTCACTGTCCAGTCACAGGCTGGGGGAGGGACAAAACCTGTAAGGGCTCTTTCACACGGGCTTTCCGTATGTCCGCAAATCATCCTATTTTTTTGCGGATGATTTGCGGACATAATGGCATTGCGGATGTCAGCGGAATACCATCCGCTGACATCCGATTTCCTTCCTTTCAGTTCTGTTCCGTTTTTTCGAACGGAACAGAACCCTATTTTTCCTCCGTTCAAAAAACGGAAAGGAAGGAAAATCGGATGTCAGCGGTGTCATCCGCTGACATCCGCAATCCCCATAGACTTACATTAGGTCCGCATATCATCCGCAAACGGATGGGTTGATATGCGGACCTACGGAGCGGATGACAGAAATGTCATCCGCTCCGTGAAAAAAAAAAAAAAAGGACCGCAGCGGAGCTCTCACACGGAAAGCCCGTGTGAAAGAGCCCTAAGTGTTACTGAAATGCAGTAAAGAAAATCAGGTCTCCTCCTCTACCAGACAGTGCTGTGCTGTGTGGCAGAGCTGTGAAATTGTCAGAACCGTATGGACACAAAATACAATTCTTTTGGCAGGTAAAACAGCTCGCTCATATATATTTAATTTGTCTATTTAGCCGTTTGCCTGGAGTTTAGCTTTAATCTTTCTCCATAAACACAAAATGTCAGGCCATCTGTCAAATCTTTAGGTAATTTAATTCCATTTTGGAAGATCATTTATTTTTGATCTGTGTAATACAGACTTTTTAAAATACGATGTCAGTAAAATGTGGTTTAATAAAAAGAAGCCAAAGAAACTGTTACATGTTTCGTTTCTTGGTCGATTTCATTTAATTGAATTTTAAAAACCTCCAAATGTAGGCGCGTGAGACTGCACATTCACTTGTTATGCTGAAAACCCACAGTGACTCTCTTTCCCGAAGGACAGATCTAGCGAACCTGCTGTTTACACCTTCAGGCGATCATCATTTACAAGTGAGCAGTACAGTACTAATGGATGGTGTTACGCAATGGCAGGAGATAGATATCTCTCCCTCGCTGGGGATTTCAGCTTATTTCTCACTTGTGAAAACATTGCCTATACCAATCAGCCTCTGGAGAAGGTATTAAATAGATGAAGTTGTTACTGAGTAAAAGTGAGACTCGTGCATCAAAAGTGTCTCTGTCAGTAACTAAGAAATATTTTAAATTGTCTCGTGCTTTGAGACAAATGTACAAAATTGCCTCATGACATTCATGCTAGGATAACAGCACATGGATGTTTCAATTCTGCCAGATAAAAAGGGTAAAGAAAATGCAGGTTATTTCCGTACATAATACAGTGGGCTTAGCATCAGATTTATTTTCTCATAAGAAAGTTCTATTTTACGCTTTTTTCTCATTCTCTCTATACTCCTTCTATCCTGGCTGCGCTTCTTCTAAATTGAATGATGCCAAGCATAATTTAACCTAATCCTAGTGAGTTTAGGATGTCAAGGACATGCGCCTTGTGTGCGTGTTATCAAGCCACCTTGGGCTAAAGCCCCGTACACACGATAAGAAATTCGGAAGGGAAATTTTGTCTGACGACCGGTCTGCCGATTTTCGAATTGTTAGTATGGTGCTTTCGACAGGCGACTCTGACTTTTCGGCTGACAAAGTCCTGATGTGCAGGCATTAAAATTTTTGTCCTCCGTCAACACACGTCCGATTTTGGTCTCATTAGTACAGATTTTGACGGGGAAAAATCTTATGAGCAAAACTAGGCATGCTCAGAGATGAAAGAACACAAAGAAAGCAATCCAGCACATGACATCACTTCTGAAGTAGAATTCTGTCGTACGGGAAAATTTGTGTGCAGTCTAGAGCACATTCCAACCAACGGACACGCACTCTGGACAAAAGACGGACGACCGGTCGGCGGAAATTCGTAGCGTGTGTACGGGGCTTTAGGCTGTCCATAGATAGATCGCTGGCTGAACAAAAATGAATAGATTCCTCCATCCACAAAATCGAGCTATTGTTTTCTAAAAGCGGGAACTCGAGAAAAAATTTCCAACAAGTTTGTTTAACAGAAGTTGATCATTACAGTGGCCACATGGATCAAAATTCGGCTGGCCCCTGCTGGCTCAAAATTAGGTTGGTCTCTGCTGACCATGTTACCAAAACTGGGCAAACACTGCTTGAAATTCATACATTTCCTGCTGGCTCAGCAGAAATTCCAGTGAGTATTGTCCTGCTGGTTTAGCTTCGTTTGACAAAAGTCAATTGTTCAATCAGCTTTTTTCAAAGGAAACTGTTGGCTGAACATAGCCTTCATCCAATCAGATGCACTTTTTGGGTGTTCTCACAGCAGACACAGCTGGGCAGGGGGGATTCGTCTATCCGCACTGTCAGTGTAGTGTAGTGGAGGAATTTAGATTTTTTTTTTTTTGTTCAACCCGTAGGGTGAAAGAAATCTATTACTGTATGGCCAGCTTTAATGTGGACCCAAGCATGTCCTGACCAGAATAAAGAAAGCTACATAAAAGGTACCAATAAAATAATGTGGTGGGGTCTTTAATAGGGAAAGGGGGTGTGCTCGAGTGCAGGGCTCCTCTCACCAAGAACTGAGCAATCAGTGGTCATGTGACCGATTCATGTGAGTGTGTAGGTTTGTTATTTTCTCTCTCGTGAGTGTGTAGGTTTGTTATTTTTTTAAACCGCATTTTTCTTTTAATTTGCTGTTCTCTTCTGAAGGATGAACCCACCTTTTTTCAGGCATCATTTCTTGTCATAATCGAATTACTGGACCAAGGTGCCAGCTCAGAGATAACACCATCATGCAAATCTTGTTGCCTGTTGAGTTCTTGGCTATGGTAACAAATGTCTGACACAGAACAGCCCTCTTCTGCAACCTCTCACCTTGTGACTTGCTATAAAATTTCAATAATCACTACAGTTCATGAAAGATGTAATTCAAAATAAGAGTAATTTTATAGTGCAAAATCTACTATTAAGAAATAGTGATAAGAAGATCTGAAGCCTCCCCACCTGAAGAAACAGTCCTTCATGTAAAGTGTTCAGAGATCAGCCATCACCTCCCCATAGAGTCAACACTCACCAGATGGAATGGCTGCCCTTACAGCAGCAATCACGCCTGTGTCTTTAGGACCGATATACAAGATGTAGGTAAGCAGATCTGAATCACTATCCTCTTCAGGGAACACTCTTCCCTGTGTCAAAGCTTTGGTAAAACAAAAGCTCACCAAGTTCCCAAGAAGTGCTTTGATAGTGTAGTATTTAATATAAATCCATGCAGAATTAAAAACATATAAAAAACGTGGATATCTTACATGTAAAGCTGCTGCCAACCCAGGATCGAACATCGGCGTGACATCAGTACCAGCAGTTCCTCCCCAACATGTTTCATCCAATAGGACGTTATCAAGGGGTCCTCTCAGGCTCTTGGTAAGCTTTATTTACTGCAGCTTTGACCCAGAGAAGAATGTTCCCCTGAAGTGGATAGTGTGTCTGATGTGTCTGCATCTTGGATATTGGTCCTAAGGACACAGGCGTGACACAGTGTTGACTCTATGGGAAGGTAATGGTTGACCTCTAAACACTTTAAATGAAGGACTGTTTCATCACGTTGGAAGGCTTTGGATCTTCTTATCACTATTTCTTTATATTGAAGTTTGCACTATAAAATTACACTTATTTTGGTTTACATCTTTCATAAAGTATATAGTGTTTATATATCACAGCGCAGAAAGTCGTTTTTTTTTTGTTTTGTTTTTTTTTACTATAAAATTTCAGTGTTGCAGTCTGATAGCTGGGGAAGAGGAAACTTAGGAAATCCTTCCTCTGCAGCAGACCGATGGTATCACCATAGTCTAGGAAAAATCGCTTGACTGGAGCTCAGGGAATTCTCTTCGATAATAAAAGATACAGCTTTTTAAAAATATACTTACTATAGTGGACAATTTAGAAACCAGTACATGCAAATTTAAAACATTCTAAAGCCTTTGTAACAGTTTTAATCAGTTCCTGATGTTTCTATCCATTTCCTGAAATGATTGTATATTTGCGTTTTTTATCAATGTTTTTTAATCTTATATGCATTCTTCTTGTTTCATGCACAAATCTAAAATAACTTCATTGAATGTGAAATGAAAACAGACATTGTGCATGGGTCCAAGCTGTCCATCCTTGGGATCAAATCCCCGAACTCCATTTTTCCACATACAGTGTGTCCCTCTTTTTGGTCCGATGTCGAGATCTGTGTCAATTAATAGTTTGTTTAAATGGAAACTGCACTTTTTTTATTTTTAGAAACAAACAATTCTCTGTTTGTTATTCATATACATTACAATGATTTTAGACCAGTCATTACAGACCCATGCCCAATGCTAAAACTCTTACTTTTAGTCAATACAATACTGGGAGTTATGCGGGAGGGTCTGCTTGCTGCAGTCATATGATTATTATTAGTATTGTAATGAGATGGAAAATTAATGGGAAAAAGTGAGCCAAGTCAGAGTGGCTAATTACATTTCTGGGGACATTCTGTACACATTCGGTGTACAGACCACCCCTAGTTACGAGGAAGTGACATTTGCATTTCATGACAGTTTGAAGAAATTAGAGCTGGCTGTAGATAGAACTGAAAGGTCACTTATAATACCATTACATTTTAAAGAGACCTGTGTAACAATTTATATAGTGCATCTTTTTCTTTACAAAAGTTATTCTTCAACTAGCAAAATGTTTTAACAGAGTTCATCCAATACATTATTGTGTTTCATTCAAATGTTACTACAAAAGAAAAGTAGTAAAATAGTAAAATTGCCCATATCAACAGTTTAATGGAGCCTTTCTCAAACTTTTAACCCCAGGGGAACCCTTGAATCCATTTTCAGGAGTCGGGGGATCCCCTGCTAAAGTCAATACATTGGTGGTCTATTGGAAAAATGACCCTTACATTGGTGGCCGATGGGAAGAACACTCTTTGTATAGTGGTGGTCAGAATGAACATCTTACTTACAGCTAAAATGATTACTGCCGTCATGGCTTTGTTGAGTGGAGCTGGTCCCAGAACTATTTGACACCATAAAATGGGAAGTCAATTGGCCACAGCTCAAGGAAACCCTAGCAACCTCTGAAGGAACTCTAGGATTCCAGGGAACCTTGGTTGAGAATGGCTGGTCTAATATTTTTCCAAATGACTTCAGAAACAAGATGACTGTTGGAGCTGTAGACTGCGCAATGTGTTTTTTAAGAAGTGTGGGTGTGCTTCAGTGATTATTTATTTCTGCAGCATCCTTTTATAGCTGGTATTCACAGTTAGGATATAATGAATAATTAATGGCTTGTTTATTCTAAATATATCAGAAGCATGACCAAAAGTGTGAAGAGAATGTCTTTTGTTTAAGAATGTTCATGATAAAAGCTGACCCTCATTCCCATTTCAAAAAGCTGGGTGGTGTGCTCACTATTTTTATCCTTATATCCTAGAAAGGAACCCTTTGGATCAAATGTGCAGTTTTGCCAACAGCATAAGTAAATAGAAAAAGTAAAGGAATGAGAACACTTTATCATTGTTTTTGGGTCTATAATGTGTGCATATATAGCCTACTCATACACCATCTGTCAGACAGTCTGAAATACTTTATTAGGCTCGCCAATCACTATTTTTTTTTGTTCAGCCAGGGGGCCAGAAAGTAAAACTAGGACTAACCATACACTGAACTGACCGAGATTCAAACTGTTAATGGACAGGCTGAATGTACCAAGATGATCGATCGATCAACTTGGGTACAGCCAGACTGCTAGATTCTCTTACAATTATCACTAACGGCTGCTATAATCACTGTCTTCTCCCGGAGAGGATGGCTTCCACTGCCTGCCCCCTTCCCCCCTGCCAGAAGCGGACAAAAGCTCAGCAGGAGGGATTCCCCTGTAAGAAATTTCCGTGTTGATGGGGGAATAGTGCAGGAAAGAAATTTGCACCGTGTATGGCTTGCCTAACAGATTCCTCCATCTATACAAACAAAGTGGATGGAGCAATCCCCCCTTCTGGAACATTGTATTCTAAAAGCAACACCTGAACATTTGATTGATTTTTGCTAAGCAGGAATGGCCACAAGCTGATCAAATTCAGAAGGTTCATACTGAATTGGCTACATTTCAATCATTGTATGGCCAGGTTTAGGGTTTGTGTACTTTGGCTTTTGTTTGCATCAGAGCTGCTCAACATACAAGTTAATGGGAAGAGAATGGGAAGAGAAAGCAGCTTGGAGCAGTTTATAGTATGGTCAAAAGGAAATGTGAAGGAACTCAGAAACAGATCTTGAATGCACCTAAAAACATTCTGCATTTGCAAATCTAGATACACCTTTATACTCCACAAGAACTGCAGACACTGCAAGCCAAAACTGGACTCCCTTTTTTGGGGAAAATTTTTAAAGTGATTGTAGATGATCACCTTTGTAAAACAACCCATTTAGTTTAAAATAGAAATGAAAGGCAAAACATTTTTCTAAAGAATTAAAATACATTATAAATACCTTTTTTTTTATAAGTGATCACATTCCCTCTGTTCTCAGCTGCATAAGAGCTGGGAGGAGGAAAAGCAGCAGTACACTGAGCTTGCCAGTGAATGGCTGTGCAGCGGGGGCGTGTCAGGACGGGTCTGATCATTGGAGGAGAGTACACTGAGTTCCCAGCATAGCTATTGAATTGACCATAATGTGCTCTCCTGCACAGGGTGGTCAGTTTTTAATAGGAAAGCAGACAGGAACACCAGGGATTTCACAGAAAGTAAGAAATACAAAGAGAACATGATAAGTTTTCATACAAGTACGTGGTACAGTAGGCACATATCAGGAATGTGAAGTGTGGGGGTAACAAACGCTTTAATTATTTCTTTCTTTACCTCAAGGAATTCAGAGTTAATATCTCCTCTCTTTTGAGAGAATCAATGAAGGCAGAATGTGCACATGATGCCCTAAGAGGAAGTTACCAGCCTTCACATGTGAGGAAGCAAAGTGGACTAGCTGAGTGGAAGAAAAGAGGACAATGTAATTTTAAGGCACTTTAAAGTTATATCCATAGCCAAAACATTTTTTTTATTTTTAGTTTTGTTAGAATTAGTAAAAAACACTGGCAAGGTTTTTGTTTGTTGCCTGTGACTCGTCAGAGATATTCTTTACTACATACACACTTAAAGCGCTATTAAACCGCAAACCAAAAATGTAATATTTTGCAGTTTACCAATCCTTAGATATGGTGGCTGCATTCGTTTTCTTTTTTCTAGGCTTTTTGCCTCTGTTTTCAGCTGGCAAACGCCTATATTAGAATGCCTTCACTCTAGGTGGAGTACAGGGGACACCTTTACGGCGTTTGGATCGCCGTGATTCTGCCCACGTTTCAGAATCGCCGCAAATCGTGGGATGTCCTTTGCGGTCCCGTGTTTTTTGATGACACTCAAATTGCGGCACGATTTTGCCACGATTGTCACCCAAAGAATTGTGGAAAAATTGCCCAAACAGAATCGCAGGATGCCTGTCACCCAAAGGAACTTAAAATAAAAATAAATAACATACAGACTGCAGGTATCTTATGAAAGTGGAGCTATTGAAGAACAACTTTCTTTTGGCTCACAGAGACAGATTTTGTGAAATTTTTTGTCTTGAATGCATTCCAAAAGTGGTGCAGTATGCGCCAAATTCAAGTACAAGTTCTAGACATGTACAGTAAGTGGTTAACATTAGGTGGTTTCAAGAGGAGCCAAAAAAAACAAAAACAGGATCAACATTGGAAAGCTTAGCTAGTACCAATGCTTATGTTTTTTTTTTTTTTTTAGCCAGATAGTCTTTTTAAAAATGCATTTACATGAAAAAAAAAAGTAAGGATCTCTTCCAGTATATTCAGGGACAGCAAGCAACTTTGCAAGTGTAGCACTACTCCCAAGGGAGCTGCTGGGTGTGGGTCCCCCTGGGTTACCGCTAGCAACAACAGTACCTTTAAGCATGTTTTCAAGTGTGAGCACCTCAGACAAGAACCAGTCCAGTTTCTTTGGTTTTTAGGATTTATTTGAGAACTTGGATGGGAGAAGTGGGATACTCCAACAACTGAACTATGCACAATTAGGCAGGGACACTGAAAAAATGCTGCTTGACGCTGGTTAGCACTTTACTGACGCTGGTTATCGCTTCAATGATGCTGGTTAACACTAACTGACGCTGGCCTCGGCTAGGCCAGTTACTAGAACATCACCTCTGACTGTGGAAAAGTCCTTTAAGCTCCCTAAGGTACTGTTTCCTGAGGTAGCTGATTGGTAGTGCAGACTGTACTGCTGAACACTTCAGGGCCCTTCCTGGTGCCCCGTTTTACTCCCCAAACCTCAGGGCTTTACTACTTGTCACCCCCTTTACTGTGCACTCCTGGTTAGCTGGCTCCTGGATCACCTTTAACCTCTCTGGAGTGGTCCCCTCGCCTAGGCAGACCCCTGGGCAGATCTTGAGTACTCATGATACTGTTTTTCCTGAAGATCTCTGCCCAGCAGCTCCACTCGGTCAGCAACTCTGGATCCCTTACAGCCCAGCTCAACCTCCAGTCCCTAGGCCAACTACCTGGACCACCTTCTCACATTTACAGGAGGAGAGACAGCCGTCACCTCCTCCTGGGACTGATGCTCCCACCAAAAGACACTCTGTCACATGCTCCCCAAAGATTTATTTCCAATCCCAGAGTGCATTGCGGCAAACTCCACCCACTGGGACAGTCATAAACCCTGGTGGGCTATTGGTTAGGTTTCCTCCACTGTCCAACAAGATCCCTCATTGGATACAGTGGGGAGACTCCCCAAACTCAACAAGCCACACCTGGAGGCATGTGACAGCACAGCTAACAGATCCAGCCCCCCTGATAAGCAGACAGGGCCATTATATGCTTTCCCCTAGCACCCACCTAGGGGGGTGCTACACAAGTATAAAATCTCAGCTCTGCCTTTCCCTTGGATTTTCAGAGCTGTCTTCACAGGCCCTTGCCAGTAAACACGGTCTTTGTTGACTACTCAGGCTTGAAAACAACAAGGCATTCATATGCTCTTCATACCTATTTAATTTAATATCCTAAAACCAGAAACCAGAAATGTAAATCTTTTTACTGTACTGCACCCTTGAAGTTACAAGAGGAATGGATCACAAACTGCTGCAAAAGAACAGCCCACATAGGTTTACCTATGTCCTGCCTATACTCCTATCCCATGACGTTCCTCACCGCTAATAGCGGATAATAAAATGAACATCTATCCCTCTGTCCTGGTCTTCAGACATGTTGTTCTTTACACTAGTGCAGACTCCAGACATCTGAATGTAAACAAACTGATGTTTACAATGACTGTGGCCTGTGATAACCCCACTGAGTGCCGATTCACACATATGCGATGTCAGACATCGCAAGTGATTCACACGCACTGCTCCGCAAATCACATGCCATGTCTGTGGTTGCAAATTCAGCCATACAGATTGTATGGCTGAATTTGCATTGAATTTGGACCAAAGTCGCAGCGGACCCTTTTTTTGGTCTGCACCAGAATCGGATCGCATGGGTGTTCTCACCTATGCGATCTGATTCCTGTCCGAACTGACAGTTCGCACTGTGATATGCGACCTGATATGGGGGTGTCGTTAACTTTTTATTGATTCGCATATTGTCAGTGTGAATTGCCTGCGAGTCGAGTGTGATGCGGGAACCCGCAGTGGATTCGCAGGGTTCCCGCATTGCATATATGTGAACTGGCACTGAAAGCAGAGAAAGAAAGGATAGAGGTAAGGGGTTACACAAACAAACTTGCCTGTCTCTGGTTATAAAAACCCCTTGGCGCTGGCCACACGCAAATATGCGGCTTCTTGATGGGTGGGCCTTGGCATCAGTGCCCACATATTTGCGTTCATTAGTGCAAATGCAGTTATGCCAAGAGTGGGCGCCCTGCGTGCTACCGGCACAGTTACCGGCGGTTAACGAAAAGCTCACAATCGCTGCTTTTTACAACTAATGAACTATTTTAACCTCTATGCGCCAGCGCCTGCAGGCCTTTAAGGGGTTTAGGATGCCGGAAGGCGGGGCAGGGCTTTTGATCATCTAAGAGCTGTGATTGGCTGTTGTGGCAGTCACATGATCATAAACCCCGCCTCCGGGCATCCTAAACCCCTTAAAAAGCTGGGAGGCGACGGCGCGAAGAGGTTAAAATAGTTCATGTGTTGTAAAAAGTAGAGTTATCTTTTAAAATTAACATTTCCACTTGGATAATATTTAAGTACTACCCGTAATTGCTGCTCAGCATCATATTTGTTTTTTTTTTCCTTTACTGATTTTTAATGAATCAGGTGTTCATCAGCATGCAGAGTTGTGTGATAATTACAAGCGAGAACACAATTCAGTTTACTGGCCTTTAATGTAACAAGCCTTTTACCTTGCCTATTTTTAAGAAAGAAAAAGAAAGCTTGTGGCGCAGGAGGCAATTAAAATGCGGCACATTTTATCATAAGAACATACGTTCCATTTTCACAATAACAGAGGACTGTAGGAAAGAATATAAAGGTAGCCATTATAGCTTGGCTCCTCAATGCTCCTGTGGAGCGTTTTTTAAGTGTTTCCTTGCACCCTCCTAGTATTGGCTGTCATCTGTAAAAAACAAAAGTTTTGATGCTGAAGACAAAAGAAAAAAGAGAAAATCTGAGAAAAGTAAATATGTTTTTTCGGTCACAGACGTCTGCCAAAACACTTCTTGTGCTTATTTTTTCAAATGTATATCTTGTGGCACTTCAATTCATGGGATATTTTGGAAGTACCAAGTCTGCAGGGCTACTAAATATCGAGATACTCGAAATGTTTATGCTGGTTGGTTACAACAACTTACCTACTCCATGTCTAAGCAAATGGGAATAAGGTAGCTTCCATTTTTTTTCAAGACTTTTAAGGAGAACAATTGGAATCTGTAATAATCTCAATCTTTAGTCATAAATTGCTATAGAGACGTAAAATTACCCATCAAAGATTTTTTTTTTTTTAATTCTACAATTCGCAAGAACCAGTTCTGCTGGCAGTGGACTTTACCGGCACCCACATAAGACAAAATTGTATTAAAAATATAAAATTTTATTAATAATCATTAAAAAGTAATGCCACTGCGCCAGTACAAATTCTTTTTATTTTTTTCCCACCTTTTCAAATACATAAATTCTCATTTCTCCCCTCCCAACCCTCCTGCCCCCCACTCCTATGCCTAGATCTCCGCTCTCTCTTTTCCATCACCCACCCATTTCTTACAAATCTCTGCACATTTACTAGTTTTTTTAAGACATCCAACCTTCCCAGGTATCGAAGAATCTTTCAGACTTTTCCTCCTCCTCACTACTCAAGTACTCCATGTTGTTTATATAGTCCACTCTCTTAAACTATTCCCATATTGTAGGTCTTTTCAGGTTTTGTCATTTTTTTGGAATTACTCCTTTTGCTGCGTTTAAGAGGTATGGCATCAATGTACACTTACACAGTTTTTTTGGTTTTATCTGTGTTATGAAATAAACAGCACCAGGGGTCATCAGAAATTTTTATGCCCGTGATCAATTCTATAATTTACTGGATACAGTCATTGGGATCCAAGCCTTTTGTGGAGATCATCATACTTGCCCGATTACCTTATCCATGTGAGTGAATGGGCATGAGCTCTGGCGAGTTGCCATCTTGTCCATGCTTGGTGCCTTACTGGACAGGAGATAAGAGGCGTGTTTTGATCCACATACAGGATTCTCTGCGACTTTACCCTGTCACTGAAGATATTCAGTAATATATAGACTCTATCCAAGAGACTTTATTCCTCATGGACTGTATTGTTCTGTATTGAGGGGTCACTCATTTCAGCCCTAGATCATAATTTCGTCTGCGCTACTAACACTTATTGGGTTTCTTTGAGATTTAATTGTTGTTTTTTTTGAGAATTCTATAATTTGCCTTACCTCTTGCCAGTAAAGTTGTTGTTTTGGGTAATCCCACCATATATGGGTCATGGTGTCCTTCATATTACAGCCTGTCCAACACAATGGGGATTTCTCTGGTTAAAATTTTTGTAATATGCAAAAAGAAACCTTCTAAAACCTAAGTAAAGGTCATTAACGGTACCTTAAAAAAGCACACTAGGTGCAACATTTATTATACAAAAATCAATTAAAAACCATCATCATAGTATGACAAACATGTATAGGCATGGGGAGTAGGGGTGTAGTTGGGAATAGCTAGGGCCATGCCAGACAAATAGATTGCGGTTTTTATTTAATGACACCTGCCCTTATTCAATGATGGCAGATTAGTGCATTTGATTATCTATGGACATAACACCTTTTCTATCAGTATATACTCATTGAAAAAAAACTATTATTTTTTTTTTTATTATATAGTTTACCCAGTATTAGGGGACTACCCAGGCTTCCTGGATTTGGGACCTCATTCAGGCATAAGTGGCGGTAAGCAACAGACAATGTATGAAGACCCCGGTATATAGTATTAAATGCTTGTTATCTTACTTTGGGTATGTATTGTTTAAATATGGAACTTGATATGTGAAATCTAGTTTGTAATATTGAAGATGTTTTTGATTAAGATATCTTATATATTCAATTTCTATCTAAGAGAAAAACATTATTTCGCTGTATACTGTCTTGCTGAAGAAGCGGGCTGTTGCCCCAAGAAACGCATCTACGTCGAAGCGACTCTACAGCAATTCCTAATTACCTCCACACGTCTGCAGCAGGGTGGTAAGGTGTTTCTCATATGCTATTCTAGGATGTGTTACATACAATATTTTGTCTATACATGTTTGTCATACTATGATGATGGTTTTTTATTGATTTTTGTATAATACATTTTGCACCTAGTGTGCTTTTTTTAAGGTACCATTAAAGTCCTTTACTTAGGTTTTAGAAGGTTTCTTTTTGCATATTACATAATCAGAATGTGGAACCTGGATGCTATATGTCCAAAAAGGGAGCTTTAATAGCGCCCTCTCCCTATTCCTTCGCTGTTAGGTTGAAATTTTTGTGCCCTAACAGGTGTCATGTACCATCTTGCGAGGCACTTATAGTTAATTTCTATAGTGTTTATGTCAGCCAAAAAACTATATACAGCTCCCAGTATTTTATTTACTTGTTCTGTTAGATGTGTTCCCATTTCCCTTCCCCAAATTCCAACGAATGGAGGTATTTTTGGCTCCCCCAGCCCTGTGAGTATCTTATATATACCTGCTATACAGTGTCTGACAGGCCGTTCTAGGTCACATAACTGTTCTATTTGGTTTAACTCTTTTCCCCACCTTATGGGCTGAGGCCATGATGACACAAAATGCTTTAGCTGCAAATACCTCTATTCGTTCAATCTCTTGGTTCCATCACTGTGGTTTAACTCTTGAAAAGAACTTATCTTTCCATTTGTTAAAATATCTTTTAATTGCTTATTCTTAATCCAATCTCCAGCTTGTGCACCTTTTCCCGGTTAAAAAAAAATTGTGTCCGATAAAGAAATTAAAGGTGAATTGTATTACCACTTTACTGACCTAAGTATTTTATCCAATATCCTAAATACGATTCTATTTTATTCATGTGTATTTTCACCCAACATTCTGTACTTTTGTGGAATCCAAATATTCGTATTTAATTGTGTGTTGCTCAATACATTTTTCAATCCCGACCCATCTTTTATCACTTTATCATCTTTTATAATTTATTTATGTCCATTCTATCATTCGTGCTAAAAGTACCGCTTCATGGTATCTTTTCATGTTTGGAACACCTAACCCTCCCATGTGCTTTATCTTTACTCAACACTGTGAGCTGTATTTTTGGTTTCTTATTCTGCCAGATAAACTAAGAAAAAATTACTTTTAATGTATTAAAATATGATTGCGGTAATTCTATTGACAACATTTGAAATTTATGTCAAATTTTTGGTAAAATTGCCGTCTTTACTATGTTTATCCGTCCTAGCCAAGAAAGTGGCCTTATTACTATTTTTTTTCCATTTTTTTTCCCATTATTACTATTTTTTTAAGTTCTGACTTGATCTCATTTAATAATGGGATATGGTTTACTTGGTACAGCCTCTCTACCGTAGAGGTTAGTTTTATCCCCAAGTAATTTAACTCCGATTTCGCCCATGAGAAAGGCAACTCACTCTGTAAAGCTTGCTCTACTTTTGTACTCAAACTAATATTCAGAATTTCAGGATTTGCAGGGTTAATCTTCAGGTTAGATAACTTTCAGTACATAATTCTAAAATCAATAAACATAGACTGACATATGATACAAATGTCCTACTATGGACCAATATACAGACACATCTATACATAGATAACATTCTAATAAAAAATGTCTGTATGTACAACAATATCTGTATTTGTTATATTTCTAAGAATATAATACTTCATAAGTTGGTCCTAAAGGAAGCTATGCAATCTGCGCAACGCGTTTACCAGCGGATGAGAAGACACACACCTCTATCTCAATTCAGAACGTTTTCCATGTAAAGAGGTGTCCGTATATTGGTCCCTGGTTGGACGTTTGTAATAGATGCCAATCTATGTTTATTGATTTCTGGTTTATGTACTAACACTATCTGGCTAATTTTTAATGATTATTAATACAATTTGATGTTTTTTATACAATTTTGTCTCACGTGTGTGCTGGTAAAGTCCACTGCTAGCAGGACTGGTTCTTGTTAATTGTAGAATATGTTGTAAAAATTTGCATGTGGCACAGGTAGTGGTTTCCCCTTCGCTTTATTATTATTTATACATTTTTTTTATATTATTTACTTGTATTCTCTATCTGTCAGAACAGAAATATCAGGCTAAGTTTAAGGTTGCAAGACCATTCTACGAGTATCTTGTGTTTGGTGCTTATGATAGGCACTCATTCAACTGAGGTATAATAAAGGTGCTGTCAAAATTCCAGGAAAAAAACAATGCTTTGCTACTAAATAGTCTTAGCCTTTTCCAACAGCCCTGACAAAATGCCAGCTTTCAGTCCTGACCTGAAGCAGGATGCAGTTCATGTTCATAGAGGCCTACAGACTGACACTGTGGTACTTAGCTAATATTTCTGCCCTGACCAGGAGAGAATGCAAGTGAATAACAGTTTACAAACCTGTAGCTGGGAGGGGGGAGAGAAGGGCCCATTCAAACCTTGGGTAGAATTAACTTATATTATGTCACCTTTTCAACAAAATAGAGTTTGGCATTAAGTTCCATCTTATAATGTATTAACACAAACCCTTTTGATGGTTAATAATAGTAATTAATATAACCCCAATTCCAAAAAAGTTGGGATGCTGTGTAAAATTTACATGTAAACAGAATACAATGATTTGTAAATCTTTCCTATTTTTTTCTTAAAATGGTACATTTTCACATTTTCACATTTTTTATGTTTTTTATTTTCAAAATGTTCTATTGTTAATAAAATATAGGTAATGAGTTTTGCAAATCACTGCATTCTTTTTTTTTTTAATGGAATTGGGATTGTACATCAGAACATGAGAACTGTGAAAATATTGGAGGCAGGGGGATCTGGACTCAAAATAGGAACAGTTGGGAGCTACAGTGCCTTGGAAAAAGTAGTCATACCCCTTGAAATTTTCCACATTTTGTCATGTTACAACCAAAAACCTAAATGTATTTTATTGGGATTTTATGTGATAGACCAACACAAAGTGACACATAATCAGGGCCGGTGCAAGGATTTTTGCCGCCCTAGGCAAAATAAAAATTGCCGCCCCCCCCCCCCCCCCATATGACCTACCTTCACTACATCAGCCAAGAGCCAGAAGATCTCTGCATTACGCAAGTGTGAGCGCAGTGGTTGATGTAGTGAGGTGGGAAGCAGTTTAAAGGAACACTGATGGGGGGTAATTTCTGCTGTGACCTGTGTACAGTCCCCACCAACCTCAGCTTCTCCTCCCGGTTGGTGGTTGGTAATAATGCAGCTTCACCGCCATCCATGTGAATAAGGTCATGGAGACAGCCAATCACAGATCACCATCAGTCAGACGAGGTCAGCATTTGGGTAGACGGGGACACTGTCCATTATACACAGCCCCCCCATATCACACAATACAGCCCCCCCCCCCATATAATACAGCACACCTCCCATATCACACAATACAGCCTACACAAAACAACCTCCCCATATCATACAATACAGCCCCTCCATATCATACAATACAGCCCCCCCATGATACAATGCAGCCCCTTCAATATGATACAATGCAGCCCCCTCCATATGATATATGGAAGGGGCTGCATTGTATGATATGGAGGGGGCTGCATTGTATGATATGGAGGGGGCTGCATTGTATGATATGGAAGGGGCTGCATTGTATCATATGGAGGGGGCTGTATTGTATGATATGGAAGGGGCTGCATTGTATCATATGGAGGGGGCTGCATTGTATCATGGGGGGGGGCTGTATTGTATGATATAGAGGGGGCTGCTATGATACAATGCAGCCCCCTCCATATGATACAATGCAGCCCCCTCCATATGATACAATGCAGCCCCCTCCATATGATACAATGCAGCCCCCTCCATATGATACAATGCAGCCCCCCCATGATACAATGCAGGCAGCCCCCTCCATATCATACAATACAGCCCCCCCCATGATACAATGCAGGCAGCCCCCTCTATATCATACAATACAGCCCCCCCCCCCATGATACAATGCAGGCAGCCCCTCCATATCATACAATACAGCCCCCCCATGATACAATGCAGGCAGCCCCCTCTATATCATACAATACAGCCCCCCCCCCCATGATACAATGCAGGCAGCCCCCTCCATATCATACAATACAGCCCCCCCCCTCCATGATACAATGCAGGCAGCCCCCTTTATATCATACAATACAGCCCCCCCCCATGATACAATGCAGGCAGCCCCCTCCATATCATACAATACAGCCCCCCCCCCCCCATGATACAATGCAGGCAGCCCCCTCCATATCATACAATACAGCCCCCCCCTCCATGATACAATGCAGGCAGCCCCCTCTATATCATACAATACAGCCCCCCCCCCCATGATACAATGCAGGCAGCCCCCTCCATATCATACAATACAGCCCCCCCCCTCCATGATACAATGCAGGCAGCCCCCTCTATATCATACAATACAGCCCCCCCCCATGATACAATGCAGGCAGCCCCCTCCATATCATACAATACAGCCCCCCCCATGATACAATGCAGGCAGCCCCCTCCATATCATACAATACAGCCCCCCCCCTCCATGATACAATGCAGGCAGCCCCCTCTATATCATACAATACAGCCCCCCCCCATGATACAATGCAGGCAGCCCCCTCCATATCATACAATACAGCCCCCCCCCTCCATGATACAATGCAGGCAGCCCCCTCTATATCATACAATACAGCCCCCCCCCCCATGATACAATGCAGGCAGCCCCCTCCATATCATACAATACAGCCCCCCCCCCCAATATCATACAATGCAGCCCCCCATGTATGAAGAGTGAGGCCAGTGTCCGGGTGGGGGAGTGTACTGTGTTGTCTGTGTGAGGGGTGGGAGAGGACGGGACACACATCATCTCACCTTGCATGCTGTCCTCGGCATGTGATGGGGGATGGGAGACTGTCCGGTGTCCAGCAATCTGCTTCTGCCAGAAGTTGAACACGGAGCAGAGGGGGGGGGGCGTCTGGAGAGGCACAAGCCCAGCTCCCTGAGTGTGATTGGAGATCGGCTCCTGATCTTCTTCAAGCAGAAATCAGCTGGAGGGGCGGAGACCGGAGGGCAGTGAGCGCCGAGCTGGATCCCCAGGATTCTATGGAGGGCACTTCTGGCGCCCCGACTATTCTAATGTGCGCTCTAGACAAGTGGTGTGTGCTGCCTGGGGCTCGCTTGCTGTAGCGC
Source organism: Pelophylax lessonae (assembly GCF_965119305.1). Classification (NCBI taxonomy): domain Eukaryota; kingdom Metazoa; phylum Chordata; class Amphibia; order Anura; family Ranidae; genus Pelophylax; species Pelophylax lessonae. The sequence continues at coordinate 465,419,170 of NC_138771.1, read as the reverse complement.
TCAGGCGGCACAGCATGAGGAGTGCCACACCGGCCGGTCCACTACTGATTCGGGGTGCAGAATGGCGGCGCCCCCTGTTAAGCTGCGCCCTAGGCAGCTGCCTTAGTCGCCTTACTGGTAGCGCCGGCCCTGCACATAATTGTGAAGTGGAAGAAAAATGATAAATGGTTTTCAACATTTTTTACAAATAAATCTGTGAAAAGTGTGGCGTGCATTTATATTCAGCCCTCCTGAGTCAATACTTTGTAGAACCACCATTTGCTGCAATTACAGCTGCAAGTCTTTTTGGGGATGTCTCTACCAGCTTTGCACATCTAGAGAGTGACATTTTTGCCCATTCTTCTTTGCAAAATAGCTCAAGCTCTGTCAGATTGGATGGAGAGCGCCTGTGAACAGGAATTTTCAAGTCTTGCCACAGATTCTCAATTAGATTTAGGTCTGGACTTTGACTGGGCCATTCTAACACATGAATATGCTTTGATCCAAACCATTCCATTGTAGCTCTGGCTGTATGTTTAGGGTCGTTGTCCTGCTGGAAGGTGAACCTCCACCCCAGTCTCACGTTTTTTGCAGACTCTAACAGGTTTTCTTCTAAGATTGCTCTGTGTTTTCCATCTATCTTCCCATCAACTCTGATCAGCGTCCCTGTCCCTGCTAAAGAAAAGCATCCCCACAACATGATGCTGCCACCACAGTGGGGATGATGTGTTCAGGTTGTTGTGCTGTGTTAGTTTTCCACCACACATAGCGTTTTGCTTTTAGGCAAAAAAAAAGTTAAATTTTGTTCTCATCTAACCAGAGCACCTTCTTTCACATACGGTATTTCCTGTGTCCCCCCACATGGCTTCTTGCAAACTGCAAACAGGACTTCTTATGGCTTTCTTTCAGCAATGGCTTTCTTCTTGTCACTCTTCCATAAAGGCCAGACTTGTGGAGTGCAAGACTAATAGTTGTCCTGTGGACAGATTCTCTCACCTGAGCTGTGGATCTTGGCAGCTCCTCTAGAGTTACAATGGGGCTCTTGGCTGCTTCTCTGATTAATGCTCTCCTTGTCAGTTTAGGTGGACGGCCATATCTTGATAGGTTTGCAGTTGTGCCATACCCTTTCCATTTTCCGATGATGGATTGAACAGTATTTTGTGAGATGTTCAAAGCTTGGGATATTTTTTTATAACCTAACCCTGCTTTTAACTTCATGATGCTGTTTGTTCACTAAAGTTCCCTAACAAACCTCCAAGGGCTTCACAGAACAGCTGTATTTATACTGAGATCAAATTACATACAGGTGGACTCTATTTACTAGTTAGGTGACTTGTGAAGGCAATTGGTTCCACTAGATTTTAGTTAGGGGTGTCAGAGTAAAGGGGGCTGAATACAAATGCACACCATACTTTTCAGATATTTATTTGTAAAAAATTATGAAAACCATTCATTATTTTCCTTCCACTTCACAATTATGTGCCACTTTGTTTTGGTCTATCACTTAAAATCCCAATAAAATACATTTACGTTTTCAATTTAACATGACAAAATGTGGACAATTCCAAGGCACTTTATGTTGTTTACTGACTCATATACCTGTGAATATTTTGAAACATTGTATTTAAAGCAGACCTCTGAGTAGCTTCACAAGCCCCCATGAATACATTCCTGACAAGATATAGAAACAGTGGGGTTGATGTAAAGTGTTTGCTACCCTAAAACTTCATATTCCTAATATGTGCCTGCTGTACCATGTACTTGTATGAGAAATGATCCTATTCTTTTTGTATTGCTTCCTTTGTGTGAAAACCCTGCTGTTCCTGCCAGCCCCTCTGCTTTCCTATTAAAAACTGACCACACTAAGTAGGAGAGCACATCGTGGTCAGTTCTCTAGCTATGCTGGGAACTCAGCCTTCTCAGACTTGTCCCGACAACCCCCTGCTGCACAGCCTTTCATTGGGAAGCTCAGTGCCCTCCTGTGTCTCCTCCCCCCAGCTCTTATGCAGCTGAGGGAATGTGATCACTTACAAAAAAGGAGACAAAAGGTTCCTATGTTTTTTGAAATCTATGCACAAATGTTTTGCCTTTCTTTTAACCACTTGCCGACTGCCAACAGTAATCCTACTGCAGCAGTGTGGCTCCCCTGGGTCCAGCGACGTACAATTACGTCGCTGGACTCCTAGTGGTCTCGGCGGCGCATGCGCGCCACGGGTGGCTCGCTTCCGCTGTGTTTAGACACAGTGGGAGTCGGTCCAGAGGAGGAGAGGCGGAGATCGCCGCCTCTCTTCCCCGATCATTGGGGAAAGTGTGTGAAGACCTGCCTGCTTATGTAAGCAAAGCAGGCAGATCTTCTCTGTGACAGACAGGGATAGATCACACGATTCAGCATAGCTGAACCTGCAATCTCTGTTTGTGTCACTGAACCTCCACCCCACCCCCACCCCCACACGTCAGTAAGCATGAGGCATGCTTTTAGCCCTTTGATCACCCATAGGGTTAACCCCTTCCCTGCCAGTGTCATTATTAAAGTAACAGTGCATATTTATAGCACTGGTTACTGTAGTAATGTCACTGGACCCCCCAAAAGTGTCAAAAATGTCAGTTAAGGGTCCGATCTGTCCGCCGCAATGTAACAGATCGCCGCCATTACTAGTAAAAAACAAACAATGACATAAATACATGTTCCCGTAGATAATAAACGCAATAACTTTTGCGCAAACCAAACAAAATACGCTTATTTTGATTTTTTTTACCAAAAATATGTAGCAGAAAACAAATTGGCCTAAAATGTTAAAAAATGTTGATTTTTACAATTTTCTTTTGTTAATGTTATATAGCAGAATGTGAAAAATATTGTTTTTTTTTTTCAAAATTAACGCTTTTTTGTTGTTTATAGCGCAAAAATTTAAAATCGCACAGGTAATAAAATACCCCCAAAAGAAAGCTCTATTTGTGGGAAAAAAAGGAGGTCAATTTTATTTGGGTACAGCGTAACATGACCGCGCAATTCTTCTTTAAAATAACGCAGTGTCGAATCGCAAAATAGGGCCTGGTCAGGAAGGGGGTCAAATCTTCCGGTCTTAAAGTGGTTAAACTGAATGGGTTGTTTTACTTGTTTCACAAGGTGATCGTTTACAATCACTTTATTAAACTGGAGAGTGCAAAATCTGGTGCAACTATGCCCAGAATCCAATCAGCTTCCAGGTTTTATTATAAAAGCTTAATTAACCACTCGCAGTTATACGGTGGCAAGTCAGTAGGTTCTAACGAATCGCCGTACCTGTATGGCAGTCCGCAGGAGCAATCCTGGGGGCTTGTGCGCACCCACTCGCCAGCAGGGAAGCCGATCCACGGGGAGGCGGCCGTGATTGCTGCCGGGCACCCGCAATCGCTCCTCGTGAAAAGAGAACTCTCTCAGGAACTTAATACAGAGCTCCTGTGCTCCTCCTATTTAGGAACACAGGTCTCTGTGTTGATTTTACAAGCCCATCCTCCCCACAGTTGGAAAACACCCCCTAGGCTCACATTTAAGCCTTTTGATCGCCCCTGGGTTAATCCCTTCCCTGCAAGTGTCATTACAGTAACAGTGCATATTTTTAGCACTGATTACTGTAGTAATGTCACTGGTCCCCCCAAAAGTGTCAAAAATGTCAGTTAGGGGTCCAATCTGTCCGCTGCAATGTTGCAGTCCCACTAAAAATCACAGATCGCCGCCATTACTAGTAAAAAATAAATAAATAAGTAAAAATGACATAAATCTTTCCCCTAGTTTGTAGACGCAATAACTTTCAAATTAAAATACGCTTATTGGGATTTTCTTTTACCAAAAATATGTAGCAGAATACAAATTGGCCTAAAATTATGAAAAAAATTAGATTTTTTATTTTTTTTTGGAAATGTTATATAGCAGAGAGTGAAAAATATTGTTTTTTTTTTTGTTTTTTTTCATAATTGTCGTTCTTTTTTTGTTTGTAGCGCAAAAAATAAAAATCGCACAGGTGATCAAAAACCACCAAAAGAAAGCTCTATGTGTGGGAAAAAAGGACATCAATTTTATTTGGGTACAGCATCGCACGACCGTGCATTAAAGTAACGCATGAACCGAATCACAAAAAATGGCCTGGTCATTAAGGGGGAATATCTTCTGGTCCAGAAGTGGTTAAACAAGTTAATGTTAGAAGCTTATTGGCTACCATGCTTTTGCACTCTCCAGTTTTAGTAAAGCAAACTCAATATCATTTATTTTAACCTCCCTGGCGGTCTGATTATGTCAGAATTTTTGTGCTAAAAGCGGTACATTGTTTTGCATGGAAATCTGTTGTTTTATATTTTAGGCCTGTAATTCTTAGGAATAACCCACTTAAATTTGTCCGAAAAAGAGTCTAGTAGACATCCCGGGTATGATAAAGTTTGAAACACGAAATCATAAATTATATTATAATTATAATAAATTTTATTCAATAATATAATCAAACCAAAACACTGAAATGTGTACAAACAAGGGGTGCGATATTACTAGTCAATGTAATAAAGGTTTAGTAAACATCTTGGGTATGAAATATTTTGAAACATGGGATTGCACAAAGTCCGACATCACCATCAGGGCAATAGAATCTGGTTTCTTTTCTTATTTTCCTTCCACTGTCATCTCATTTCGAGCAACAAACAACACACATCCTTGTACATGCTGACTTTTTCTCAGTTAGTAGGATGTAGTCCATGAAGTGACAGGCATTCTGGGTTGACAACGCCAACAGCACGATGTCCAGATCTGTTCACAGCCATTGATGGTGTTTAGTGACTCAGAAAGATTTGTTCGGCAACTTTCCAAATAAAGTCCGCATGAATCACAGGCTTGTCAATCTTTTTTTTTAGCAGAATGTATGCATTCCACAAGCATTGCTCAAGAAGATGTCTGAAGATCTTTTTATAGTATTTTATTTTGCTGCTTCCTCATAGCTGGGTAGAATGTCATTGCTTGGTCAGCTCTGTCGACACCTCCCATGTTGTTGCTGTAGTCTATCACTACTTGTGGCTTCATGACTTCTTTCCCACCTTTCATGCGTATCATAACAGTGGAGGTGTTATGCACTGTACCCATTAGGCACACATCTTTCTTGTCACGCCATTGCAGTGCCATCATTTTGCCTTTTTGCCAGGCAACCATTTCTCCTGTCTTAAGCTTCTTTTTGCCAAACATTGGTGGCATGTGGCACCAGTTAGCCCTTATGGTTCCATAGGCATCAGTTTTGTTGTGCAGTAGAACCTAATAAAGTTCAGGAGATGTATAAAAGTTGTTCGTTGTTACACAATAGCCCTGATTTAGCAATGGCTCAATTAGTGAAAGAACAGAAGATGTTGCCATTCCATAATTACTGTATTTTTCATTAAATTTTGTTCCTTTTCCAGCGTATATCACTGAATTCCAAATGTAGCCAGTTGACGATTCGCATAGCATGTAGGATTTTATGCCAAATCGTGCCCTCTTTGATGCAATGTATTGCACTCAGCTGAGCCTTTCCTTGTTAGACTTTCATCTATGCTGATGTCTCTTTCTGGCACATAGCTCCGTTGGAAAGTCTGAATAATTATTTGATATACTTCCCACTTTTTTTTTTTTAGTTTTGGTGCAGGATGAGTAGTTTCATCAAATTCTTCATTATTTTCAAAGTGGAGATATTTCATTACTAGGTAGAATCTGTACTCTGACATGATCGTGCCAAAGAATGTAATGGCAAGTAATGTATTAGTTGTCAAATTCCACTTCTGCAGGGGTTTCCCCACCACTCCCTGAAGTATTATTAGGCCCAGAAATTTCCAAATGTCATCTTTGGTCAGTGGTTCCCACGTTCTGCATCTTGCAAACCTCCAATGCTTAGCGCATTGTTGCTCTTTGTACCGGTTGGTCTCGGTAACAATTTTTTCAATAACCTCATCGCTCAAGGGGTTGTCATGGTCAACGTCAACTTTCATACCAAGTTCTCCTGTAGATGGGAATCTTGGGGGCGCTGCCTGATCCGTACCCCAGTCAATAGAGCACTAAGTTCGCACATCACTGAGCTCAGTTGCAGAATCGTCTCTGTTGTCACTTTCCGTACCTGATGACGAATTTTCCCACAAATCGCTATCACTCAGTTCTTCAAGTAACTCTGTTTCACTGTCGCTTTTTTCCAGTTCGTCTAAAAGCACTTTAGCGCAAAAAGAACGCTTTTTGGAAGCCATGGTCGTTCTCAATTTTTTCTCAAAGAACTGGAAAAGCACAGGCAAGGCACTGGAAAAGCCACCAGGTGAAATCCTGTGGTAAAATGTCTTGATACAGTGTAACCCGTTAGGATCACAACTTTGTATCATGTCATTTGTTTTATTTACATTTTTGAAATTGCCGTCGGTTGTACTCCCCTGCTTTGCCACGCTTGCAGGGAAGGGAACCCGGAAGACAGGTGCTGGCATCGGCTGAGCACACAGCGGGATCACAGTGTGAGAATGCCTGGTGGACAGTGAGAGGACAGCGGGGGATCGCAGAGGAAGGTGAGTTTTATTGTGGGGTAATCCCGACTGTGGCTCGAGGTTACCGCTTTTGGTACTCTATATTAACCCCGAGCCACACTCGGGAATACCACTAGGGAGGTTAAAAAAGCATTCCTTGAACTCCAGCCCAGGGACTTTGCCTAGGGTGGGATAAAGCCAAAAATCTGCTGCAGGCAGAAGGAAGCATTTTCCCAGTCCCCTCTCCCTCAGTTATCAGACTGCAACATTGTAACTTTGCAGCAAATTATAATGCATGAGGCTGTAGCATGGGCTGATCTGTGTTAGACATTTGTGTGTTAGACAACTTCATGGGTACCCAGATTTACATTAATGTGATATCTCTGTGCTAGTATCCCAGTCCAGGAAGTAGATGCTGACCCTGAATGATATCTAAACAAAGATGGCTCCATCCTTTAGAAAGAAAAGCATTGTCAGGGAGTACAGGTAATAAATACATCTACATTCTTACATTACTTAGTATAAATAAACAAATATACCTCATGCTAGATCAACATAAAAAAAAAGTTGAAAGCATGATATATATAGCAATAAACCTGTATATAAAGCCTGTTTTTGAGTAAAAAACATATTTTTGTCTTTTAGCTGTTAAAATGAAAAAAAATATTTTTTGTTGTTACTTTTTGCTTTTTTTAATTGCAAAAAAACGAAATTAGATTTTCATCCGTGAAGAACACTTACCGGCCTGGAGCGGATTTCTTTGGCATACAGAGGTTTTAAGAATTCCGAATCTCCTTCTAGTCGTAAACCTTTCTCTGTGATTCTGAGATTCCCCATTCCGTCCTAAAACACGAAACACCATCTATAAATTGTAAATCTAGAATTCTCATGTATAAAAGACTTTGTATATCACTAACCTATAAGCCTGAAATGTGGGGCTGATTATAAAACGACACTGTATCACAATGTGTAGTACAGGCCGTCCCCAGGTTACAAACAAGATAGGGTCTGTAGGTTTGTTCTTAAGTTGAATTTGTTGGTAAGTTGGAACAGGTACATTTCTTAAGGGTAGCTCAAGCCAAAAAAATTATTTTTAAGTTTTTTGGATAGCATAGGGAAGGGTTAACACCCCTGTAAAATTTGTTTTGCTGTCTGTGCCCTTGTTCGGAAGATTTCACCTAACTTTCTGTCCCTGTGACATTTGGATTTTGAAAATTGTGGGTTGTTGTGGAAACAAGGATTAGTGATAAAGCTTCAGTGGAGACACCTTTTTCCCAGGATAACTCCTACAGGAGCGAATCTCTCTTCGAAGGGGGAGATTTCCTCTCACTTCCTGTTGTCTCCCTCCGTTTGTAAGTAGGAGTCGTTTGCAAGTCAGATGTTTGTAACCCGGGGACCCCCTGTAGATGTTTTTAGGTATCTTTAATAAATCTATCAACTGAGAGTTTTGGCTGTTTCTGCCACTTTTCATTGCTCTAGAGCCTCCTGTTCCAGGCGGCGGTGGCGGCTTTGGCTTCTTCCCCCTGTCTTCTGCTTGTCCTCCCTCCTCCTCTATGCCCAATGGCATGGCTTCTCTTTTTCAGCCAATCTGGAAACGGGTCTCAAGACCCGCTTCCTGATTGGCCAGGAGGAGGATCCATGTGACAATAGCAAAATTTCATTCGCTATTCTCACCCAACTGGGTGGGCTCGGGTGCAGTGCTCTGCGCCTCGAGCCAACCCTTTTTTTTTTAGTCTGTGAGAGCCTCTGGCTCTAGTCACATGGTTAAAAAAAAAGCCCAATTGAACTCCATGAGTCCGGCACCCTGCATGTAGATTAGGGGGCCGGACGCATGGATAGGGGGGGGTGCCCCTGTGCCCCATATGCACCAGCCGCCACTGAGTCTCAGTCATATAAATAAATAACAAATCCAACAGACACAGTTAGAAACCCTCAAATAAGGCCACAGCAGTTGTGAAGACTATCTCTCTAATAAAGTTCCTAAGAGAAACAAGAAAATATCAGGTGGTTTAATTATCCAGCATCTGCCAAAACTGAATTTTTGTTTTGGGTGGACTGATCCTTTAAGACTGAACATAAAGCGTCCTGCAAAGTACAATCATATTCTCCTATATGTAAACCCAGGAACAAACATGTATTATATCGCAGCACACCAGTTATCAGATTACAATGAATGAAAAGTGTCATCTGGGCTGGTGGCTGCAATGTTCTTTGAAATCTTCAGTCCTCTTCCATCAGATACCCCTGCAACTATGATCTTCTGGTGCTGCGTGGGTTAATACAAGCGGCTGAACCTATCACAGACTTTTGACAGAAGTACTGACTATGCACTCTACTCTATTCATAGAAACTCTAATATTGCTTTCTATGATTGAAAGACAAGAGGATAAATAAAAAGGTCCATCTCCTCCATTCAGAAAGCTATTTTCATTGCAGGAAGTGATAGTACAGCTTTTATGAATAGAACATGGGATGGACGAATGCCTATCACAGATCCAGCCACTTGCATTAACCCCTGGAACACCAGAAGATCACAGCTGCAGGGGTATCTGGGGGTGCAGAGGACTTAAAGTTAAAACTTAAAGTGGTTGTAAAGGCACAAGGTATTTTACCTTGATGCACCCTATGCATGAAGGTAAGAAACCTTCTGTGTGCAGCAGCCCCCCCACCCCACCCCCAATACTCACCTGAGCCCTCTCTCAATCCAGTGATCTCCACAAGAGCCTTGCATCTCTGGGGACTCGCACTTGGCTATTGGCATCCTGCTGCTGTCAATCACAGCCAGTGAGCCAATCAGGAGATGGAGGGGGCCAAACCGCAGCTCCGTGTGTAAACGGATGCTCGGCTCGGGTGCCCCCATAGCAAGCTGCTTGCTGCGGGGGCACCCGACACAAGGGATGAGCCAGGAGCGCCAGCATGGGACCCATGAAGAGGAGAATCTGGGCCACTCTCTGCAAAACCACTGCACAGAGCAGGTAAGTAAACCATGTTTATTATTTTTCTGTTTCAATATTTTTTATTAAAGTGTGTTCATAAAAGAGAATACAAATGTTATGACAAAATGTGCGGATTTTCCACAATGTAAAATACATACAGAATGGGTAGTAGTCCAAAAAATTTTAACACAAAAGAGCATTGCAAAGGCGTTCTTCCAAAGTGAGAAACTTCACAGTCAGTATAGAATGCACCAACAAGGCACATCCCAGGCCTACTGTGCACTAGAGCAGGGACTCCCAAACTATGGCCCTGCAGCTCTTGCAGAACTACATATCCCATGAGGCATTGTAAAACTCTGACATTCACATACATGACTAGGCATGATGGGAATTGTAGTTCCTGAACAACTGGAGGGCCGTAGTTTGAGAATCCCTGCATTGGAGGACAGAGCAACTACATATTACGCTTCCAAACCTAAGGTCAGCTCGTTGACCACAATGGCTTGGAAATATGCCTAGTATAAACTGTATACATTCGTAGAAGGTGACCTATACCTCCAGAGAAGGGAAGCTGCACCCCTCGTGACACAAAAACAGGTCCTCACCCCGAGGTAGCAGTAGTGTCTCTAAATTTAGGGGGAATAGGCGAGAAGACCTAAATGATGTAAAGCAAAGACTGAGAAGAGAAAAGGAAAAAAAAAAGGGGGGCATCTTAAGAGGGAAAGTAGGGTATAGCCCTGCACTCCGAATCCCTCTGTCCTGAATTTATTATTTTAATTTAAAAAAATAAAAAAAGCTTTAAAATCACTTTAAGTCCTATTTCTCAGCAATTATACCTTCCAGTCTTGCTAACACCTAGGAAGGCATCCGTAAGTGTGAGAGAAACATTTACCCCAGCTGGTGGCATAGCACGCCAACTCCATTGTAAAAGGGTCATGACCTTGTACAATGGGACATTAAAGCTTATACCTCCTTATGGCATTCAACATGCCATTAAATAAACAAAGCGCTAGTCCTAGTTTTGTGCTAGTACCTTTTCCTATCTGTCTTTTGACAAATTCCAGAATAAACAGATGAGCAGCCCAGGTTCTGCATCCCTGTGCTACCACTTCATAGCTCTGGGTAGCAGAAGACATGTGGGAACTGCAAAGCAAGGTGAGGCCCTTGCCTCATGATGCTCCTAGTGGATGCCAACTGATACTAACTTCTCACCTAGTCTCGTGGCAGGCTTTGGGTCTTGCTAACTGATCAGTGTGGCTATCTTTCTGTCGTTTGATATATGACATTTTGCGAGTGCCTAGTACTAATACATCATACAATTCCCACTGTACAGATTTTTTCCAGCTCCTCTGCCCATCCTCCATTGACCTGCCTGCCACAGCTGGGAAAATTGTCATTACCAATTTATGAGCCTGAATCTTAATATGTCTTGGTAGAGTGCTGTCATTTATCAGCATTAATGATACTGAGTAATCAGCTTTACTGCACATAACTGCATTTCTTTGTTCCTAGGCTGCCTCAGAGGAAAGCAGTGCCCCAATCACCGAGCATGCGTAGCCTACTAATTGCCTGATGAACATGACATTGATGGTCATGGTATTTATGGATAATTTATGAAGCTGGTTGAGGCAGCATATTTCTACGTACAATAACAAATCTAAATTTACTGTAGAAAATGCTCCTTAGCTGTTTACCCTTTAACATGGGTGGCTGGATATGGTTTCCATGCTTCTGAATGAAAGGGTCACTCTAGCAAGCAATGGTTGGCGGAAAGGAAAGTGCATTGCGAAAACAAACCTAATTTGCATGCTCCAATGTATTGCTAATGTACACACAGAATAAAGTGAATATAGCACAGACCATTGCCATGCATATTCTTTGCAGGTAAGAAAAAAAACAGTCCGATCATGACTGTGCACTCAACTACTATTTAGCAGACATGGGAGTAAGTCACACATGTGCAAGTCACAAGCAAGTCTCAAGTCTTAACCTTCAAGTCTCAAGCAAGTCCCAAGTTACTTTGGCGAAAAGCAAGCAAGTCAAGTCGAGTCCCTGCTAGAAGTCAAGCAAGTCAAGTCAAGTTATTTATTTTGGTCAAGTCACAAATCAAGTCAAAATACTCATCTACCCCAATTTTCACCTTTAAATCAGTTAAAAATCAGTGGTCAAGAAAGGTTTTGTTTTATTTTCAACATTAACAAAACTGCTTAGTGCTTTTTTTCTTGGCATATTAAAGAAACACTTTGAATGCCCAAACAGCTCAAAATCCTTCGTCCGGTCATGTTTCAACACCACAGTCACTAAAAACATGTTAAGTATTTCTATTGTTAAACAGCCAGTGTCCTAAAATCAGAACACACTGAGGTGTTTTAAGTGACTAACAGGCACATTAATTTTGCTTTAACACATCTTGAGAAAATGCAAATATTTAATAACTTAAAGTAAAGTCATTTCGAGTCATATGTCTCAAGTCAAAGTCAAGTCTCAAGTCATGAATACCAAGTCAAAGTCAAGTCGAGTCTTTTATTAATATTAGTCAAGCAAGTCTCAAGTCCTCAAACTGGTGACTTAAGTCTGACTTAAGTCAAGTCATGTGACTCAAGTCCCCCACCTCTGCTATTTAGTCTTACAGCCAACTTTAGTATACCTTAATATCCTGATCGCGCTCACGCACTCAACTACAATTTAGCCTTATGGCTAATGTCTGTATATCTTGGTCCAAGATCTGTCAGTCTGCACCTCTATCTCCTCCCATTATATAGTTTATAATATTTTTATTCACTTCCTGTTCTGGTGCCAGGCAAAGTGAGGGAATACCTCCCAATGGGGGACATAAATGGGGACATAAACAGCAAAAAAAAAAAGCCCAAAAGAGCTTGAGCAGTTGAGAACCAGCATGTGTTATCAGCATGCCACTGAAGAGTCCACAGCAAGTAGAATATCTTCCTTAGACCTAATAAGTAAAGCTTTTTAAGGGAGCATTTAGAAATATTCAATTATTGTTTCAAGTTCTTGCTCAAAGAGTAAGGGCACAAAAAGTGTACATCTCCTAATACATGCAAATTTCCTCATGTTTCATCCCTTTAATAACCACTTAAGCCCCGGAGGATTTGGCTGCTAAATGACCAGGGGGTATTTTGCGATTCGGCACTGCGTGATTTTAACGGACAATTGCGCGGTCTTGCGACGCTGTACCTAAACTAATTTGACGTCCTTTTTTTCCCATAAACAGAGCTTTCTTTTGGTGGTATTTGATCACCTGTGCGCTTTTTACTTTTTGCGCTATAAACAAAAAAAGAGCGTAAATTTTGCAAAAATAACAATATTTTTCACATTTTTTTTATATGAAATTCCCCCCAAAAAAAATCCACATTTTTTAACATTTTCGGCCAATTTGTTTTATGCTACATATGTTTGGTAAAAAAAATCGCAAAAAGCGTATTTTTATTGGTTTGCGCAAAAGTTATCGCGTTTACTAACAAAGGGAAAGATTTTTGTCATTTTTGTTGTTTTTTTTTAACGCGTAATGGCGGCGATCTGCAATTTTTTTTGCGGTACTGCGACATTGTGGCGGACAGATCGGACCCTTGACTGACATTTTTGACACTTTTGGGGTTACCAGTGACATTTCTACAGTAATCAGTGCTATACATATGCACTGTTACTGTAAAAATACACTGGTAGTGAAGGGGTTAACTTTATTTGAGAGGGAGGGGCTGTGTGTGTCCCTAGGGGCGTGATTCTTACTGTGATTGGCTGTGGCTTGAGGTGTAAGGACACTGATCAACGGTTCTAAATAGTAGAACCGTGTGATCAGTGTTTTTACACCGAGGAGAATGACAGGCAGCTTGTTTACACAAGCCGCCTGACTTTCTCCCTCTCCCCCGATGATCGCCGAGTGACCGGCGGACATCGGGTCCGCCGGTCACACGCGCGGGGGGGTCCGTGACCACGCGGGAGTGGGAGCGCGCCTCCGCGGGCGCGCGCTCGCTCCCCAGACCCTCCCAGGCTAGTGACGTTAATTAACGTCACTCTGCCTGGCCGGGGCTGACCGCCGCAGTAAATTTACTTGCGGCGGTCGGCAAGCGGTTAAGATGGCTGAGAAGAAAAATAACCGTTGATCTGCTAGAAATACAGCAAGCTTTTATTTTCCTGTTTGGGCTGACAACACGGTGCTTTTGCTGAACTGAAATACCAACCAATGGTATCAGACCTGCCTGTTGGACTACAGAACTCTGTCAATTCCCTCATCTCTCTGTCCCACTCCACATGCATACCCTGATCTTTTTCCTATCAAAACAACATTGCAGCCTTGACTCCCAAGAACCTGCCCACACACTGTATAAAGGGCTCCTGGAAGATGTAGATCTAAACCCAGAGCAGTTACCACTGCCCGAAGTCTGATGATGTCACATGGAGTAATAAAGATATTTATCATTGCAGAAACAAGGTAAAAAAAATGCTGGGATGTAATATACAGGAGGAGGGGAAGATTCGGGAGAAATAAAGATAATGGCTAGTCATTGAGTAGTTGTCTTTAATGCAAAGCTAATATTTAGAGATTGCTAGTTCTTTATCTAGTTTCCCACTGTTTGTACAAGTTGCGGTTAGTGAGACTCTTTAACCTTACCGCCCCGGCTAATGAAAGACTAATCTATAAGCAACATTTGATAAGTAAGTTTGGTAATCAATAACTACTCCCAGAGTTGTTATTGAACACTCATCCTCGCAAATACAATTTCTCGGTCTCAGGTGTGCAAGCTTTCATGAAATCCCTGCAAATGAATTCCCATCACAATTGGATATAACGTCTTTTCCCTTATTCCAGTTATATCTGCGGAGCAGAAACAATAAGTGAGCTTGCACTTTTTTCCTATAGACTTGTAAAATATTATATGCTTTGCCTTGGACCAATTTTTTTCTAAGTGCATTAGGTGTACTGCAGAGAGAAAAGCAGGGTTCGTTGATTATAGACTGTTGATGCCTCGACTATTAGGGTTCTTTGAAAAGGTTGACTTTAAACGTTTTTTGTAGACATTTTAGCTTTATAAAAAGAGCTTTATTTTTCTTTTCGATAAGTGGAAACCACAAATCTGAAATACTGAATTGGTTCCTAACGTTTACCTCAAAGACACACATTATTTTGCTTTTTGGTTCCCGCAGGAAACAATAAACTATATCCAAAAAATAGGTCTCTTAGGCAGTAATTTGTTTTGCAGATTGCTTTACAGATCCAAAATATTACATCATGGGTTCAGCAAGAGACATGCAGCCTACTCTTTATTAGATAGAGCTCATTCAGCTATAGAATAGTGTGGTGCTAAACTTGCTCCTTCTAATTAGCGTTCACAAGACAATACAAGAGGTGGCCGATTTGCAATACTCTGTGTCATCTGTAAACAATACTCCGAACCAGTTGTTCATGTGTTCTATGTGTTTCTTTGTCCACGTACAAGTGAGGGTACTAGTCAGACACAACTTAATGATACTAGTATTCGCGATATATACGGTGCGTGTTCTTTGTATTTTGGTTTCCATAAGTGATGTTAATGCTTGAGTTAAAGTATACCTCTGGCTTGCCTTTGATAGGCAAAGCAAATATGATCACTTTAAAAGTGGAAACAGCTCCATTTGATCTTTTCTTCACTCCCCCGCCAATATATTCACTTCTGGGAGCAAGGAAAGAAAGACTTGTGTAAGGTCCAAACGGAGCAAAACTAGAGCTTGCACAAGGCTTTGGACTGTATATTACATCCCAGCATGTGTCAGTGCTGGGCCAATCAGCAAGAACCAAGGCTGTCACATGGGAGAAAAGCTAGTCGCATAATTTACAATAAGCAAAAGTACTACTTTTTCACTTTAGTCCAGATTTCAAAGGGAGCTGCAAAGTAAAAATGAGAATATGCTGAAGGGATAGGGCATTAAAGTGAACCTGTCGCTTTGCCCTGCATAACAAACATGTATTCATTTTAAGTAAATTGCTAAAACTGCCATTTAATGCCCAGCACCAGAACAATTTGAGCAGCAGGCGATGCCCCTTCTCATGGTAGTTTGGCACCTTGTCCAGTATCCTTTAAAAGGAACAGTAGTGACGCTGGCAGAGGTTAGAGTTCCTAATTTTGTAGTTGTGTCATCAGGGCCGGCCCTACCATGGGTCCCGCTGGGTCCATTGGACCCAGGCAGCACTTGGAGATAGGCAGCAAATTGACTCCAAAGATTTTTTTTTTCCAGCAGTTTTGTGTGTCATCAGTTTGTGGCGCATTACAGGCGGCATTTCCCTATCTCATACTGCCGCCTGTAGTGCAAACTGATGAGTATGAGAAGGCGGAGTGTCTACTCCAGGGAATGTCCCTCATCTGATCGTAGTGTGCGCAATGACATTAGACATCAGCGCACTCCATCTCATGCAGGGCAGGCTGGATCTTCTAGGGCAGTGGGCGTGGCAGACACAGGAGAGACATAAGGAGTGAGGACAGACAGTGGGTGTTTGGTGGATCGGTCCACTGGTGAGTTATGGAAGACTATAACAGTATATATAATATTTTCAACATTTTATATTTATATAAAATAATGGATGTGGGGGTTTTTGTTGGCTGTGATTTTTTTTTTTGATTTTTTTTTTTAAGGGGTGGGGGGGAGCAGCATTTTATTCTTGGACCCAGGCAGCACAATGTCTTGGGCCAGCCCTGTGTGTCATTAGGCATTCCAAACCCAGAACACCAGTCTTGTTTCCTGCTGTGGATCGTCCAATCAAACATTAAGAGATAGAACACAAGGCAAGTGCTAATTATTATTGAGAAGGCAAGACTAATAGACTGTATAGGTGTGTGCAGCCCATTGCATTAGGGGTGCATCCCAAAACCCAAACACACATGCCTTTTCCTGCAGCCTCAGCTGCACTGGACAGTGGCTGAATGTGAAGTGCTCTGTGCTGAGTGACTTCCTGTTAATTCACAAACTGAAGCATAGTAAACACTTACTTAGTAAGTTAAACACTTTACTATGCTCCAGCTATGAATGAACACACAGTGAGTGTGTTCACTATGTTCATTTAGAAAAGGAATGGGCCAGCACATGACTAGCCCCTTCCCCTGCTCTCCATCCAAAAACATCCTTGTTTCAGCCAGGGGGAGAGGAGAAGAAGGAAGCCAGCAGCACTACGGGGGGGCGCAACACAGGGGGGATGCCCGGGCAATAGGGGAGTTTGGCCCTGCACAGAGTGATTACGTTGCGCCCAGGCCCTGCTGGCATGCCTATGAGAGACAGGCTGTCTATCACTTGTGCTGTTGTGAACCTGCCTACTTCTGCAGCAACTACTGACAGAACAGCTGAAAACTTTTACCACTTGTTAAATGGTTTACAGCATACTTTTCTCTATACCTTTAGTATGTTACATAGAATTTCAGAAATTGGCAGCTGTTTTCCTGTCACTCAGCAATTCCTTATTTCCAATAAGCTTTCATTTTTTTAAGTATATGGGTAACATTTTTCCAGATAACAGGTCACAAACTATTCTTTATTGGAACCTCAATTCAAACACAAATATAATAATTTAAAATCTGTCTGCAGCTTTCATATTGTTTGCTCAATTCAAGGAATTTTGTGTTCTACACATTCAATACGCAGCTGTATTATTATGGCAAACCCGCCACTGCGTCTAATAAAAAAGGGTCTGTGTACTCTCAGTGGTGACGCCTTGCAGGAATTTGAGGGGGATAATATATTATGAGCTGCTCACAGAAAATGGTGAAAAACAAATGTATGCGTTCTTTGATGAATGGACAAAGAGGAGCCTTTGAACTGTACTTTTTGCACCACACTCATAAACCATGAATATCAGCTTGTCAGTAATTGGCCACTTGTAATATAACACTAAAGACACAGAAGATTGATCTTCAAACTGTAGTAAACAAGCCATTTTATAACAGATTAACCAGGATTATCGGACCAGTCCATATGTACATACAGTAAATGACTCTACCATTACACATTGATATAATATCCTCTAAAGCAGCTTTTTCCAACCAGGGTGCCTTCAGGTTTCTTCAGGGGTGTCTTGGCAAAATGCCTAAAAATTTGCCCAAAAATTGGCAAGTGGTTAATGTTGGGTGTACTACTTGTGCAGATGTTGCTGCATTATGTAAAACTATTTGTTTAGATATTTTTCATTTTAGAATGGGCTGCCTTGAGATTATGCATAAATTGAAAGGGTGCCTTGACTGAAAAAAGGTTGAGAAACACTTCTCCTATAGGCAGGTCTACCCTCACTTCACAGGGCAACCTATCATGGCCTAACACTCCTAATACCTCCCATCCCCATCTTATAATTTTTATAACCAATCTGCTCAATAGTCTTGTCAAAATATACCCCCTCATAAAATTCTAGCTTGCTGCTGCCCTTCCTCCACTACATACACTATATTACCAAAAGTATTTGGACACCTGCCTTTACCCACACATGAACTTTAATTGCATCCCAGTCTTAGTCCTTAGGCTCCAATATTGAGTTGGCCCACCCTTTGCAGCTATAACAGCCTCAACACTTCTGGGAAGGCTGTCCACAAGGTTTAGGAGTGTATTTATGGGAGCGTTTGACCATTGTTTCAGAAGTGCATTTGTGGAGTCAGGCACTGTAGTTTGTTGAGAAGACTTGGCTCCCATTCTCCGCTCTAATTCACCCCAAAGGTGTTATATCGGCTTGAGGTCAGGCCAGTCAAGTTGCTCCACCCCGAACTTGCTCATCCATGTTTTTAAGAACCTAGCTTTGTGCATTGGTGCACAGTCATGTTGGAACATTATGACGTATCAGCCCGCACTGCTGAAGTGCTTGTCTTGTAAGTTGCTGACTTTTAAATACATTTTTTGGATCTCAAATGGAGAGCACTAGATTTGTCTTTTTATCTTTCTAATGTACTTATGACATAATACTGATTGAGATCAATTCCTTGATAAGCCTGCCTAAGAGTATACAGCTAAAGATTTCCATCAGACCGCTATTATCCCCAGAGGGGAACTGCTTATTCTGACTGCTGGTGAGACAGGGGTCATAAAGTAAGGTGAGAAGCTTAATTGCACGGGTGGCGGAAAAGCACCGAGCACTGAATTTGTGTTTATAAGCACTCAAGGTGGATGCTAGTGTGTCAATTCTGACTCAACCTATATATTTTAGGACTCTGCGGAGGCCAGTCAAGTTCCTCCACCCCAAACTTTCTCATCCATTTCTTTATGGTCCTTGCTTTGTGCACTAGTCCAAATAATTTGGTGGAGGGGGGATCATGGTGTGGGATTGTTTTACAGGAGTTGGGGTTGGCCCCTTAGTTCCAGTGAAGGGAACGCTTAAGACGTCAGCATACCAAGACATTTTGGACAATATCATGCTCCCAACTTTGAGAGAACAGTTTGGGGTCGGCCCTTCCTGTTCCAACATTACTGGAAACATGGAAGAATGGTCAAACATTCCTATAGACACATTACTAAACCCTGTGGACAGCCTTCCCAGAAATGTTGAAGCTATTATAGCTGCAAAGGGTGGGCCAAGTCAATATTGAAACCTACAGACTAAGACTGGGATGCCATTAAAGTTCATGTGCGAGTAAAGGCAGGCGTCCCAATACTTTTGGTAATAAAGCGTACTTTCACCGAACCTGTAAAACTTTGAAATTCAGGTCCATTGCTTAGGCCAGGGATCTCCAAACTACGGCCCTCCAGCTGTTGCGGAACTATGTGTCCCATGAGGCATTGTAAAACTCTGACATTCACAGACATGACTAGGCATGATGGGAATTGTAGTTCCTGAACAACTGGAGGGCCATAGTTTAGAGACTGCTGGCTTAGGCCCATGTACTGTAATACTTTTGACTTTTTTACTTTTTTGAGGCCTCCAAACTTCACTTTAGCAGGTTTTGTGTATTGTGGCCCACAGGCTTAGTCCCTAGGCAGGTCCTGTACCACAGTGAGCTCCAACATGGAGACTCTACCAGTAAGTGAGGTGTATAAAGAATTATCACTCACTACCAGAAACTCCGTCACCTGCCACCCTCACCGCTACAACTGCCAACTTGCTGCTTCTCCTTAGGGCTAAACCCTAATGCACCAGCTAACATAAAGAAACATTTCACAGTGTAACATAACAGACTACATACCACCTCCAAATGAATGTACGGATAGGCAGTAGCCTGGAAGTGACAGGGGAGAGAGAGATGTAGAGGGGCCCCTGGAAAGAGAACAGGCATGTAGTGCCAAATCTGCTGGTCAGCAGTCATGAACATAAAAATAATAGGTCTCAGTGAGAACTACGGATACATAGACGCAAATCAACAAGAACTACGAACTTTAATGAAAATAGACCCTATTACTAAAACTTCATATAAACCTTAAACTGTTAATGTCATTTTAAAATGAATTAATTTTTTTTTTTAAATTTGCAGCATTTATTAGGCATTTCCTGTTATAGGGTGCAGCTTTCATTTAAATAATGCCTGGTTACTCTATCTAGAGAAAAACTGGTATACCAACAAAGAAACGTAAAATTTGGGACATGTGGCTTGTTACACTGGGTTTAGCCCCACCTTCACTTATTCTGAATAGATTGTTATGGTGTTGACCTCTTCCCTGGGTGGTGTGCCTTGTATGCAGATGTTAGTGTAATGGCCACCTCCCCTTGGGATCCATCCACCCGAAAACTAGATGTGATGGAGATGCCTGCATTAAAGGCACGAGCAAGTTGGATTGATACATTTATTACTATATTGATATCAAATGGTCATGGAGAGCATTGTAATTAGTTTATTCCTTATCTTAAGATGATCTGTGCCTTAAGTGGCTGATAGGATGACAACTGCATGATGTTGTCCATATATTGCTCACGTTATTTAAATATATCACTGCTCTGTACTACTGTTTTCTTTTTTTTTTTCACTTTTCTCTTTTCATGTGAGCTACAAATTGATCTTCCGTGGCAGTTGTAAGTTGTCATGAAAAGTTGTTTTGTTTGTGTGTCTTTCAAATAACGAAACGCAATAAAAAGTATCATGGTTGTCCATGGTGTGGGGGAAAGGGGAAGAGAGGGGATTTAAGTGACTATGAACATGGCATGGTTGTTGGTGCCAGACAGGCTTGTCTGAGTATTTCATAAACTGCTGATCTACTGGGATTTTCACACACAACCATCTCTAGGATTTACAGAGAATGGTCTGAAAAAGAGAAAATATCCAGTCAGCGGCAGTTGTGTGGATGAAAAGGCCTTGTTGATGTCAGAGGAGAATGGGCAAACTGGTTGGAAATGATAGAAAGGCAAAAGCAACTCAAATAACCACTCATTAAAACCAAGGTATGCAGAATACTATCTCTGAATGCACAACACATCGAACCTCGAAGCAGATGGGCTTAAGTAGCAGAAGACCATACCGTGTGCCACTTCTGTCAGCTAATAACAGGAAACTGAGGCTGCAATTTACACAGGCTCACCAAAATTGGACAAAAGAATATTTGAAAACTGTTGCCTGGTCTAAAGAGTCTTGATTTCAGCTGCAACATTTAGATGGTAGGGTCAGAATTTGATGTAAACAACATAAAAGCATGGATTCATCCTGCCTTGTATCAATGGTTCAGGCTGGTGCTGTAATGGTGTGGGGGATACTTTCTTGGCACACTTTGGGCCCCTTAGTACCAATCGAGCATCGTTTAAACGAACAGGAGATTCACATCATGAATGTGCAGCCGACAAATCTGCAGCAACTGTGTGATGATTTTATGTTAATATGGGCTTTCACTCTGCCCTCCCACATACCCCCAATTGTAGGATGCGTTTAATTCCAATTTGAGGAGAAAAGAATTAACCTATAAATATAGGGAAAGCCCTAAAAAATTCCACAAAACTTGGGACCCGTGGTTATCATTTACATAATCCACATTCACTTCCTCGAATGACCTTTTGGCTTACATGTGTGTGATGTTTCTCTGATGGGTTCATGGTCTCTAGTAATGTTAAAATTTATGCCCTAAGTTATTCTGAGGAACACCCCTGTTTATTTTTGGAACATACGAATTGTTTGCGCTATTATACCTTACTGGAGCGTATATTAGTAAACTGAATTGCACAATGTAAAGCTAAATCTCTCCTCTTTATTATGTTATTACCATGCTTTGCTTATGTACCTTTAGTTTTTTCGCCCTGCAGGTGTAATTATTATTCTTTTTTAATGTATTTATAACTTTGAAACAAATTCTTTAATAAAAATGTCCCTGATTTAAAAAAAAAAAAAATAATGCCTAGTAATGCTTTAAAAGTCTTTGTTTAGAAATTTCCTGTTATAGGGTGACAACAGTCTATCCCTGTCTCCCAATTGTGCATCAGTATAGTCACTCTGACATATGTCACATGTTTCAGATGAAGTGGTTGTTTCAATATAAATTATGAAGGCAAGGTCAGGTCCACTGTTGCCACCTTCGGGAAAAATATTACACAGTCATTATGGGAGTGTGTGCATTTAGACAGGAAGAGGCTGCAAGGAGGCTACAGGGGTTCAACAGCACTGAGATGCAACAAAGAAAAAAAAAGTGTTTTAGTTAAAGTGTATGCAATGTAAAGGTATACATTTGGGATACAGTAGGGAAAGGCTAGACCATTTCTCAGAATTTTATTGGATCTGTGAGATTTACCCTTCCTATCTGTTTTGGTGACCATAGTCACTGAGACAGAAAGTTGTCATCACAGCAACAAGGTAAGGGGAAAGCGGCCAATGGGTACACTTGTTCCTATGACAACGATCTAATAGCTATTTGCTGTGGATACATTTCTTTCCATTTCCTGTTGGGTTTCCAGGACAAGGATCCAAGAAAAAAAGGTTTGTGAGACAGGACTCAATAAGCTGTGGCTCCACATCCCCAAGTTTAATGGGAAAAATGGCGATATGGGATAAGTGGCTGCCTTCAAAGTCCTATACGTTCTTTTCCTTTTTTTTCCAGGACAAGAATTGAGGGGAAATATCCCCAGCAGGACAAAGAAAGCAAAAAATAATATGGTAGGGGTTTACCCCTTCCTTACAACATCCAAAACTGAAAAAAAAGTAACATACCCTTTAAAAAATAAAGGGCTTTTTTTTATAATACACAGTGCTTTAGCAAGCTAAAAGTTATTCACTTAGGGTTTAGATCTTCTTCAAATTATAACTAAAGCCAAAGACTTGATGGTATGGCTGCTCTCTCGCTGACATCATCATGTACAATGCATGGCCAGCAGTCCTGCATTGTACACAAGGGCGCGGAGTGCCCACCCACATTCTAAAGCTGGAGCATGGGAGACCACTGGCTGTCGGAGGAGTGAAAAAGAAGGTAATTATTACTCTCTGCTATATTCCCACAGGTTAAACAACAATTAGAACCTCACCAAAGAAGGGGTCTTTGCTAGCTGTCTAGAGTTTACCTTTAAACAACGTATTAAAATAAAAGTCAAATACAACATTTTAAAAAAACAACAAGGTTTCAGACTGAATACAAGCAGTCTTTGAAATGGAAAACATCAACAGGGACACATATGCAAATCCCGCTTCTCTTCCTGTAAATCTGTAAACAGTTACAAAGTCGGGTTTCTTTTCCAGAACACAGACCGAATGACTTTAATTATTTTGTTTCTTTTCCCCAAGTGATTTATTAGCTTTATATTTTATCAACATACATTGCTGTCATGCTAAATGCAGATTTTATTTTTTTATTTTTTTCTAACCTGTGCAGATGGCATTTTCGAACACGGCTTTGCCGGCCTGCCATCCCCCAGATGCTGTGAAACATCTGACAGGTCATAAAAGCTAACAAAATAGCTGTCATTATTTCCTATTAGGCTCCGTACCACTTCTTTATCCGTCTAGACAGGTGGAGAGAGGAGGTGATCCCAGAGGTGCTGGAATTTGGATTAAAAGCTTTCGCGGACAAGGTGTGTGTTTGTGAACTTGTCAGTGTGTGCTGGTGCTGGTGGTGGAGAAACTACAAAGAAATCAATAGTAAAACTGCTAAAGCAATGCAATGAATACTAAGCCGGAGAATGAAACAGAAGAGCTGGGTCCTCCGTAGGTGCAGGTTGAAGAAACCAGAATCCAAAAATGAACTCGATTTCTCTGCCTCTAGCAAAGAAAACCTGAAAGATTCCCTGTGTCTTGATGTCAGGTTTTGAAGATCACAGCCTAACATGAAAAGGGCCTGCTATGGTCATGAAAATATTTTAGGAGGGATGAGTTCCGGCACAAACCCTTGAATTGGCTGTGAATCTCACTATGTAATGAGCTGGGTACAGGTCCAAATTGGCAGAATATATTAGTGTTAACTGTCATAAAAATCCCAAAAGTGGCAATAGAAGAGGTATTACATTTACTGTATTTTCTGGCGTGTAAGACTACTTTTGAACCTCAAAAAAATCCCCCAAAAATGGGGGGTCATCTTTAACGCAGAGTATAATATCTCCAAGGTAACCTAAGTATAAGTATTACCGGTAGATGTAATCTCTCAAGACGCTGGCTGTGTGGAAATCCTGTACCGGTATACCGTATGTACCGTAGCTTCGGCTACATACAGTGTACTGCGCTGAGCCAATCAAGGAGAGCGATGTATTTTATTATTGAATGCAAAGCCTGCTTGGATTGGCGGAGTAACATCAGCCCGCCTCTCTGACTCTGCCAATCCGAGCAGGCTTTGCATTCAATAATAGAATACATCGCTCACTGTGATTGGCTCAGCACAGTATACTGTATGTAGCCGAAGCTACGGTACATACGGTATACCGGTACAGGATTCCCGCACAGCCAGCGTTTTGAGAGATTGCATCTACTGGTAATACTTATACTTAGGGTACCTTGGAGATCTATGAGAAATCTGATGTTTTTTAATGGTGTTGCCTTGCTTCGGAAGGGGGGTAGTCTTATACGGCGAGTATAGCCCAAAACCTATGTTTTAACTTGAAAATAAGGAGGGTCGACTTATACGCCCAGTCGTCTTATATGCCGGAAAATACGGTACTTCTCTGGTGAACCTTTTCCCCCATCTTCACTATCCTAGAGAGCTATAACTTTCATCAGAATCTCCAGCATTCAACATTTGCAGGAGTTCCTTTCTCCCCCACATCATGCTGTGGTTCCATCCTCCTGGACACAGTGGTGATGTAGAGATCAAGTGGATGGAACCACAACATGTGGTGGTGGACAAAGGCATCTGGCGGTCCTGGGATAGCCTGATGGTGACCATAGCACGTCAAAGGAGTGAAGACATGAGATGTGGTCTTAAGAAGAGGTAAGTATAATACCACTTCTCTTGCAGAGAACTGCTTTTGTTTTCATTCAGAAAAGCTTTTCCCCCCTTTAATGTTACATTTCAGTGCACATAGGGAGAAGAGAAACATGTATTAATCAATTTATCATTTTTTCTCTATTTTTTTTTATTTTTTTAGAGGGTCAAAATCAAGTTGGGGGAGATCTGACTGTTGCTAGCTTTTATCAAGAAGAAATAGATCATTTTTGCTGATGTAATCACAGAAAGTGATGTTGCTAATGTCATAGCACTTTTTCTGTAATCTTCTTAAAGTGACTGTAAACGATCACCTTGTAAATCAACCCGTTCAGTTTAAAATAGAAATGAAAGGCAAATGATGATGATATAAATAATATACAGTATCTGACAAAAGTGAGTACACCCCTCACATTTTTGTAAATATTTTATTCTATCTTTTAATGTGACAACACTGAAGAAATGACACTTTGCTACAGTGTAAGTGAGCGTGGAGCTTGTATAACAGTGTAAATTTGCTGTCCCCTCAAAATAACTCAACACACAGCCATTAATGTCTAAACCCCTGGCAACAAAAGTGAGTACACCCCTAAGTGAAAATGTCCAAATTGGGCCCAATTAGCCATTTTCCCTCCCCGGTGTCATGTGACTCGTTAGTGTTACAAGGTCTCAGGTGTGAATGGGGAGCAGGTGTGTTAAAGTTGGTGTTATCACTCTCACTCTCTCATACTGGTCACTGGAAGTTCAACATGGCACCTCATGGCAAAGAACTCTCTGAGGATCTGAAAAAAAGAATTGTTGCTCTACATAAAGATGGCCTAGGCTATAAGAAGATTGCCAAGACCCTGAAACTGAGCTGCAGCACAGTGGCCAAGACCATACAGCAATTTAACAGGACAGGTTCCACTCAGAACATGCCTCGCCATGGTCGACCAAAGAAGTTAAGTTCATGTGCTCAGCATCATATCCAGAGGTTGTCTTTGGGAAAAAGACGTATGAGTGCTGCCAGCATTGCTGCAGAGGTTGAAGGGGTGAGGGGTCAGCCTGTCAGTCCTCAGATTATATGCCGCACACTGCATCAAATTAGTCTGCATGGCTGTCGTCCCAGAAGGAAGCCTCCTCTAAAGATGATGCACAAGAAAGCCCGCAAACAGTTTGCTGAAGACAAGCAGACTAAGGACGCTGATTACTGGAACCATGTCCTGTGGTCTGATGAGACCAAGATTAACTTATTTGGTTCAGATGATGTCAAGTGTGTGGCGGCAACCAGGTGAGGAGTACTAAGACAAGTGTCCCTTGCTTACAGTCAAGCATAGTGGTGGGAGTGTCATGGTCTGGGGTGCCATGAGTGCTGCCATCACTGGGGAGCTACAGTTCATTGAGGGAACCATGAATGTCAACATGTACTGTGACATACTGAAGCAGAGCATGATCCCCTCCCTTCAGAGACTGGGCCACAGGGCAGTATTCCAACATGATAACGACCCCAAACATACCTCCAAGATGTCCACTGCCTTGCTAAAGAAGCTGAGGGTAAAGGTGACGGACAGCACACTGAATTTCCAGCATAGCTAGAGAACTGACCACCCTGTGCTCTCCTGTTTAGTGTGGTCACTTTTTAATAGGAAAGCAAGGGGACTAGCAGGAACATCAGGGATTGCACATAAAGGAATCAATACAAAGAGAACAGGATACTTTCTCATACAAGTACATGGTACAGCAGGCACATACCAGGAATATGAAGTGTTAGGGTAACAAACGCTTTTAGGCATTTTGTTGCAATGTGCTACTACTGGGCACTCTGTAGCAGGATTGGAAACGCAAGAACTAATTATTTCAGTTTCCGGTTTCACACAATCTGCCTTCCAGCCCCATAGAAGCCTACGTGGCTAAACTACGCAGTTGCGAGTTGGTCAAAAAGTCAGCAGAGCAATGTTAACAATTATGTAGGCCTCAGAGTGAGATCAAGGTAACCACAGCCATTTGGGTGGGAGAGGGCATAAACTTACCTAGGGGGAGGGGGAAACAGGGTAAGGGAACTTTGTGGAAAAGATTTTTAACCTTCAATGATAAATTTAGGTTACTGCATAATGCATATTGCTCCATACTTTAGGATTGTTGTTTTTTAGTTTTTGTTTTTTGAATATGAGTTGACTAATACAGTAAAGAAAGGTGAAAAGCAACAAAATTCACAATGGTGAAATGAAACAAGGTATAATAGTTCCCAGTAACCTCTCAATTTTTAGCTTACAAGTTTTTTGAAACATTTCCGTTTGTTCGCTATAGGTTCATAACCTCAGTGAATAAGCCTGTTGATTTTCTTTTTAAGTAACTCTGTCAGCATTATGAAAAATATTGTATGCTTGCGATTTGTTTGCTATGGCATTTAATTTCTGCTCCCAGAATGTAACCCTGCTGTTTTGCTGCGGCTGGTGGCAATGAGTCAAGGTTTTTAAAAGAATGTGAGAAAGCCCCAATGCCCTGCCGACACATGCAAACTAAATCATGCAAGTCACTCAAAACTGAACACATGCTGAGCAAAAACTGAACGTCTAGAATTATTCTCTGTAGCGGGGATGGGAAAAAAAAGGTAATTTGCCACAATTAGTTACCGCAATATGACACACCAAAAGTGGAGCACATATTGCTGACTTGCTTTGCCATGTCCAATAGCAGGATAATGGCTGTTACATGACTATTTTCAGAACGTTTAACGGCTTTGAAAGCCAGGGGAGGGCTTGTAATATTCAGGCCGGGAGGCTGGAATAAGTGAGGGGTCGATACACAGCAGCCTGATTTAAAATGTTTGCATTAGGCTGTTAAAGAAAATAAACCAACTGGGGTTTTAGTAGTGCACACATGAGTTTTTTTTTTTTTTGTACTATTCCTGCTTAAAGAAGAAATATCATTGAAATAAAAACAAGTTGTATTTAAGTTAGGTTTAGGTGAAAGGTTTAAAGCAAGCTTATACTTTGAAAAAAATATACCAATGGTATATCCTCCGCACCAAAAGGTGTGTAATAGTATTGTTGGGTATTAAAACAAAGGAGCAGCTGCTATAGCAAAAAAGGTATATGGATGTCAGTAATAGCCTTAGCTAAGGCTACCTACAGTGCTTGCTAAATCAACTCAAGATTATATTCTACTGGTTTGTGTGTGACTTGTTGCAATCAATAATACAAGTGCTTGGTGCAATAAATAATAACAATAAGAATTATATATACATAAAAGAAGTTGTGAACTGAGTAGAGTGCCAATCTTTCAATTTCAAACAGTGTATGCATCAATTGATAAATAAATATCCATTAAAATAAATAATTGAATATATAAATAATGTGTGCAAATTAGTGATAAAGAATTAATAAATATTGTGAAAGTGTTCCAAATGGGTTTATATCAAGTCCATTAATAAGGTGACTGTAGTGACAAAAAGTTCAAATAAAATGTTTCTTGTGCACAGTTTGCTTTTCCGCTGCACTTAAGTGAAGGTGCTCAATGTGGATTCTTATCAGATTCGCCTTGTGACTTTTGAGTGGCTCTGGTTCCTTTCCACCGTGGTATAGGTAAATTAGGTAACTTACCAGATTCCGTGGGTCTTATGTGCCTTACAGCACTAAGACCATTTGCGCTTGTTTGGCTCCCAGGCCAAGGTGGGTTCCCCCATAGTCCCTCAGTGTGGGAATGGTAACGGATAGCTCCTTCTCTCTCCCCATATCAATGAAGGCCCAGGGTGTGAAAGAAAATGCCCAGACAGTATAATATTTCTTAAACAGTTTATTACCCATCCATGGGTTAAATAAGACAAGCAGGTAAAAGTTAAACGTGATAGTCTCAGAGAGAGGTAACGCTACATGCAGAGCAGTGAGTGGAGAGTTCCGGTTTGCGTTCCACCTGTGTAGCGGGTGTCACGCCGTGCGGTCCAGTATTACGCGTTTCGTCACTTCCTGTGACGTCTTTAGAGGATGGACAGCATGTATTGCAGTGATCTTTTATAAGCGGTAGTCGCCGCCCTTCACTCTGCCTTATCAATTCACGGGACTGTCCCCACTGTATAAACAATGCTTTAAAGGACCTCGTGTCACCCTCCTTGTTCCGGCGGAAGGAAACACATATGTAGTATTAGCTGGAAGTAGCAATAAACTCTAAAATCATATCATCATACGTCCAATGGTATATGTGGCCGGTGTAGCATTAAAAATTAAGCATAAAAATCAAACAAACAGAATCTAAAATAGATTTTAAGTAAAATAATTCCCATAATCATTAAGGGATGCTATATACAGTGGGGACGAAGAGGATGAAGACGTCACAGAAAGTGACGAAATGCGTAAAACTAGACCGGACGACGTGACGCCTGCTACGCAGGTGGAACGCAAACCGGAAGTCTCCGCTCGCCACTCTGCATGTAGCATTATCTCTCTCTGAGACTGTCACCATTACTTTTTTCCTGCTTGTCTTATTTAACCCATGGATGGGTAATAAACTGTTTAAGCAATATTATACTACGTGGAGCATTTTCTTTTACACCCTGGGCCTCCATTGATACGGGGAGAGAAAAGGAGACATCCATTACCATCCCCACACTGAGGGACCAAGGGGGAACCCACCTTGGCCTGGGAGCCAAACAAGCGCGAATGGTCTTAGTGCTGTAAGGCACTATGGTCTTAGTATTGTAATGGATATTTATTTATCAATTGATGCATACACTGTTTGAAATTGAAAGATTGGCACTCTACTCAGTTCACAACTTTTTTATGTATATATAATACTTATTGCTATTATTTATTGCACCAAGCACTTGTATTATTGATTGCAACAAGTCACACACAAACCAGTAGAATATAATCTTGAGTTGATGATAACAACATTTAGCAAGCGCTGTAGGTAGCCCTAGTTAAAGCGTATACTTTGTCTGGACTAGGGAATCTAACATGTTCTCTTGATAGTAGGCCTCACAAAGGAGTCTGCACTCACCAGCCACTTTATTTGGTACACCTGTTTAATTGCTTGGTAAAACAAATTGATAATCAGCTAACCACATGGCAGCAACTAAATGCATTAGGCATCTAGACTTGCTCAGATTCAAACCAAGCATCAGAATGGGGTAGAAAGGGTTTTTAAGTGACTTTGAATGCGGAATGTTTTTTTGTGCCAGATGGGCTGGTCTGAGTATTTAAAAAACTGCTGATCTACTGGGATTTTCACACACAACCATCTCTAGAGTTTATAGAGAAAGGTATAAAAAAAAAAAAAATATCCAGTGAGCAGCGGTAATGTGGACGGAAATGCTTTTTTGAGGTCGGAAGAGAATGGGCAGACTGGTTTGAGATGATAGAAAGGCAAGCAAGGTCCATCTCTGAACGCACAACACATCAAACCTTAAAACGTAACCACTTTTGTTGAGAAAAAACATTCCCTCTGGGTGTTCTTCTTTACATTGCAGGGATTGTAAAAAACTTTGTTGCAGATTCCTACCTTTTATTATTCTGAAGAAATTATTGTTTTCTCCTCTGCTGAGTGGGTCTAATGGGAGTGGTTTCATAATTACCTATCAGCTGTGACAGCTGCAGGGAACTTGCTGGGCCTGCATCCTTTTAGACATGTTCATATTGGGAGTATCTCACCAAAAAATTTCATTTTTGTAGCAGGCGATGCCTGAAATCTGACTTGTATCTTAGTGTAGACTTCTGGGAAAATTGGTGAGCCAATCACACAAGCAGGAAATTATGTTTCTGGAGTGTGGTCAGTATACATTCTGTGTACAGAACAGCTCCAGGTAGCCATATTGCATTGCATTTTCAGAAAATTCAGTGGTGGTGTAATTTTCTTGGCACACTTTTGGCCCCTTATTACCAATTGAGCATCGTATAAATGCCACAGCCTACCTGAGTATTGTTGCTGACCATGTGCATCCCTTTATGACTACAGTGCACTCATCTTCTGATGGCTACTTCCAGCAGGATAATGTCACAAAGCTCAAATCATCTCAAACTGGTTTCTTGAACATGACAATGAATTTACTGTACTCCAATGGCCTCCACAGTCACCAAATCTCAATACAATAGATGTTGGGATGTTGTGGAATGGGAGATGCAGATCATAGATGTGCAGTCGACAAATCTGCAGCAACTGCGTGATGCTATCATGTCAATATGGACGAAAATCTCTGAGGAATGTTTTCCAACACCTTAAATCTATGCCACGAAGAATTATGGCAGTTCTGAAGGCAAAAACGGGAGCCGTCCCGCTACTAGCAAGGTGTACCTAATAAAGTGGGCGGTGAGTGTATACTTACCATTGCCAGGGTCTACTGCTGCTATAATGCATCCATGCAGAACTGAAAAACTCCTGTGCAGGGGACATTGTCACTTGTTTCCCCATAACTGGAAGTAATGAGCTTTTGATAAACTGTGGTGACAGGTCTCATGGAAGTAAGTATAGATTTATGGTGCCTAGTATGCCAAGCCAAGCCTATTGCATGCTCACGTGCACTGACATTAATTAACCTGTTCCGGACCGCCCGCCGCAGATATACTGTGGTAGGCAGCCCCTCCTGCGCGAACCGACGTAGCCCTACCGCGCACATGCTGCTAGGGGGCGAGCGCATGCCGTCGGCAGCGCGCTCCCGCCCCCACTCGGCAGTCCGATTGCTGCCGGCCACCCATGATCGCTCCCCGCTTAGAGAGAGCGGTTAGCTGTTGTAAACACAACTGACCGTTCTTCTCTCTGAATGATCACAGAGCACCTGTGATTCTATATTAGATCACAGGTCTCTGTAGTCATTTCAAAAGCCCATCCCCACCACAGTTAGAAACACTCTCCTAGGCTTACATTTAACCCCTTGATCACCTACTGTGTTAACCCCCTCCCTGCCAGTATCATTATTACAGTAACAGTGCATATTTTTAGCACTGATTACTGTAGTAATGTCACTGGCTCCCCCAAAACTGTCAAAAACATCAGTTAGGGTCCGATCTGTCCGTTGCAATGTCGCAGTCCCGCTAAAAATCGCAGATTGCCGCCATTACTAGTAAAAAAAAAAGACATAAATCTTTCCAGTAGTTAGTAAACGAGATAACTTTTGCGCAAACCAATCAAAATACGCTTATTGCGATTTTATTTTACAAAAAATATGTAGCAGAAAACAAATTGGCCTAAAATGTAAAAAAAAAAATAGATTTTTACTTTTATTTTTTTGGGGAATGTTGTATAGCAGAATGTGAAAAATATTGTTTTTTTTCAGAATTGTGGCTCTTTTTTTGTTTATAGCGCAAAAAAAAAAAAAATCGCACAGGTGATCAAATACCACCAAAAGAAAGCTATATTTGTTGGAAAAAAAGGACATCAATTTTATTTAGGTGCAGTTTTTCACGACCGCACAATTGTCCGTTAAAGTAACGCAGTGCCGAATTGCAAAAAATGGCCTAGTCGCTAAGGGGGCAAATCCTCCAGTCCAGAACTGGTTAATGCATGCTCTGAGCTGAGGGCTTGCCTTTAAAGGACATCACATTCTACAGTCTGGTTGCATGCCCTAGTGCTTACTTAAATTGTAAATCTACACCAGCACAAAACAAAATAAATAAATGTGACTTGAAAGTATATAACAAACTCGTACTGTATACCCAACATGTCAAAAATGTATACCAAAACCAAAAATATAAGAGAGTTGCACATCTTCCAGCCTAAATAAGCCAAATATATAAAGAAATAAAAATAGACCATGTTCTTTTAACTGTCTAATGAAAATAAACAATTCTAATCAAAAATCTCTAGAATTTAATCCTAATTAAAAGTGCCCAGGGCAAACAAATAGATTAACAATAAACAATTCAGCAAAAAGTCCATGATATGCAGTCCTTAAGTGCTCAGTGCAAAGAAATGCATCCAAATGTTTAGGAATGTGACACCCAGGAGAATAGTGCTCTTCCTCTCTTTCCCAATAGAAGCACACCACACTTACTCTCGAAGAAGGTCAAACTTGCCTGAAGTATCCCAAACAGGTGTTCCCATATACTATACATCTGTTAGGTTTTTAGTCAACTGATGGTATCCTGTAAACATGGATGATTGGATCTGCCCATATATTTTTTGGTACTCCTGTGCCTTTAAGACTTTAAAACTTCCCTCACAAGGGAAAAATGTAAAGGAACCTCTCATAGAGTATTCTTATCCATTAAGAAAAAAAAAAAAATCTAAATTGCACTAACATCAATACAATATGCTCAGGCATGTAACAGCATGGAAATGGAAACTGAAAGTGCCAGTTTGCACTCCAACGACTAGAAATGATGTGTCACGCAAGTCACCTCCAACGCGTTTTGTCAGCAACGTCTGCTGTCATCAGGGGTACCCTAGGTTGCAGATGTTGCTAACGAAAGTGTCATACATTTCTGGTAAGTGCGGTGTGCTTTTATTAGGAAAGAGAGGAAGAGCACCATTTTTCTGGGTGTCACTTTCCTTCACATTTGGATGCATTTATTTGTACTGACCAATTAAATTAAGGGCTGCATATCATGGACTTTTTGCACAATTGTTTATTGTTTTTTTTTTTTTTTTAGGCTTTTTATATATTTGTTTGCACTGAGCACTTTAAGACTGAATTCTAGAGATTTTGGATATAACTGGTTATTTTTTTTTTTTTTTTAGACATTTACGAGAGCGTAGTCTATTTTTATTTCTTTATACCTAGTGATTACTTGGCTTAAGGATTCAATATTCCAGCATGATTTGGATTCTCTTTATAGCCAGCTGCACCTGTTTGATCTCAACTGAACTCCACCTACAACTATCCTGCTTATGGGGATAGCCCCATCCGTAAATTATGTTTCAGCTCATGTCTGGAAACTCTATTGCTCTGACCCTTTACTTGACCCTAAGTAGCATATTTAAATATTTTTTTAAGGCTTAGTGCCGGTTCACACTTGTGCGTGTGCGGGGTTCGCATGTAATGTCGGAGCGCACTGCTCCGACATTACATGCGATCGGCTGTGCGGTGCGAGTTTAGCCATACAGTTTGTATGGCTAAATTCGCATCGCACCCGCAGCAAACACGCACAGGAGGCATTTTTGCAGCCGCATCAGGATCGGATCGCACAGCGGTTCACACTTGTGCGATCCGATCCTGTGCGAACTGCATGATCGCACTGCAATATGCGATCAAACTGGGGGTGTCGTTAAGATTACATTGACACCCCCAGCATATCGCATATGGCAGTGTGAACTGCCGGGGGTGCGGGTGAGATGCGGGAACAGGCTGCGAATTCGCAGCCTTCCCGCATCGCATAAGTGTGAACCGGCACTTAGATATACAGTATCTAGCCCGTCCCTGACTTCTCTGGATATCCCATAAGTACTTATCTGGCTACTGTTAGGGAAACAGCTATTCTGTTCAAAATTAATTGTCTACTGTAAAAACCCTGGAGGAACCTGGGACACGCATGTTATACATATGTGAAAGGCTGCTGCTGCAGACAAAAGCTTTGCAACAGTGGTCGTTGGTCCTTAAAGTATAACTAAAGGCAAAACCTGTGGAGAGGGATTAGAACCCCTGTCAGTTTTTTTGCTGTCGGTGCCCCCATTACGGAGATTCATCCTCTCTATTTGTCCTGTTTACCATTATCATTGAAAGTAAAAGTAAAAGAAAATCCCAAATTTTGGGTTGTCCCTAGAAAAGTAATAGAGGGGAAATCTTCCAATAAGTACACAGTTCTGGTGGCTTGGAGGTCCCCAAGGAATCCCCTTAATTTGCAGCAATTTCCTCTCACTTCCTGTTTGGCTGTGGGACAGGAAGTGAAGAGAAATCTCCACAATGAGACACAGATGGCAAAAATAAATTTGACAGGGATTATAACCCTCCCTTGCTTTATCCAAAATGAAAAAACGAAAGGTTTTGCCTATAGTTGTAATTTAACATCTGAACTATCCCTTATAAATAGGAGCCCTATTAAGAAAAATATACATACTTAATAGGACAGGGAATATGTAATTGGTCAAATGAGCATTTGAACATTCTGAGGAGATTGGCATCCCTTTGAAACCAAATGTCCAGTGCAATTACCAGAGTAAAGCCAATTCATCTAGAAACCAGAAAAACTTCAACACAAATGTAAACAAAAGTGAAGTTGGAGTGGCAAATCCATCATCCATCTACTGTGGATTGTGTTTTTTTGTCTCAGAATTATTGTAGAGATAACGGTTTCACCTTCCTGCTCCCAACTCCCGAGAAAGGATCATCTGCATTTATCCAACTGACCAGAGATGGTATCCGTTGGAGAAGGACCTTCAACCTACTGTACAGAAGACAGCCAAAATCCACTTGGTTTGCAACTTGTGTTTGACTATTATCTGGATTCTAAGTCCTAAGAACATTTACAGTTCATTCAGGTCACAACTCTCCTCACCAGGTCTTTCTTTCTATATCTCACAGCTTCTTTAGCAGTGATAGAACAACTAAAGGCTCACACTGTAGGAAACTTGAACTTAAAATGTATTTAATCAACTGTCTTTTTATACAGTAAGGAAGCAGGGGAGGTAATTATTTCTACTCTTGCTGTTTATTTCATTAGCAACTACGCTGAGGTGACGTATTACATGCACTACTCAGGAGTTTGTTAGGTACTAACATACTGCACCCCAATGACTGGGTGGACTGCTTGCTAGGAGATGAGCCTACATTGTTGCTGGGGACAGGCCCTGCCACAGGAGAAAAGAAATTTAAATTAAAAACTTGCAGCACAACACACAAAACTGAATAATATCTCTACGAATAAACAGTAATGAAAACAGGTTCTAGCTGTCCTATATTGCAGCCTTTTTCAACTAGTGAGCCCAGGCACCATGGGGTGCCTTCAGGGGGGCCTCAGCAAAATACCTAGACATTGAACAAAAACTGTATACAGACCAGGGGGTGGGGCAAGCCTGCCTATTAGTTACACAAAACCACAGGTTTTCATTGTGTACCATTAAAACCTTCCAGCCACCAGTGTCCTAACAACCAATGACATCATTGGTTCATAGGGAGAATGTTGGGCACTTGCCCCTCTTCTTCAGCACCAGGGTCACATTAGCTTAATGAGGGAGAGTAACCGAGGGAGAAGAGAAACATTGGAATCTTTCCAAACTAATTAGTATCAGTGCGCAAAGATGTATTTGCTTTGGAAGAACACACAGACATAACATCAAGGAACATAAGGAAGATAGTTTCTGCACACCTGTGGGACATCATTTTTCACAACCGGACCACACTATAGAAGACCTCAATGTTTTAGTTCTTAAAGGGAATTTCAGAACTATCCAGGAAAGGAAAACTTTTGAATTAAGAATGATACTCCTTTTTGACACAAAAAATAACGGCTTAAATTTAGACATGGGTTTCCTTACTCATTATCCCACAGTTTTACGACCCCCTCTGTGACTATCTCCCCCACCTTCCCCCCTGTCTTCAGCTCTCCCTCTGTCTTATCTCACTAACTATGCTAGTTTTATTACCATTGTTTATGTTTGATTGGTTTTCTCTTTTATTTTTTCCTTTGGGTTAGAGATTCTGTGTCTTCTTACCATTCTGCTAAACAATTTGTTAATCAGTACTGCTTGGATCTTGAAGAAGGGGACTTACTCCGAAAGCTTGTCCTGAAAAATGTTATGTTAGTGTAAATAAAAAAAGTATCACGGACAGTACTCAATTGTCTCTTTGGAAGAATAAATCACTGCTAATGTTGGGTGTCCATCATGTGTGGATGTTGCTATGATATGCAAAGCTATTAGTTGAGTTTTTTTTACGTTTTAGAATAGGATGCTTCGAGATTGTGTGGAATTTTGAAGGGTGCCTTGACTGAAAAAAGGTTGCAAAACACTGCTCTATTGTACTAAACAGTTTTTATCACTATTTGTATCTGTCTTGTCTTTGTATTTTTGTTGTGTCCTCACCAGGACAGAAAGTGAGAGCAAATCTCCCCATGGGACTACAGTCAGCAGTAGAAGCTGACAAATGTTCTAACCCTTTCCTTACACTACCCCCCCATAAAAAAAGGAACGTTTTGACGGAAGATACACCCCTGACAATTCTAGTACTCCCTTCCGAATCTAGGAGTGAGATACATCTGATAAATGGCCTATGGCTCTTACTGACATTATTTTTTTTATTATCTATCATCCAAATGAGTCACAGATAGAAATCTTTCTTCAAGCTGCTGGTTTCTCTAAAAGATAGCTGCACTGAATTATAGTTTAACATTTAATGGAGCATGGAAGATAGAAACAGCTGCTTACCGGGATTATTGGGTGAGTACTTGCAACGCAAGGTGTATTTCAGCCCAGCACTGCTTGGACAGAAGAGCGTAAAGACAGCCGTGTAAAAATGAATAGAGGATGGAAATGAGATGCCATGCTTTATATGCCTTATGGGCAGGGTGTTCTGCAACATATGAGGATTCCTGATGGCACAGTTCATATTAACATTTTTTAGCCAAATTCATTTTTACACAGGCGATTAGGCTTGAAAAGGTCTTGCTGGGCTCTCATATCTTTGAACAAATTTCAATAATCTTGAAAATGAAATGCAGAAAGAAAAATTGTGTTCAAGTTACAAATGATTTGAGGGGTTGCTGTAACAGAGACCGGGGGTCAGATAACAATGAGTGATGACAGGCATGGTAAAAAGTAAACCATAGTATAAAGTGCATTTAAAGAAAACATGTATATGATGTAAATCTGAACTCCAGCAGCTATCCAACCACCCTTTAATCCATTTATGCATCCAATCAATATAAATTAAAACCAAGTTTGATAATTTAGGTCATACACCTTGAACACTTCAATGAAGCACCTTGCATGAATGCCGTATGTCCCAACCGCTCTTGAGAGCAAAATCCTGCCAGGACTGTAGCCACTGTTGTGTAAAATAAAGCTTCTTAATAATTATCAGGAACTAATAAGTACCATGTAACTAAACTATCATTATAGTATTTGCCCTGTTTCTTTAATGGGCAGATTAAAGGCGTGAGACTAGCAGTAAAAAAAAAAAAAATCAGTTTCAATTTTTTTTTTCCTGCAAATTCTGTATTTATCAAGAGAGGTCCTCGAGACAGTTTACATGAGTATAAATGTACAGTTAACCATGGGTACCTGGAAAGAGACAATGCTAAAGGAAACCTGTTCCAACGACACCCATTGTTTGAGGTCTGAATGCTAATGCCAATCAAAACGTTGCATTAAATGAGACAACAGAATTGAATTAGGTGGTATATGAGGGAGGGTGATGCCCCTGTGTAGTTTTGGTAAACAGAGAAGAGGCTGTTTAAGGGGAGGCTATTGGTTAGCACAAAAAAATTTGGTGAAAAGAGAATTGACCTGTTTCAGGAAGTTTGTAGAGATATTGACTAGCAGGGCTCGAAGAAGATATAGGAACTTGGGAGGGATCGCCATTTTAAGGATACTACAGAGGGCAAACCAGGAGAACATTCCTAACTACCACCCCAAATGGCAGGGCCAGACCTTGTGAAGAAGGAGTGGGAAGTTTTACTTTCTTCACAACTTTAGGTTGGGGGGGATTGAGAGTCCCTGGGTATTTAATGGTCCAGGAAGCAACCTAAACTTGAAGTTCTGTTTCAACAGGCTTGTTAGACAGGACGACATGGTGAGCCACAAAGCTTCAGATTTATGATAGTTGGTTTTCAAGTGAGCGAGTTTTTCGTAAATATCAAATTCCTTAGGGGGGTTGGGGAGTGGGGGTTAATGAGGGAGAATAACAAATCCTCTGCATATTCCTACCTCGTATATTCTGTGCCATCTCTTCTTTTCAAGCCTGAGGCATGAAAAGAAGAGAGGAGAGCAGGCAGCCCTGTCTTGTTCCATTGGGTATGGTGAAGGATTTTGAGAGGACCCTGTTAACCCTCACCATTGCTGAGGAGATTTCGCAAGCCCAATATGCAAAACCAAGGTGATGAATGACCATTTTACCTTATCAAATGCCTTTTCAGCATTAGTTGTCAACCAGAGATCGGTGCTTTGGCACCAGGCAGTATTAATAAATAAAGAAGTTGCAAAGTCAGAAGGTTTTTTTTTTTATCTTAATGCATTCTATGCCGTCCGAGATTCTCCCTCCTGATTGGCTGAGACACAGCAGCAGTGCCATTGGCCATTGGCTGCTGCTGCTGTCAATAAAAGTCAGCTAGCAAATCAGGAGACAGAGATGGCGGGGCCAGGTCAGGTCTTTGTGTTTGAATGGATACAGGGAGCTGTGACTCAGCTCTGGTGCCCCCATAGCATGCTGCTTGCTGTGGGGGCAGTGAACAGGAGGGAGGGGCCAGGAGAGCATACCAGGGACCTGACAAGAGGAGGATACGGGCTTCTCTGTGTAAGTCCACTGCAACAGAGCAGGTAAGTATAACATGATTTTTATTTTTATTTAAAAAAAAACAGATTTTACAATCGCTTTAAGATATAATGTCACCTCATGCGTCTGCAAAAGAGCAGTGCATTTTGGTTGCTAGTGCAGGAAAGCATGCGATTTACAAGCCCACGACAGTGTGAACCTAGTCTTTTTACCAATGCTCTTTCTTCAGCCTGCCATGGTGCACCAGTAGCTGTTCTACACAGACCTTTCTGTGTTCTGTGGCACCCCATGCCTTATTCCTCAACCCCTAACCACACACACATGGCTGCTACATCTTTCAAAATAAAACTAGGTCAGGGTTCAAGTATTAGTCACACCTTGTACTGATTCTAAGGAAGCATTCCACCAGGAACCGACCACAAAAGTGCCTAGTAAAGTTAAAAGAGAAGTATGGGTTCTAGGTAAAAAAAAAAAAAAAAAAATCATACTGACTGCATCTGTCAAACCCCCCGCTTCTAAGACTGAGAACTGAGTGATCAAAGACCAATGATCAGTTCTCAGCTTTCAGGGAGCAGAGAGACTGTCAGTCACCGGCTCTCTGCTCTGCCCCTCCAGCGCTTACAGGAGCTCCAAGCTGTGGAGGGAGGGTAGCGGCTGGCTCAGGCTCTCAGCAGCTCACTGACATCTGAGTGGATCCCAACCATATGATCTATTCAGAGCCTGGACTAGTTCTGTGAAGTCAGCCAACAGCTGGCTTTAGCTTTCTCTTTGCTGAAAACAGGTCACAGGAGTGCACAACGAACTGCACTCCTGTGATCAATAGGAGAAGTACAGCCAAAAAAAGCTTTAGCAATATTTCTCTTTTAAAATGCATATCCGGCCAAAAAGGTTAGAAACCCAACCAGTTTTTTATTTCCATCTGTGTCGCTTTTAGGAAGCTTTCCCTTTTCTTTTTGTCCAGATGACACAGGAAGAAATGGAAAGTCATGCATTTTACAGTTGTCACCAGAACAGAGGTGGGGACATCTTTCATTAGGGATTACTGTTATGTTGGCAACTATCTAGGGTTTTTTTTTTAGTTGTGTTTCTGGGACAGGAAGTGAAAGGAAATCCTTTCAGTCCTCCATCCAAATCTAAACTCAAATAAATGGCTACATACACACCTAAATATATAAGGTATAAATAAGAGGTCTTTTTTCCAACAATCATTCAAACCAACTGAAACATCTGGAAGTGGAAAGAAAATGTGTTGCTAGGTACCTTTAAGATGACAGGAAATCCAAACATTACTTAATAGGGGTATATTCCTATTTTTTTCTTTCATTGTTACCACGTCCATTAGAGCATTTTTCCTCTCCGCGTATACCATTCTCATCCAGGCCTTCATACATTTCAATTTCTATTCCACCCATTGTTGTGTAATTATGCATTTTGTTCATTAAAGTGTAGGCCTCAGCCTTGACTCTATGTTTCCATGGCAACTATGAAATGCAATGCAGACCATTGTGTACATTTTCTACGTACTTCATTCAAGGTTCTTCTTTTCTGCACTGGAGATAGCAGTGAAAGCAGGTTTTTGCCTTATATCATTGATGCAGAATGAAAAGAACATTACATGAAACAAAAGACCTGATTTACTAAGGCCATAAGTTCACTCGACGAGCTGCCAATCCCCGGGGATTCAGCAGGCATGCCTGCTGTGCATGAAATGAATGTGCATGTCTGGTTCAAGACCATGTTAAAATTAAAGTTGAGCGTCTAAGGAGATTGTTGGAAGGCCTGATTCCAAACATACATCACCTCACTTTACAGTGGCAAGCAAGAGATTTTAAAATTGAGTAATATTATTTTTCTTTCTTATTCCTACACTGGATCATTTTTGTTAAGTTTTATAAGCTGAAAAACATTTTATTACATAGGGTAAAAACAAAATAAATATGGAATCTGGTATTTAAAATGAATGCATAGCCACATTATTTTTTTCTTTTTGGATAGCGTAGGAAAAACGTAGAATGCCTGTAAGGTTTTTTTTGCTGTATACTCTCTCTTTATATATATATATATATAGATAGATAGATAGATAGATAGATAGATAGATAGATAGATAGATAGATAGATAGATAGATAGATAGATAGATAGATAGATAGATAGATAGATAGATAGATAGATAGATAGATAGATAGATAGATAGATAGATAGATAGAAATATAGATTTATGTAGCTAGATATATAGATTGTAAGCTCTGGCGAGCAGGGCCCTCTAATTCCTCCTGTATTGAACTGTATTGTAACTGTATTGTCTTCCCTCATATTGTAAAGTGCTGCGCAAACTGTTGGCGCTATATAAATCCTGTATAATAATAATAGATAGATAGATATATATATACACTATATTACCAAAAGTACTGGAACGCCTGCCATTAAACGCACATGAACTTTAATGGCATCTCAGTCTTAAGTTCATAGGGTTCAATATTGAGTTGGCCCACCCTTTGCAGCTATAACAGCTTCAACTCTTCTGGGAAGGCTGTCCACAAGGCTTAGAAGTGTGTCTATGGGAATGTTTGACCATTCTTTCAGAAGCACCCATTTTCCATCCCTAGTGTCATGTGACTCCTTAGTGTTACAAGGTCTCAGGTTTCAATGGGGAGCAGGTGTGTTAAATTTGGTGTTATCGCTCTCACGCTGGTCATTGGAAGTTCAACATGGCACCTCATGACAAAGAACTCTCTGATGATCTGAAAAAAAGAATAGCTGCTCTACATAAAGATGGCCTAGGCTATAAGAAGATTGCCAAGACCCTGAAACTGAGCTGCAGCATGATGGCCAAGACCATACAGTGGTTTAACAGGACAGGTTCCACTCAGAACCGGCCTTGCTATGGTCGACCAAAGAAGTTGAGTGAACGTGCTCAGTGTCATATCCAGAGGTTGTCTTTGTGAAATAGATGTATGAGTGCTGCCAGCATTGCCACAGAGGTTGAAGGGGTGGGGGTCAGCCTGTCAGTGCTCAGACCATACGCCGCACACTGCATCAAATTGGTCTGCATGGCTGTTTCGTCTCAGAAAGAAGCCTTTTCTAAGATGATGCACAAGAAAGCCCATAAACAGTTTGCTGAAGAAAAGGAGACTAAGAACATGGATTACTGGAACCATGTCCTGTGGTCTGTTGAGACCAAGATAAACTTATTTGGTTCAGGTGGTGTCAAGTGTGGGTGGCGGCAACCAGGTGAGATGTACAAAGACAAGTGTGTCTTGCCTACAGTCAAGCATGGTGGTGGGAGTGTCATGGTCTGGGGTTGGATGAGTGCTGCGGGCACTGAGGAGCTACAGTTCATTGAGGGATACATGAATGTCAACATGTACTGTGACATACTGAAGCAGAGCATGACCCCCTCCCTTCGGAGACTGGGCCGCAGGGCAGTATTCCAACATGATAACGACCCCAAACACACCTCCAAGATGACCACTGCCTTACTAAAGAAGCTGAGGGTAAAGGTGATGGACTGATCAAGCATGTCTCCAGCCTAAACCCTATTGAGATTCTGTTGAGCATCCTTAAACGGAAGGTGGAGGAGCTAACATCCACCAGCTTTGTGATGTTGTCATGGAGGAGTGGAAGAGGACTCCAGTGGCAACCTGTGAAGCTCTGGTGAACTCCATGAACTCCATGGGTTAAGGCAGTGCTGGAAAATAATGGTGGCCACACAAAATATTGACACTTTTGGCCCAATTTGGACATTTTCACTTAGGGGTGTACTCACTTTTGTTGCCAGGGATTTAGACATTAATGGCTGTGTGTTGAGTTTTTTTGAGGGGACAGCAAATTTACAGCAAAACATTTCTGGTGCCCATACCTTTGGTGCCTGGTGCCTACCTTACCCTATTGCCTCTAGTTTTTCCTACCTTCATTGCATTCAGCTCTACAGCCTCTGCCAGACTCTTCAGCATTTACTTTCAGGAAACTTTCAAGAATGTCAGATGCTGGTGTCCCTTGCAACATACTGTGGTTCCATTTTCTGACTCCCGACATCATGAAGGATATGGGGTGGGAGGATGAAACCCAATAGAAATGGTCAAGCCCCAAACACACAGTAAGAATCACGCTGTCATTGCGGTCCTTCTCAAGGTGGACCCTGTTCACTTGGTCCTGATGCTTGTTTGGTGCATGAAATATTTCAGGCACTGGCGGCTTATCAGTGCTGCTGGACTTTGCTTAGTACCCTTAAACACCTGGAAGAGACCGCCACTGGCCACAGTACACCATGGTGTATGGGGTGCCGAGCAGTAGCTTCAGACTGGGAGAGGAATATCACTAGTGGACGCAAAACAGATGACATGCTTGCGAATGCAGATCTCGCCATACCTTCTAAGCTGCACCCACTACTCGTATTTCAGTAGGCTCTTTCTACTCAGGCTGCAACTGCAGGGTGCTGGCAGAGATGTTGGCTGGGGTTGGAGGGAATTACTATTGAACACTAGGGATGATCGAACTTTTGAAAAGTTCGGTTCGACCAGAACACCCGAACTTCACGAAAGTTCGGTTCGGATTTCAGAACCCCATTGAAATCAATGGGACCCGAACTTCTGTAATAAAAAAACACCATTTTTAAGCCCTAAAACCCAATAAATGCCCCTAAAAAGTGCCTAGGGTTCTGGGTCATGCCCCAGGGACTATTAATCACACAAAAAAAAGTTCTTAAAAATTGTCGTTTTTGATAGATAGCCAATTATTGAAAAAATTAAAAAAAAAAAAAAAAAAAAAGAGATTTCTTTGGATTTAGTGTCTGGGGGGTCTAAAAGGTGTACCTGTGAAGTTTCAGCTCTGTAGCATGTCCAGAACCAGAATTACAGCATACCAAACCTTCAAAAATGACTTTTTTGCTTAACCGCACCTTTCTTTTGCTCCTAATCAACGGCTCAGCCAATGTGTATGATGGGGACATAATGCAGTGCACTGGGAACAAGATTAGAGGTTTTTTTTGGAAAAAGGTGCTGTCTCTTTAAATGTGCATATAATTAACGGGTGTATTTCCACAATGGGGCTTTTATTACCAAATGTTTCAAGAAGTCCAAAGATGTATGTAATTGCACTTTATTTCATGTAAAATGGTGTTTGGTGCACTTTAACTTGAAATCTCACAAGAAACAGACATATATGCACGGATACATTGAGGGTTAGGGGTAGGGGCCACAATGTAGTGCAGAGTAAACAAGATTAGAGATGTTTTGGATGAATACTGTTGTCTCTTGACTTTGAATAGAAGTAAAGGATGCTTAAAAATTGGGCATTTGGTGGTGCGGACGATGCCTTGACACCATATCCCTATGAAAGTGCTGGTAATGAAAGCAATAATTGCCTTTGTAAGGAAAAAAATTACAATGATATGCATCTGTGTGACAGGTGCGCAAAAATTGTTGTTTGGGTGTTGGCGGA
Organism: Pelophylax lessonae; assembly: GCF_965119305.1. Classification (NCBI taxonomy): domain Eukaryota; kingdom Metazoa; phylum Chordata; class Amphibia; order Anura; family Ranidae; genus Pelophylax; species Pelophylax lessonae. The sequence continues at coordinate 465,374,727 of NC_138771.1, read as the reverse complement.
GCCATACCACTGTAAGCCCAAAGAGCTGGTGTTGAAGAAGGCGTAAAAATTATGAAGGTGTGCACCTGTGGAACAGGTGCGCAAACATGGTAGTTTTGGTGTTGGCGGAGCCTCCCCACCATAACCCCAAAGAGCTGGCTTTGAAGGAGGCCCAAAAATTGTAAAGGTGTGCACCTGTGGAACAGGTTCGCAAACATGGTAGTTTTTGTTTAGCATAGCCTCCCCACCTTAACCCCAAAGAGCTGGTGTTGAAGGAGGCCCAAAAATTGTAAAGGTGTGCACCTGTGGAACAGGTGCGCAAACATTGTAGTTTTTGTTTTAGCATAGCCTCCCCACCTTAACCCCAAAGAGCTGGTGTTGAAGGAGGCCCAAAAATTGTAAAGGTGTGCACCTGTGGAACAGGTGCGCAAACATTGTCGTTTTTGTTTTAGCATAGCCTCCCCACCTTAACCCCAAAGAGCTGGTGTTGAAGGAGGCCCAAAAATTGTAAAGGTGTGCACCTGTGGAACAGGTGCGCAAACATTGTCGTTTTTGTTTTAGTATAGCCTCCCCACCTTAACCCCAAAGAGCTGGTGTTGAAGGAGGCCCAAAAATTGTAAAGGTGTGCACCTGTGGAACAGGTGCGCAAACATTGTCGTTTTTGTTTTAGCATAGCCTCCCCACCTTAACCCCAAAGAGCTGGTGTTGAAGGAGGCCCAAAAATTGTAAAGGTGTGCACCTGTGGAACAGGTGCGCAAACATTGTCGTTTTTGTTTTAGCATAGCCTCCCCACCTTAACCCCAAAGAGCTGGTGTTGAAGGAGGCCCAAAAATTGTAAAGGTGTGCACCTGTGGAACAGGTGCGCAAACATTGTCGTTTTTGTCATAACCAAAATGAGGTTCTGTGAACGTAAAGAGAATGAGAGGAGGGTTTGAGGGTGGCACCATGGTCCAGGCTTAAACTGAGGCTCAACTGCCACATCACAACGATAGCCTAGTCTACAAGGTCTGCATCAGGTGCATCAAAGCTTGATATCCACGACTGATTCATCTTAATGAATGTCAAACGGTCGACTGAGTCGGTGGAGAGTCTAGTTCGATGGTCTGTGACGAATCCTCCTGCTGCGCTGAATGCCCGTTCCGATAGGACACTGGAAGCAGGGCAGGCCAACAACTCCATGGCATACTGGGCCAGTTCTGGCCAGTGGTCTAATCTTAAGACCCAGTATGCCAGTGGATCGGATTCGTCACATAAAAAGCCCTCTGTGTCACTTTGTGCCCTCACGTAATCGTCCACCATGTGATGCAGACGGTGTCGATGCGATGTGGCAGCTGAGAGGCCTGGGCGGTGAGGACTAAAAAAAGACCGAAAGGCATCCGTCAACCGCACGCCTTCTCCAACGCTCCTCTCGTGACCACCAGTAGAATCCATGGTAGGTTGTCCCCGCCCCTGCACCCTACGGGAGTCGGGGAACATGTTCACCAGATTCCTCTTGAGACTGTCCTCAAGGGATTTGATCCTGTGGACTCTATGGGTGGATGGGAAAAGCTCTGAGACTTTACACTTGTACCGGGGGTCAAGTAGGGTGGCCAACCAATAGTGGTTAGTCTCTTTAATGGCCTTGATTCTGGGGTCCTTTCGCAGGCTCTGGAGCATGATGTTTCCCATGCGTCGCAAATTAGCGAAGGCCTGAGAAGCTGACTCCTCGGGGTCACTCATAACGACATTATCTTCAACGGGCTCCTCCTCCTCCCAGCCACGTACTACTCCAAAGTGTCCCGAGGGAGTCAAACTAGGCCTTGCAGATTGCCGCATGTCTTCCTCCTCCTCCTCCTCAAACCCTGCAAAAGTTCCCGCAGAATCGTCCTCCTCCTCCTCTTCCACCCCTGGATCCTGCTCGGGCCTCTGGGAGCTAGGCATAATGGGGTCAGGATTCTCAGGATAAAGGGGGCCTTGAGAGGCAAGGAAGTCCTCCTCTTCCTCCTGCTGCTCTGCCTCCAGTGCCCTGTCCATAATGCCACGCAGAGTGTGCTCCAACAAAAACAGTACCGGTAGGGTGTCACTGATGCATGCGCTGTCCCGGCTGACCATCCTTGTGGCCTCCTCAAATGGCGAGAGGACAGCGCATGCATCCTTAATCAAAAGCCACTGCCGTGGTGAAAAGAAGCCCAGGCGCGCAGAGCCAGTGCTGGTGCCGTACTCGCATAGGTATTCATTGAGGGCCCTCTGCTGCGTGTACAGGCGCTGCAGCATAGCCAAGGTGGAGTTCCAGCGGGTGGGCATGTCACAGATGAGGCGGTGTACCGGCAGGTGAAACTCGCGCTGCACTTCGGCCAAACGTGCAGTGGCACTGTACGACCGCCTGAAGTGACTGCACACCCTTCTTGCCATCCTTAGCACATCCTGCATTCCCGGGTACGAGTTCAAAAACCGCTGTACCACGAGATTCAGGACATGCGCCAGGCATGGCACATGGGTTAACTTTCCCTGACGAAGGGCGGCCAGGAGGTTTGACCCATTATCAGTAACCACCATCCCTGGCTGCAGCTGGCGTGGTGTCAACCACCTCTGGGCCTGTGCCTGCAGAGCCCCAAGAATCTGAGGGGCAGTGTGCTGCCTGTCCCCTAGACACACAAGCTGCAGCACTGCGTGACACCTTTTGGCCTGAGACATAGAATAGCCCTTTGAACGTTTACGTGGTATCTCATCATATTCAAAGGACCATTCTGCAGAGGAGGGCATGGAGGAGGTAGAGGAGGAGGAGCAGGAGGGGGTAGAAGTGATCGATCTACCCGGATCAGCGACACCACCAGCTGTTTGCAGACGTGGGGGCAACACTGGCTGCAGCACCGAGCCCTGGCTACAATCCCTTCCACTGGCAAGCAGTGTCACCCAGTGAGCAGTGACAGAAATGTACCGTCCCTGCCCATGTTTGCTTGACCAAGTGTCAGCCGTCAAGTGTATCTTACGGCTGACTGACTTGGCCAGGGATGACACTACATTGCCTTCCACATGTTGGTATAGGGATGGCAGGGCCTTACGGGAAAAGTAATGCCGACTTGGCACCTGCCACTGTGGAACTGCACATTTTGCGAAGTCACGGAAGGGAGCAGACTCTACCAGGTTAAATGGTAATAGTTGCAGAGCCAGTAGTTTAGCCAAACTACTGTTTAGACGCTGGGCATGTGGGTGGCGGGGAGTATACATTTTTTTTCGTTCCAGCATGTGTGGAATCGAAATTTGGCGTCTAGATGATACAGCTGGTGGTGTGCTGGAGGTAGATGCGACACTGCCTGCTATATCATCATCCCTGCCAGTGGAGGCTGCCAACAGGTGACGAGTGACTATAGCAGGGCCAGGAACAGACTGATGTGCAGGTGGAGCAGGTGGAGCAGATGGAGCATGAGGAGGAGCGCGAGGAGAACTAGGAGGCCGACTGACCAATCTTTGGCCCTTTTGTGGGTTCTTTAAATGCTCCTGCCAACGGGCCGAGTGGTGGGTTGTCAAATGCCTGTTTAGGCAGCTTGTACCCAGGTGGTTGACATTTTTGCCACGTTTTATACCCTTCTTACAAATCTTGCAGATCGCAACTGTTTTATCTGCATGGGATGTCTCAAAAAAGGCCCAGCAAGATGAGGTGTGTATAGTGGCCCGGGAGACAACAGGTGCGGCCTTAGATGGAGTAGGCCGTCTGCTCTCCCCTCTTGTTTGCTCTGCCTCCTCCTCAACCTCAGACCCAACATCTGATTCTATCAAAGACTGAGCATCAGGCCTGGCCTGGGAGACAACAGGTGCGGCCTTAGATGGAGCGGGCCGTCTGCTCTCCCCTCTTGTTTGCTCTGCCTCCTCCTCAAACTCAGACCCAACATCAGACTCCATAAAGGACTGAGCATCAGGCTGGAGTAGATGGCCGACACTGTGGTCAAACAGCTCAGCTGACTCCTCTGCCATGTCTGAAATTGGGTCTAAGGGAGGACATGAGGTGGACATGGACTCATCTGTATTTGTTCTGACAACTGCAGAAGACTGACCACTTTTCTCTGCCTGGGTCACTGTAGTTGCAGATGATGCCGATGATGAGGGTTTGTTCATATAGTCCACCACCTCCTGTACATACTGTGGACGTATAGCTTGGCCACTGCCGGAGAACAATCCAAATGGTGGCCTGGCTGAGGACTGACCACCACGTCCACCCCTGCCTCTAGACACCCTAGAAGCTGTGCCCCTTTCCGCAGCAGGGCCACGTATGCCTTTTCTTGGTCTACCAGGCATATTTCTCAATGATGCGTTGGCAACTGTGTGCGGTGAAAAACGCACACTGCTATGCGACCCACAGTTGTCGCTGGATACAGCACAGCAGTTGCGGTTCACGCACAGTAGCAAAGCCTTTTGCACAGTGGACCTAACGCTTTGAACAACAGGCGTTAGGTTGTCACTGATGCGTTGGCAACTGTGTGCGGTGAAAAACGCACACTGCTATGCGACCCACAGTTGTCGCTGGATACAGCACAGCAGTTGCGTGTCACGCACAGTTGCAAAGGCTTTTGTACAGTGCACCTAACGCTTTGAACAACAGGCGTTAAGTTGTCACTGATGCGTTGGCAACTGTGTGCGGTGAAAAACGCACACTGCTATGCGACCCACAGTTGTCGCTGGATACAGCACAGCAGTTGCGGTTCACGCACAGTAGCAAAGCCTTTTGCACAGTGGACCTAACGCTTTGAACAACAGGCGTTAGGTTGTCACTGATGCGTTGGCAACTGTGTGCGGTGAAAAACGCACACTGCTATGCGACCCACAGTTGTCGCTGGATACAGCACAGCAGTTGCGTGTCACGCACAGTTGCAAAGGCTTTTGTACAGTGCACCTAACGCTTTGAACAACAGGTGTTAAGTTGTCACTGATGCGTTGGCAACTGTGTGCGGTGAAAAACGCACACTGCTATGCGACCCACAGTTGTCGCTGGATACAGCACAGCAGTTGCGGTTCACGCACAGTAGCAAAGCCTTTTGCACAGTGGACCTAACGCTTTGAACAACAGGCGTTAGGTTGTCACTGATGCGTTGGCAACTGTGTGCGGTGAAAAACGCACACTGCTATGCGACCCACAGTTGTCGCTGGATACAGCACAGCAGTTGCGTGTTACGCACAGTTGCAAAGGCTTTTGTACAGTGCACCTAACGCTTTGAACAACAGGTGTTAAGTTGTCACTGTATTTTGCTGCCTAGCAAGCACGTATACCTGCTGTGATAGAGCAGCACTGTGCCACGTGCTCACTAAACAGAACCCTCACACTTTCCCTACAGAAACTAAATTTTCAAATCTAACTAATGTAGTACAAAGTTCCCTAACTACACTAGATATCCCTTTCCACTAAATAGAAAGCTCCATACAGCAGAAGACTGACACTGTCCCTTAAGTTTTTTTTTTTTTTTTTTAACTCTAAGAACCAGCACAATCGCTGTATCTAACTACACTGGCTGTAAGCTAAATACAATTCTGCTATATGGAGCTTTAGAACCACTCGATATGTAGGAAATGTAGTGTAGCAAGCAGGAGTCAGACAGAACTGCTTCAACTCTCTTCAACAGGCTCTGGATAACTGTGCTAGGGGTTAGGCGGGGCCATCTTATATAGTGTGGGGCGTATTCACTCCTGATTGGCCTCTGGTCCCCGTAGTCACTCCAATCACGTTCCTAGGAGACTCCTGCCCCCTCATTGGCTTTTGCAGACGTTTCTGGGCCAATCACGGGCTTTTAAAGCCCAGTTCCTGTCCCAGTGCATTTTGGGCGGTTCTGGTGGCCGAATACCGAACTTTTGCCGCAAAAAGTTCGGTATTCGGCCGAATATCGAACATCCAATGTTCGGGTCGAACCGATGGTCGACCCGAACCGTTCGATCATCCCTATTGAACACTTGTGCTCCAGTGCTGAGCACTAGTAACATTCAAGAGGTGCTATTGTCACACGTTGCACATAATCTGTAAAAAGGGAAGAACAGATTGCAACAACACATGGAGCTTAAGGTGTATTTTTACTTTAGCAGACAAATTGGGATAACACCTACTTTATTTTTGTTACATGTTCCCATATACATAGCATACCATTAAATATATTTTAAATGTACCTTTTGAAATGCTTTTTTCTGAAAACTCTAGAACTGTTTAAATTAAGTTTATTATAATTACCCTGTCTGTACTACGTTGAAAGGTCTTATTTGTTGTAAACTAGATTTGAACACTATTGGTCCTAACAAAGGTTTCTTGCGTTGTAGGTTAATGAGGGAAAGCCCAGCGTGTACCCATTCTGTGTGGGGACACAGCTATTGTGAAATTGTTCAAAGTAGCTTGCAGTCTACACAGATGCCTGTTTCAAACAAACTTCCAAAAGGTAAGAAATATAAACAAAAATATTTTTAGGTATGCTGTGTGAATGGGAACACACAACAAACTTGTAGTGGGGTTTCTAAAATTTTAATAACAAAAATAGAAATACACTTTTAGGGTCCCTTCACACGGCTTTCCGATCAGGTCCGCCTGCAAGTTTTTCAGGCAGACCTAATCGGATACTCAATTCATCCATATGGAGCAGCGGATGTCAGCGGTGACATGTCTGCTGACACCCGCTGCTATCCGATCCAATGCTGTCCGTGAAATCCAGACAGATGGTAATCCTATTTTCCATTTGTCTGGAGCATCAGATCGGATAGGATCGGATGAAAACGGACAGGCGGTCCATTTTCACCTGATCTCCCATAGAGGAGAGCGGGGCTCTGACAGGTCCATCTCAGCATAATGAGCAGAGACAGACCTGTCATCTACCTGCTCAGCGGGGATCAGCGGATCGATCCCCGCTGAGCAAAACCGAGTCCGCCAGGCGGAAAGCCTGTGTGAAAGGACCCTTAGTAAGTGATCAATATATATATATGACTGGATATGGTAAGCCAGCTATCTGTACTGTAGTGATAGGGTAAATGGGATAGAAACATCTTATATAACTAATTACTCTTCAACATATTCTAAGAATATCCTAAAAGGAAGCTGTCAAGATACAAACACAAAAGCCTTCTTTGCTCTTATATACTTCTATACTTATTTGCTCAAACATACATTTATAAAGTCCGGGGATCTGCTTTTTATATATCCTAAGTGCTCTGGGGGATTCAGAGCCACGTGGTATTAAAATGAAAAGGGTGTGTGGGGATGAAAAAAAGCCTAAAGGAAGCCTGAACACCTGAGCTTCAGTCAGGGATTTCTTTCTGTTTCATTAAGCAGAAGCAACTCTGTGATACCCCAGGCTTCATATTGTGCTGTGCCTTCATTTTGTGAATGGGCTGCAAAATGAAGAGTGCAGTATGGAGTAACCCAATAAAGTATTATGAAGTGCATACAGCAAATTTTTTTCTTTGTAATTATTGACCCCTTTAGCGAGTGGTAGGGCTGATTTGTCAAGTACCTTGATGCCTCCTGGATGACAGAGTAGGAGGCAGGCAAACATCTAAAGTGAATGAACTGTGTGAGTGCCTGCTGTAAAGTTCATCTGGTTGACCTGCGGCCCTGTTCCCAAGGGCCTCAATATTAATGTTAGGTGCAGTCATGTTTTATTGCTGTTTCTCTTCATAGTAGGTGCACGCTTAGTTCACAAGGCCCCGGATGTTTGCATGCCTTCTGCTCATATACAACACAGGCTGTTTTGCTGGCTGGTTGTCAGGTGAAGGGTAATTGATGACCGGTCTCAAATAAAAATTGCACTTTCTCAAGAGACATAGGAGTCTTCCTAGACACTCTATGGAGGGTCACAATGTCACTTTTACAGTCTTCTTCTCTATCAGAGCAGTACTAAAATGATGCCAGTTTTAAATGCAAGGCCCATAACTCTCTATAGGGCTCGAAGCATAAATGAACAATAATAATCTAATCCATTCATGCAAGGGAGTGTAGCAATTTGCTACGAGCCTCTAGGAGAAAATCTGACAACTACTGTAAAATGGAATCTGCTGATTTTTCACTTATTCATGTAGTGCTGTAGTAACGAAAATCAGCCAAGTGTTTGCACCTTTGCCTCCCTCCCTGACAGATAATGTTGCTTTGCCTGCTTGTTTAGCAAACTGCAAAGCTAACATTGTCTTTTCAAACCGATAATTGATATTGAGTTTGAGAGATCCTCGGAGATCTGCACATAACAGAGTAGAGGGGGTAAAGAAGAAGGATTTTGGTGCCAGGAATAAATTTAAGGGTTTGCCAGTCATATTTAAATACTCGCTTCATAGCTTCTCAAATATTCCGTAGCTGAGCTTGTTGGTTTAATGTTATCGTCATGTATTAATTATTACATCAGGGACGTGGGCCAGCCAGCTTGGAAAGGAAATCCTGCCAGGGATAGTTTCTGACAGAATGAAATGAAGCAAGGTGGGAATGTATTACTAACTGTGGATAGAAAAATATATTATTTAGGTTGCATGACCACTGCATGATTAGGTTATAAGAATCCAGGAATCATTCTGATTGTATGATACCAAAAGACTTGTGGCTAATGTTAAGGGCAGTATAGTGGCTGTCACTCTTGCCTTACTGACCTAGGCTCTTAGGCTAAAGCAGTCAAAGGAACATTTGTGAAGTCAGATACTGATAGTGGGCGAAAAGACCTGGTTGGTAACCAGAGCACCAATTCATCCCAAAGGTGTTTAATAGCGTTGAGGTCAGGGTACAAGCAACTTGAGTCCATGTCTTTGTGGAGCTGGCTTTGTGCACATGGGCACAGTCATGATAAAACAGAAAGTGGTCTCCAAACTGTTGCCACAAGGTTGGAAGCTAACAGTCATTTTAAATGTACGTTGGTATATTAACAGTACCCTTCATGGGAAGCACCTGAACTCAACAGTTTGCAGTGGTGTCCACATACTCTTGGGTTTATATTGTACTTAGACTGTAAAAGTAATCTCACAAAGATCAACACACAGATCACGGCTCCTTAATGAGATTAGTTTACACATGTGACAACACGGTGCTGGTCTTTATGCCAAAAATATTGGGACACCTGCCTTTACACGTAGATGAACTTTGGCATCCCAGTCTTAGTCCATAGGGTTCAATATTGAGTTGGCCCACCCTTTGCAGCTATAACAGCTTCAACTCTTCTGGGAAGGCTGTGCACAAGGTTTAGGAGTGTGTCTATGGGAATGTTTGACCATTCTTCCAGAAGTGCATTTGTGAGGTCAGGCACTTATGTGGATGAGACGGCCTGGCTCGCAGTCTTCACTTAAATTCACCCCAAATGTGTTCTATCAGTTGAGGTCAAGATTCTATGCAGGCAATCTCATGTTCCTCCAGACCAAAGTCACTCATCCATGTCTTTATGGACCTTGCTTTGTGCACTTGTGCGCAGTATTGTCGGAACAGGAAGGGGTCATCCCCAAACTGTTCCTACAAAGTAAGAAGCATGTAATTGTCCAAAACGTCTTGGTATGCTGATACCTTAAGAGTTCCCTTCACCGGAACTAAGGGCCAAGCGCAACCCCTGAAAAACAACCCCACACCATTATACCCCCTCCACCAAATGATTTGGAACAGTACACAAAGCAAGATTCTTATAGACATGGAGGAGCGAGTTTGGGGTGGAGGAACTTGACTGACCTCAACCTGATAGAAAACCTTTGGGATGAATTAGAGTGGAGACTGCGGGCCAGGCCTTCTCATCCACATTAGTGCCTGACCTCAAAAATTTGCTTCTAGAAGAATGGCCAAACATTCTCATAGACACACTCCTAAACCTTGTGGACAGCCTTCGCAGAAAATAGCATTATTGTATGCTGGTAACTCAGGGGGACTTGTAAATTGAAATCTGGCAGTCCTTACGGGGGCAGTGCTAGTACATACATATTGAACAGATATAGAAAAACTCTCAATTGTATATTTACCAGACATAAAAGGAGCAAGTGAGAGAAGTTTACTGCTAGGGTTTACATGCAATTTAAGAAGACCACACAAATATAGATCCTGACTGTATAATCTCACTGTCTTCCACTCTGTACATTATGTAGAAATGTACAGTCATTAAAATCTGCCAACTAAAACATTTTTTAAGTCCTCCATTCAGTTTCATATAACCAAATTTTATGATTTTTTTTATTAAGTAGATGATACAATTAAACTGTAAAGTATTTAGCAAAGGTTATTCAATAAAAATCGCAGTTGTGCGCTGTAATTCACTCCTTAGAAAAACAAGTAGTTAATCAATATTATCTTATTGCTTTAACAATAGTGACTCAGATGGAAAACTTTCACAGTACATTTTAAAATAGGTCTAACTGGATGACATTTAGTTTATTAAAGAAATGTCTACTGTAAACAATTGCCATTAAAAAAAAAAAAAAAAAAAAAATACAGTTTTTCCCTTTTTTTATTATTTTTCAGTATTGCAGTGCTGCTGATCTCCTGCACCCTATTTTTGAGCTCCTTCTTACTCTGTTGAGTTTTTCATTTACTTTATTTTATGAGTAATGCAACAGGTGGAGTGGGCAAAAAACTCTAAAGTTAGTAGGAACATAACCAGGACAGAAAGAACAGATAAAGGCCCGTATACACGATAAGAAAACTGGAAGTAAAATTTCACATACAAACGATATGTCTATTATCTGATCGCTAGTATAGTGCTTTGGACAGCCAATTCGTACTTTTTGGATGACAAAACCTGAAGGTGCAGGCTATAAAACTTTTATCGTAACTTCCGATTTTAATTTAATTAGTACAGTTTTCGCCTGAAATAAATCATAAGAGCAAGACTACGCATTCTCAGAAACGAAAGAATACATTACAAAACAATTGAATGCATTACATCACTTCCTAAGTTGTATTTCGTATGTTGAGCAACCTCTTCAGTTTCGATATGAGAATAGCATGCAACAAAAAATCTGAAGGCTTGAGCCTGCTCCAAAGCTGGCCATATACATATTATACAATTTTCTAGTTCAATTTCCTTTAGATTTACCTTTAGTTCATGTAGTACTCAGGGCCTGAAGGCTCTGAAGTAGAAGGCCAGTCTTTCGAAATGCGTCAGCCTGGGGGGTGTCATCCAGGATTTTCATTCCCAGGTTCTGTGATTCGAGCAACCAATGAGAGATAGCCACACATGTGGTCTGACGTGTGTGTTTTTAACTTATGTTTGTGAGTAGACATCTTTATGATTTTATTCATATCTTTTTATAAATCTGTTGGATAATGCACTAGGCCAGTGCACCCTCTTTTCTTTTTCTATTCTCACATTACTGTCAGGACGACCCCAGTCCTAGAGGGCAGCAAGGCATTGATGAGATTATCCACAATTTGACCAGGCACCTATGACTATGATTGATTAATGTCTATATTATGCAATGGTTGGCTCAACAACCGCATACCCATTCATATCTAATTAAATCCCTCACCTAAATAATCCCTACTGGGAACAATATTACTTAAGTGTTTGTACTCATTATCTTTATATATTCTTTTAGACCTAGACCTGTTCAATCAACCGCTTTGTTCTTGGTTGGCTCCCGTGCTCGCCCCGGGGGGGGATATACCTACCTTGCGGTCCTGATTCCAGGCTTGCTGTGCAGATGATTGCCTTTCTCTCAGGTGTGGTATATATCCAGACCCTCTCTTCATGACCAACTAGTTTGTAATGCATTTTCTCATTGTAAATGTTATAATAGAATGTATATACAAGGTATGATATGTATATAACTTTATGTACTGTGATCCACATGTTACTTACACTGTTTTTTCTCTTTAGTTATTGTATTGATGTTTGTGCAATCCCTCAACTGCCCCTGAGGAAGCGGCCCTCGCCGCGAAACATGTCGGGCTATAGTTCTGGGCATCATTCATCCCTACACAGACGCTTACCAGGACATTCTTCTGGCTGGTAATAGGGTCTATAAACTGCTATGGAAAGACCCCTGTGTAGAACACAATATACTGTATCTGTGCAATTATAATTGTAACACGCATGTGGTTTTGAAACCAATTTTTGTTGTAATACTGATTTCTTTGTCGAAATACAGTTTACATTTTTTAATTGTTTGTTTTTTCAATAAAAATTATATTTTTTATATTACATGCTTTTAGCATACATTGTCTCATGTTGGCACCCTGTTAAAAAAGTCCCCCACATACGCCCTCCCCAATTCCTTCTCCTTCTACGCATTACTTGGGACGTGGTGCCTTTTTCTCCCTTTCTTTATATATAACCTTTAAATTTGGGTCTGTTCCTCTGTTCGACACTACACAATCAGCTGACTATAGCGCAGGAGTGTGTTGTTCTTTTCTGTTAGTACTCAGAGCTTGCCTGATTGCATACAAATTGAAAGTGTTTAGGTTTGACCTCATATTATATGATTTTGGTAAATCTAAAGGAAAATTGTACAAAAAAGGGTATAATGTGTGGCAAGCCTTAATTTGTGCACTTGAACTGGCCGTACGCAATTTCGGCCGCTTCTTTATGAAACAGCGGAAATTTTCTATGTGGGTGGTCCTGTTGGCCTCCTTGTGCCCGGCATCCTCCAAATAGAAGGAAATGGACGGGAAGCTTCCGGCTGAGCAGCAGCTGCATCCAATCAGATGAAGCCGCTGTTCCTTTATTCAGACAGCCGAATGTCACAACATTAGCTGAACAGTATTTCAAATGCTATGGTATAAAAAATATTGCCCGTATCATGCATTTCAAAGGTGTAGTTTTTTTTTTTTTTCTTGCCTTGAGTCAACTTTAAGGGCTCTTTCACACACGGAGTCTGCCAGGCGGACTCTGTTTTTCTCAGCGGGGGATCGATCCGCCAATCGGTGAGGGAATCGGATGAGAATGGACCGTCTGTTCGTTCTCATCTGATCCGCCAGACAGATGGAAAATAGGGTTTCCATCCATCCGGTTTTGACAGATCGGATTGGATCCGATCGGGTCGGATGTCAGCGGACATGTCTCCGCTGACATCCGATGCCCCATAGGGATGCATGGGGCGTCCGTTCAGATCCGCCAAAAAAAAAAACTCACAGGCGGATCTGAACGGACTCCATGTGTGAAAGGGGCCTAAAGCAAAATTTAAGCCTTTAAGTAAAACACTCTTTTTTTTCTATTTTGAAATATAACATGTTGCTGACTCGGTTGGTTGACTCTTACTTCACTATAGTTGATGAATAACATAAGAAAATGCAGGGTTCGTGTGTTTTTTTGTTTTTTTTTTTTAGTTCAGTCTTCTTTTTTTTCCAGTTTTTTGTATTATGAGCAATGAAAAAGCAACATTGGAAGTACTGTTTATCCCACACACATGCTGATGGACACCATGCCATACTTAACTTACAGACTGTGAAAAAGGTTAAGTGCTTGGTTCAGAAGTCCTAATACACAGGTATTTGCGTCACTGTCCAAGCTGCTTCTGAATAATTTAGTAGTGCAGGATGACATTAAAATAGATGAGGTTTTCCTATTGCTTGTCTCATTAACTCTGCTGATAATCGGGTTTAGCTTGTTAAACATTATGACAAATAGGAAGTCGCATTGATAGCCAATTAATCTCCATTGTAGCAGGAGATATTGAACATTTTATTTTGGGTGTCTAGTGTTAAAAAAAAAAAATACCACACCTTTCTACTTGTTTAGACAGACGTAATTGGGCCTTTAGACTTTTAGTAAACGCCGTTTTCTTTATCTTTTGCCTACAGGTAAGCCTATAAAAGGCTTTCATGTAGGTACGGTAAATATCACCTAAACGTGCACCATTTAGGAGATATTTACATGTGTAGCAGCCGTTAACGTCACCGATGCATTCTTACTGCACTCTCAAAGGGTGGCATGCAGTCTATTATGAGAGCTGTGCCGTGCCGTGACATCATTGCGGATAGGCCATTTAACCACTTCTGGACCAGAAGATTTTCCCCCTTAACCACTTGCCGACTGCCTAATGCCGATCTACGTCGGCAGTCAGCCCCTCACAGGCAAAGTGACGTAGGGCTGCGTCACTAGCTTGTGAGGGTCTAGGGAGCGCGCGTGCCCCCGGAGGCGCGCTCCCGCGTGGTCACGGACCCCCCGCGCGTGTGACCGGCGGACATCTGCGGTCGGCGGGGGAGAGGGAGAAAGTCAGGCGGCTTGTGTAAACAAGCTGCCTGTCATTCTCCCCTGTGTATGAAGGATGATCATACGGTTCTACTATGTAGAACCGTTGATCACTCTTCATACATCTGAAGCCACAGCCAATCACAGTAGAAAGCACGCCCCTAGGGACACACATAGCCCCTCCCTTTCAAAAAAAGTTAACCCCTTCACTGCCAGTGTATTTTTTACAGTAACAGTGCATATGTATAGCACTGATTACTGTAGAAATGTCACTGGTAACCCCAAAAGTGTCAAAAATGTCAGTTAAGGGTCCGATCTGTCCGCCGCAATGTCGCAGTACCGCAAAAAAATCGCAGATTGCCGCCATTACGCGTTAAAAAAAAACAACAAAAATGACAAAAATCTTTCCCTTTGTTAGTAAACGCGATAACTTTTGCGCAAACCAATCAAAATATGCTTTTTGTGATTTTTTTTACCAAACATAGGTAACATAAAACAAATTGGCCGAAAATGTTAAAAAATGTTGATTTTTACATTTTTTTGGGGGGGAATTTCATATAAAAAAATTTGAAAAATATTGCTATTTTTGCAAAAAATTTACGCTATTTTTTTGTTTATAGCGCGTGATCAAAAAATTGCACAGGTGATCAAATACCACCAAAAGAAAGCTCTGTTTGTGGGGAAAAAAAGGACGCCAAATTCGTTTAGATACAGCGTCGCACGACCGCGCAATTGTCCGTTAAAGTCACGCAGTGCCGAATCGCAAAATACCCCCTGGTCAGGAAGGGGGTAAAATCTTCCGGGGCTTAAGTGGTTAATGACCAGGCCATTTTTTGTGATTCGGCACTGCGTTACTTTAACTGACAATTGCGCGGCCGTGCGACGCTGTACCCAACTAAATTGATGTCCTTTTTTTCCCACAAATAGAGCTTTATTTTGGTGGTATTTGGTCACCTGTGCGATTTTTATTTTTTGCACTATAAACAAAAAAAGAGCGACAATTCTGGAAAAAGAAAATAAAACAACATTTTTTACATTCTGCTATATAACATTCCCCAAAAAAGAAAAAATGTAAAAATCTAATTTTTTCATCCTGTTAGGCCAATTTGTATCCTGCAACATTTTTGGTAAAAATCACAATAAGCGTATTTTTATTGGTTTGCGCAAAAGGTATCATGTCAACAGTCTAGGGGAAAGATTTACAGTATGTAATTTTTACTAGTAATTGCGGCGATCTGGGATTTCTAGCGGGACTGCGGCTGACAGAAGTGCTAAGAATATGCACTGTTACTGTAATAATGACACTGGCAGGGAAGGGGGCGACTCCGGGGTGATCAAAAGGTTAAGTGTGAGCCTAGGGGAGTATTTTCTAACTGTATGGGGGAGGGACTTGTGGAATCAACACAGAGACCTGTAATCCTATATAGGAGGATCACAGGCCCTCTGTGTTCATTCCAGAGAGATCAATGATCTGTTGTGTTTACAACAGCAGACCGTCGTTCTCTCTCAGCGGAGAGCGATTGCGGGTGCCCGGTGGCAATCGTGGCTGCTGACCCCGTGGATTGGCTTCCCCGCTTCCTAATGGAGGAGGCGGAGACGTGGGCCTGCCCCCAGGATTGCTCAAGCAAACTGACGTACCCTTATGTCGGTTTGCCCAGCTGAGCCAGCCTGCTGTGGGCGGTCGGCAAGTGGTTAAAAAGCCGTAGCCTGCAAACCCAGAAGAAAGACCAGATGAAGATGGATTTTCTGGCCGCGGTGACGGCGCACTGCTAAAGGGATCGGTTTTTTTGGGTAAGTCTGTCATAATTTGCTAGTCTGTGATGCATACTAGAACATTATGACATAAGCCTGCAGGAGGACCTGACTGTTTTTTTTAACGTGGTTTACTACAGCTTTCATTCAGGTCAAAGTAGAAGGGTCTTTGTAAAGCTCACCTCCAATGCAGTTATATTTACTGAAAACCTTGGTTCCATCCTCCAGACCCCAAGCCAAAGAGCACAAAGAAAGGCATGACATTAAACACAAAAGAGGTGTCAGAAGGTTACCTATTCTTCAGCAAGCTTAGCTTTACAACAGGGCAAAGATTGATGGCACAGGTGGTGGGGCACGTAAGTAGTAATTTTTTTTTATGGTTTGAGCTTTTTCAATATTTTTTATCTATCAAAAGAATCACTAAAACTATTTAGATGCACTTAATGCTTCCTTACTACCCTATAAACCAGGGGCCTCCAAGCTTTTCAAAGGGCCAGTTAACTGCCCGTCAAACTTTAAGCAAGGTCGGACTGTGGCCAGTGGGAGAGGAAAATACCTAGGCATTGGTGGGAGTAAAAAAAAAAAAAAATTGCATCATTGGTGTCAATAGGAGTAGAAGTGACTCATAATTTCTGCCAGTGGGAGAATTAGTTCCCTATCTCTGGTGTCAGTGGGAGGAATAATGCCCAATAATTGATTTCAGTGAGAGAATTATTTCCCCATCTCTGGTGTCAGTAAGAGGAATGGTACCCCATCGTTCATATCAGTGGGTGGAATAGTGCCCCTGTCTTTGGTGTCAATGGAAGGAATAGTGCCCCAAGGCCTGGATAAAAGCAAAGGGCCACATTTGGCCCACAGGCTGCAGTTTGAAGATCACTGCTATAAACTGTTCCCCCACATAGACATTCCTATAGCACACTTATCAAGAAAATCAGATTAAATGTCCTTTCAATTTTTCTCAGTTGGTGACTTAAACTATTGGGGTAAGAGGAACAGCTTCAGAGCCAATCGACTAGGAATTGCTTGTTATCTAAGTAAGAGAAGAGAAATATTAGAAAGCTTGGTTCAGGGGAAAGAAAGAGGGTATGTTAAAGTGTATGTAAATCCATTTTTGGGGGAGTTTTTTGTTACATAGAGTAAGAAAAGGTACCACTGTAGGTTCTGATGCTGGCTGTGACCAGAACAGAAGAGTAGCACATGGATTTGGAACTTGTTTATGTCATACTTTAGTTGTCATTTAACACTATCCAAAAACTTAAGCCCCGTACACACCGGCCGAATGTCAGGTTGACATCGGTAGGTTAATTAAAAACCATCAGACATTTGGCCGGTGTGCAAGGCAGCTGGTCCAACAAAAGTCGACCGACTCCCGATCAGCACTCTCAGCCAATGGCTGAGGGCACTAACCAGAGTGTTACGGCAGGGGGGCATCCCCCTGTCAGAACACAAAAGAAAAGCAGGGGAGAACGCTGTGCTAACGTCTGATCAGAGCGGAGCTAGTGATGTGTACCAGGCTTTAGTCGTAAACCATTAAAATGGTTTGGCTTTAGATATACGGTACATTTTGTGGAAGGCTGGCCATCTACCATCATCTACCAAAAACCCTGTGAATATTGTAAAAGGTAACACCTACCTTCTGTACCCGCTTGCCACTTTTTTATTTATTTTTATTTTTTTTTCAATATTACAGATCCACTTCAAGTTCCATTAATTAAGAGAGTCATTGCCACGCATATAAACATGACCCAACTAATCAGGAAGACATCCATCTAGTATTTCTTATTAACATTTTGACTGAATTAACCTCCTTGAATAAATTGATGTGTAACACCATTTTCTATAAATTCTTTAATTAACCAAGCTCAGTTTCATCTTACGGAGAAGTAATTGGGTAAATGCGGAAGCAGCATCTCTCGGACTGTTTGATATGTGTAGTGAATGTAATTTTTGTAGTGCATATCAAGCAGAGATGTAATTATTTAATCTGATCTGAATTACACCATGACCTGTTTACTGTTTGTAAACAGAATGTTTTTCGAAATGGGTCCAGGAAGACAGTAATTACCCAGTAATTAGCTCCCATTTTCAAGCCCCAATTCACCATTTTCATTCATCTACCATTAATATTGGTTCTGAATTCTAAATAGCCAAATCTATTTATTTTCTCTCCTTTCATGATTCTTCCTGATAGTGTGCCCATGCCTACTTTTACATAAAATGTTGATGATTTGAAGTCATGATTCTTTGCATACAAGCCCCTACATGTACAGAATAAAATTACTTTTTTAATTGCATTTGCTAATAAGAACACCTTTCAACTACCCTGAACCTGTTCTTGTTGCAAAAAAAAACAGAAAGGGGAACAAAAAGTGTAAAGAAAGGGAAAATATCATAAAAAAAAAACAAAAAAACAGTAAATTAAACAAAATGATTATAAGCACAACCCCCCCCCCCCAATAAAAAAATAAACCCCCAAGGATGAAAAGAATAGGTCTTTAACCACTTACGGACTGCCCACTGTGTATTTACGTTGGTAACTTGATGTTAAATATCGGGGTTATGGCAGCAGATAGCTGGCATAGCCCCGGTATTTTTTGAAACGGCAAGCGGTCCGCTTTAACATAAAGGTGGTCCTAGCGGCGGATTCGCCGTGGGATCACCTTTATGGGCGGCGGGAGAGGTGCACCCCCCGCCCTCCCGCCGCTACCCCGGTCGTTTTCCCTACTTACTGGATCCGTCGGTAGCGGGGAAAACGATCCGGTCTGCTGTCCCCTCAGGCAGGAAGTCGAGTCTATGGCTTTGGAGGACCAGATCAAAATCATACGTCACTTCCTAGCAACGGATTTAGAGCCCATTTTTTTTTCATCATGAAAAAAATTACTTTTTTTTTTGTAGATCTGAGATCTGAGGGCTTTTTGACCCCAGATCTCACATTAAAAAGGTCCTGTCATGCTTATTTCTATTACAAGGGATGTTTACATTCCTTGTAATAGAAATAAAAGTGATCAAAAACTTTTTTTCAAAGGACAGTGTAAAAAAAAAATAAATAAATAAAAGATAAAATAAATAGGAAAAAAATGTAAGTGATCCGTCCCCGTTAGCTCGCATGCAGAAGCAAACGCATATGCAAGTCGCGTCCACATATGTAAACAGTGTTCAAACCACACATGTGAGGTATCGCCGCAATTGTTAGATCGAGAGCAATAATTTGAGCCCTAGACATTCTCTGTAACTCTAAACTGGTAACCTGTAGAAATGATTAAACTGTCGCCTATGGGGGTTTTTAAGTACCAATGTTTGTCGCCATTCCACGAGTGTGCGCAATTTTGAAGCATGATATGTTAGGTATCTATTTACTTGGCGTAACTTTATCTTTCACATTATAGAAAAAAATTGGGCTAACTTTTATTTTTTTTTTTAATTAAAAAAAGTGTATTTTTTCCAAAAGAATTGAGTTTGTAAGACCGCTGTGCAAATATGGTGTGATAAAAAATATTACAACAATCTCCATTTTATTCTCTAGGGTCTCTGCTAAAAAATTATATAATGTTTGAGGGTTCTAAGTAATTTTCTAGCAGAAAAAAACTTAATTTAACTTGTAAACAACAAGTGTCAGAAAAAGGCCCGTTCCAGACGTGGTTAATACAGTGAAAGTGGGTGTGGATTTTTGCCATACACTGTGAGACAGCTGATTGGAGGAAAGGCACACACCCCCTCTTCACATAGGCAGAAACATGAAGAAGTGTGCTGTGAGCAGACCAGGTCTCCGCTAATCTATCTCTATGCACCCACCCCGACAAAAAATTCAGCCTGGTTTTATCTCAGTTGACGGAGAACTTGTCAGAAATTATCATGCTGAAAACAGAAGAACGGAGCAGGAGAAAGCCATGGGACTTAGGGCTTTGAAGAGAGATAAGTAAACACTACAGATAGATGTGCCCAGGTCTAATTTCATGAATGGGGTTTACATCCACTTTAATTTCAGCAAATTTTGCCTAAGAAATTCAAGAGCAAAGTTGAAAAGTCGAAATTTCCCCAATAGCAAAATCAGTAATCCCATGGCAAAATCGATCTTGCCCAAATCACCCCTTTCACCCCAGAACTTCTCTGATGTAGCTTCCTTCAAAGAGAGCCTATCACAGCAAATGCTTCCACCCGGGTCTACTGACTGCTGCTGCCTTTTTCCTGTATAATACAGTCAGGTCCATAAATATTGGGACATCGACACAATTCTAATCTTTTTGGCTCTTTACACCACCACAATGGATTTAAAATTAAACAAACAAGATGTGCTTTAACTGCAGACTTTCAGATTTATTTGAGGGTATTTACATCCAAATCAGGTGAAAGGTGTAGGAATTACAACAGCTGACCGTTGTTCTCTCCTCCTGTGATCCTCCTTTATAGGAACACAGGTCTCTATGATCATTTCACAAGTCCCTCCCAACACAGTTAGGAAACACCCCCTAGGCTCACAATTAACCCTTTAATTACCCCTAGGTTAACCCCTTCCCTGCAAGTGTCATTATTACAGTAACAGTGCATATTTTTAGCACTGATTACATTAGTAATGTCACTGGTCCCCTCAAAAGTGTCAAAAATGTCAGTTAGGGGTCCGATCTGTCCACCGCAATGTCGCCGTCCCGCTAAAAATCGCAGATCGCTGCCATTACTAGTAAAGATAAAAATGACATAAATCATTCCCCTAGTTTGTAGACGCGATAACTTTTGCGCAAACCAATCAAAATATGCTTATTGTGATTTCTTTTAACCAAAAATATGTAGCAGAAAACAAATTGGCCTAAAATGATGAACAAATTTGATTTTTACTTTTTTTTTTAGGGAATGTTATATAGCAGAATGTGAAAAATATAGTTTTTTTTTCAGAATTGTCGCTCTTTTTTTGTTTATAGCGCAAAAAATAAAAATCGCAGAGGTGATCAAATACCACCAAAAGAAAGTTCTATTTGTGGGAAAAAAGGTCATTCATTTTTTTCAGGTATAGCGTCACATGACCGCGCAATTGTCTGTTAAAATAACTCAGTGCTGAATCCCAAAAAAAGGCCTGGTCATTAAGGAGGCAAATCCTTCCGGTCCAGAACTGGTAAAGCTAAATGAAAGCTAGGGTTTCTTAAAAGCCTAAGTTTATTTTTTTTAAACAGCACAAGGGACTGTATTTGCATTCAATGAGAAGTGCCCCATGTGCTGGTGGCTGCTGTCTTAGTTGAAATCTTCAGTACTCTGTCCCCCCCCCATACCTCCACCGTGATAATCTTCCAGTGCTTCGGGGGGGGGGGGGGAGTTAATATAGCTGCTGGACCTGTCATATGCACTTGTCAAGAGTGCCAACTATGCTTGCCATTTCCACCCCCATCCTCCATTGATATCCTGTACAATAGCAATCAATGAAAAGCGCTACAGTATATGAATGAAAGGTCAGCCTCCTACATTCGTACAGAAGTTCTCATCGATGGAAGTTATACTGCAACTTCTGAATGCAAGTACCATCCCTTGTGCTGATTTATTTTTCCTATTGACATTTTATTAGTTTTGGCATCATCTTATTTAAAGTCAAATGCTACTTTTTAACAGAAGATCATTTTTCTGTAAAGTTGTCGTTATTTTAGATTTTGCTTTGTGGGGGGTTTAGCTATTTTCTCATGCAACCAGCTAAATTCTAAATATATTTCAGAAGTCTAGAAGTAGTCAGTCCAATATAAGTTGGTACATGATTATTTGCTGTGGGTTAACTGCACATTTGTGCAGCTTGCTCTAAGTAAATTCTATTGTCACAGTTTAGCAAAATGCTTCATAGGTAATTTACAAGGCAAATAGCAAATCGCGCTTTGTGAAATACCTGCAGCTGCTATGTAAATACTTTCACATCTGCTGGGCAGATTTGACAATTTGTCTTTTCTGGGTGTTTACCGTTCCTGGATGACAGCAAAATTGCAGCACATGCATTTTAGCTTAGATTAGATTAGTTACCGTTCTCACCATATAGTACAAATAAAAATATGAATTAATATAAACTCAGCATACAATTTAAAAGCAAACCAAGCTGGTAATTAAAGCAAGCCTGTGACCATTTTTACACTAATAGATTGTCAGCAAATTGTGCCAGTCATTTTGTATGGTTCAGTTTGAAGCAGTGTCTTGGAATATCACAGTCCCTCTGTTCGTCTATTAGCACTGACTCTGACAGTCTTTCTATAAAGCATGGTATTTAGACATTTTTATGTACAAAGGAGTCTTTGGCAGTTTCTCTGTTGGCACATTTTCGATGACAATCTCTGTATTATACATTGTCCATAGCAGTCTCTGTATGATACATTGTCCATAGCAGTCTCTGTATGATACATTGTCCATAGCAGTCTCTGCATGATACATTGTCCATAGCAGTCTCTGTATGATACATTGTCCTTAAGTCTCTGTATAATGCATTGTCCACAACAGTCTCTGTATGCTACATTGTCCGTAGCAGTCTCTGTATGATACATTGTCCACAACAGTCTCTGTATGATACATTGTCCGTAGCAGTCTCTGTATGACACATTCTCCATAGCAATCTCTGTATGATAAATTCTCCATAGAAGTCTCTGTATGATACATTGTCCGTAGCAGTCTCTGTATGACACATTCTCCATAGCAGTCTCTGTATGATAAATTCTCCATAGCAGTCTCTGTATGATACATTCTCCATAGCAGTCTCTGGATGACACAACCTCCATAGAAGTCTCCGTATGACACATTCTCCATAGAAGTCTCTGTATGACACATTCTCCATAGCAGACTCTGTATGACACATTCTCCATAGCAGTCTCTGTATGACACATTCTCCATAGCAGTCTCTGTATGATACATTGTCCATAGCAGTCTCTGTATGACACATTCTCCATAGCAGCCTCTGTATGATACATTCTCCATAGCAGTCTCTGTATGACACATTCTCCATAGCAGCCTCTGTATGATACATTCTCCATAGCAGTCTCTGTATGATACATTCTCCATAGCAGTCTCTGTATGACACATTCTCCATAGCAGTCTCTGTATGATACATTGTCCATAGCAGTCTCTGTATGATTCATTGTCTATAGCAGTCTCTGTATGATACATTGTCCATAACAGTCTCTGTATGATACATTGCCCATAGCAGTCTCTGTATGATACATTGTCTATAGCAGTCTCTGTATGATACATTCTCCATAGCAGTCTCTGTATGACACATTCTCCATAGCAGTCTCTGTATGACACATTCTCCATAGCAGTCTCTGTATGACACATTCTCCATAGCAGTGTCTGTATGATACATTCTCCATAGCAGTCTCTGTATGACACATTCTCCATAGCAGTCTCTGTATGATACATTGTCCATAGCAGTCTCTGTATGATACATTGTCTATAGCAGTCTCTGTATGACACATTGTCCATAACAGTCTCTGTGTGACACATTCTCCATAGCAGTCTCTGTATGATACATTCTCCATAGCAGTATCTGTATGACACATTCTCCATAGCAGTCTCTGTATGACACATTCTCCATAGCAGTCTCTGTATGACACATTCTCCATAGCAGTCTCTGTATGACACATTCTCCATTGCAGTCTCTATATGACACATTCTCCATTGCAGTCTCTGTATAACACATTCTCCATTGCAGTCTCTCTATGATACATTCTCCATAGCAGTCTCTGTATGACACATTCTCCCTGGCAGTCTCTGTATGACATATTCTCAATTGCAGTCTCTGTATGACACATTCTCCATTGCAGTCTCTGTATAACACATTCTCCATTGCAGTCTCCGTATGCCACAATCTCCATAGCAGTCTCTGTATGACACATTCTCAATTGCAGTCTCTGTATGACACATTCTTCCTGGCAGTCTCTGTATGACCCATTTTCCCTGGCAGTCTCTGTATGATACATTCTCCATTGCAGTCTCTGACTCTCTGTATAACATATTATACATGGAAGACTTTCTGCATGGCATATTTTTCATTGTAGTATGGCACACTTTTTAACATAGTTTAACATAGTCTCTCTGTACGGTGCAGTCTACATTCCAGAGAGCAAACACATCTGTAAAGTCTAATCTCTGCAGTTTCTCTAAACGACAGAGTATTTTGCAGTTTTTCCACATGACACCTTCTATAGCAGTGAGTATTGGGTGGGGGAGCTTGTTCAAAAATTCTGGCACGATCTCCTGGGTAAGGCCAAAGTTAGAGAAAAGGTATTTCCCATGACTTCCAAAGAGGAGACTATGGGAGATGGGGATTTTAAAGTTCCCCAAAAAAACCAAGAGGAGTATGGACTCCATGCAAAATAATATGTTCTAAACATAGACATATATTACAACCATCTGTGCTTGGAAAGACAACAGAAGGTGTATGAATCAATGCATTTCGCCCAGAAAGAGGGCTTCTACAGGATCCACCTTGCAATATTTATAGAGCTCATAGCAAGAAAGCAATACAAACAGCATATTAGTGACAGAGGTACATACAATGTCAACATATCATAAAATTATTATATTTAAACATGTCATATCTTCAAAAGGGGAAAACACAAAGAAAAAAACAAAAATAGAAAAAGCTTTATATTTTTTTTAATTTTTTCTTTGTGTCTTTCCCTTTTGAAGCTATGATATGTTTAAATATGATGCTGAAGTGACTACCGGTTGACCTTGTAGTTGTTGTATACTATGCAGAAATGTGCCTTTGCTGTTTTTTGTACCTTTTTATCTTTCTGCAAATGTAAAATTCCTTGACTTCTAAATAAAGAATTAAAAAAAAAAAATAAATCTCTGGCAGTCTCTATGTCTGGATGGATGATAACCAGGTAGTCTTATATAATCTGGCAGCTCTTTATTTAACATGAACATGGTAAAGGAAGGTATTGTAGTTTGCCCATGCATGGCAGCGTAAAAGGTTTCATTATTGTGCTGCCCTGCTGCTTATTCTCACCTTTTCTTCATTCTCCCACAGGGGGTCTGCTTTAAGTCAGCCTGGTCAAAGATTTCACCTACCTCAATGTGACACAGCTCTTTATACTGAAAAATTGATGGATTCCAGAAAGCAAATGAAACAGCGTGGGAGTGAACAAAATGTGCGGTAGATGCGAAGCACAGGTTCGCTTTAAAGTTCAGATTGGCAGTTTCCAATTGACGATGTTCAAGGAGAGCTATATGCCATGATGTGAAACGTCTGTTTTATTCTGTACAGATGAAAATATGGCTGGTAAACTAGGCAGAAGAGCAGTTCTGCCTAGGGCAATTTCCAGCCTCTGCAGGCTCTATGGTCCCTAGCTATTGCAGTGTAAATTAGTTCAGGCCTAGCCCAAAGCCCAACCTGAATTGATTTACTAATCTGTAAGGCAAAACCCAGGGTGACTTGCGCCTCAATGCAGTAATCAAAATCACCTTATTCCCACACGAACAGCAAAATGAAAGCCAAGCATCTTTAATAGACTGAAAAGGCTCTTTATGCTGCGAAACAGAATATAATTAAAAATTAATACTTCGAAAGGACCCGAATAATTAAAAGACAGACCCCATCGGCATTGTTAAAATGAACAAAGTGATTTTTCACCGGCTAATGCTCTAATGAAAGAAATTAGAAGAGGAAAAACAGAGACAGGCTCGGAGCCCTGGGACTAGTATGGTGGATTTTAGGCTATTATAATGATAATGCATTAATAAAAAAAAATCCTGTCGGGGGATCACTTTAGCCTAAACTGCGTCTCATGCAAAGTTCAACACACAAAATTTCATAAATGTTTTCAAAACATGCAATCTTTTTTTCTATTTACTGAAGGTAATGAGGGGATGTTAAGGAATTGTGGGACCTTCGCTTGGCGGTTTGGAATGTGCTTATAAAAGTGTTCATGGCCTTAGCTTGTACAGAAGAAGCCAGAGAAGGCGAAAACCTGCAGCTACTATAGATGTGTATAGGCCCCATGTGCAATAAAATTGTTTTAGAGACTCAAAAGACAGATAGTACTATTAAGGTCTCAAAAGAGTTCTAGTACTTCAATGCAGTCAGTTGATGCCAGCAGATGCCACCAAGTGGTGCCTACATACATTTTCAATCAGTCTTCAGCAACCAATATGCCCAAAACTTGTTTCAGAAAGTACGTTTTATAATTTCTTTGAAGTGTCATATAACATAAAGCCACAAGAAAATATTGGAAAAAAAATACTTTTCTTAACTTCCTTAGAGACCCTGTAATTTTGCCTATTTAGAGCTCCCTCACAAACAATGTATACTCACATTCAGGGCTTTTCATCTCAGAGAATAAGTGCAGGAATCCCCCCTTCTAAATCACCCCTTGTCTTCACCCTCTGTCCCCCCAGATCACTGTCACTTGGTTCCACCCCATACCCACCTCCCAGTACCGTCCCCCTTTTAGGGAATACAGAACCAAGTACCATTTTGTGGTGCTAGGTAATTTTTATGGAATTTGTGACAACAATGAATGGAATGACAACAAGAAAGGCAGTAAAATAGATCCCCTGCTACCAGCATTACTAGACCCCCCAGCAACAATCAACCCCACCGACAATAATAGATCCCCCTTAGCAAAAATAGACCTCCCCCTAACAACAATAGTGCCCCCTTCACCAACAGATCCTTCTCACAACAATAGACACTCCCAGCAACAATGGACCCCTGGAACAAAATAACAATCAAGCAACAATATACCCCCAGCAGCAACAACAGATCTCAAACCAGCCAGCATCAGTAGACCTCTCCCTCTCAACAGTATATTCCCTCCAGCAACAATAGACCCAAATGCAAAAATAGATCCTCCCCCGTGACAATAGATCCCCCAGCAGCCAGCATCATTAAACCCTCCAACACATCCCAGCACCCCTTGCCGGAAGGTGGAGGTGCTGGAATGCTGAAAAAAAGCCCTGATCTCATTTAATGCAAAGTATATTCCGGCATTGTAGCCCCCACAAAATATCAGCTGTAGGAGCTTACAGGGTGCATTGACCTCTCCCCCTTTGTCATGTAAGTGTTCAAGTCTAGTATACAGAATAAACACATGCGCCCCTGTTTCTCCTGTGAACTGAATTAAACAAACTTGCAGCTGCTGCCTATACCCTCTGCACAAAGGTCAAAATAATAACTAAATAATAAAACAGTGCTTGCTATGATCTTCCACAAATATTAAACTATATAATACATGTGCTTGTAACACTTCAGTGTAATAAAAAACAAAATATGATATGATCCCAAATATTATTCACTTTTGCAATAAATAAAATCCACACATAACATAAAGCCAAAGAAAGTCTTTGGAAATGTAAAGAAAAAAAAAAAGTCTTAAAATATATATATATATATATATATATATATATATATATATATATATATATACGTGAAGAAAAAAGTGCTTGTGCCAAAATGACCCTCATAATGCTATTCCACCTTGTGCACATGTGATATTTTACACACTCACCAGATCCAGTGACCCCCCTTACTGTATAGCAAGGGGAGTCCAAAATGCTTTGTGTCACTATGGATCTCTCTCCAATGATCTCTGTCCTGGATGTTGTCCCCTCCTTGTTTGAATTCTTGTCTTTGTCCTCTTTGCTCATAAGGTAGGGATGATTTATAAAAAAAGAAACGAGTCCTCTAATAGTGAAAAACTGCTTGTTTTACTTATTTAAAAAAAGGATTAAAATCACTACAAATGATCCAATAAATATAGAGCAGTGGACTGCTGAATTACTGAGCAAGATGGATGCTGCCTGTTCCCCTGCGGAAGAAGTAGCTGCTTCTGAAGGCGTCATGTTTTGATGACAAAACGCGTCAAGCAGAACTTCCGGTGCATCCGGTGTCTGTAGGTGGATTGCATGCCGGGGAACAGGCAGCATCCATCTTGCAATGCTCAGTAATAAAGCAGGACAGATGCTATATATTTATTGGAACGTTTGTAGTGATTTTCATTTTTTTTTTTTTTTTAAAAATAAAACAAGCAGTTTTTCACTATGAGAGGACACCTCTCCTTTCTTATTATATAAATCATCCCTGCCTATTGAGCAAAGAGGACAAAGACAAGAATGGAGACAAGGAAGGGACAACATCCAGGACAGAGATCATTGGGAGAAAGATCCAGAGAGATCCCATAGTGACCACAAAGCATTTTTTACTCCCCTTGCTATACAGTAAGGGGGTCATTGGAATCTGGTGAGTGTGGAAAATATCACATGAGCACAACATGGAATATCATTAAGAGGGTCGTTTTGGCCCAAACACTTTTTTAAATATTTTTAGGGAATTCATTTTTTTTTTTTCACATTTTCAGAGACTTTCTTTAGTTTTTTATGTGTGGATTTTGTTTATTGCACAAGTGAATAATATTTGGAATCATATCATATTTCGTTTTTTTTGGTACTAAGGTGTTGCAAGCACATGTATGATATAGTTTGATATGTATGGAGGATCATAGCAAGCGCTGTTTTCTTATTTATTTGTTCGAGTCTAGTGACAGGCCTGAGTGCTGCATCATAGGAGGAAGTTACATTCTATCACTGATACCTGAAAGCACTGGGTATTTTATGGTGGTGGCCACAGAAAAAGTGGCAGAATTGGTCCTATATCATTGTGAGCATAACTGGGTTTGGAAGTGGGCTTTAGGGAGGACCTTTACCTTTGCTCTAAGTGGGTAGGGTGACAGGGTCTACAGTGCATCCGGAAAGTATTCACAGAGCTTCACTTTTTCCACATTTTGTTATGCAAGAGCCTTATTCCAAAATAGATTAAATTTATAATTTTCCTTTAAATTCTACAGGTAATAACCCATAACGTGAAAGAAGTTTATTTGAAATGTTTGCAAATTTATTAAACATAAAAAATGACAAAATCACATGCACATAAGTATTCACAGCCTTTGCCATGACACTCAAAATTGAGCTCAGATGCATCCTGCTTCCACTAATCATCCTTGAGAGGTTTCTACAACTTGATTGCAGTCCATCTGTGGTAAATTTAGTTGAATGGACATAATTTGGAAAGGTGCACACCTGTCTCTATAAGGTCCCACAGTTAACAATGCATGTTAGAGCACAAACAAAGCCATGAAGTCCAAGGAATTTGTCTGCAGACCTATGAGACAGGATTGTATTGAGGCACAGATCTGGGGAAGGGTACAGAAAAATTTCTGCAACATTGAAGGTCCCAATGAATACAGTGGCCTCCATCATCTTTAGATGGAAGAAGTTTGGAACCACCAGGACTCTTCCTAGAGCAGACCGCCCGGGCCAAACTGAGCAATCGGGGGAGAAGGGCCTTATTTAGGGAGGTGACCAAGAACCTTAAGGTTACTCTGGCAGAGCTCCAGCGTTTCTCTGCGGAGAGAGAAGAACCTTCCAGAAGAACAACCATTTCTGCAGCACTCCACCAATCAGGCCTGTATGGTAGAGTGGCCAGATGAAAGCCACTCCTCAGTAAATGGAACACCTGGTGGACTCTCAGACCATAAGAAACAACATTTTCTGGTCTGATGAAACAAAGATTAAACCCTTTGGCCTGAGTGGCAAGCATCATGTCTGGACGAAACCAGGCACCTCTCATCACCTGGCCAATATCATCCCTACCGTAAAGCATGGTGGTGGCAGCATCATGCTATGGGGACGTTTTTCAATTGGCAAGGACTGGGAGAAGGATAGATGGAAAGATAAGTGCAGCAATGTACAGAGACATCCTTGATGAAAACCTGCTCCAGAGCACTCTGGACCTCAGACTGGGGCAAAGGTTTATCTCCCAACAGGACAATGACCCTAAGCACACAGCCAAGATAACAAAGGAGTGGCTATGGGGAAAATCCTGTGAATGTCCTTGAGTGGCCCAGCCACTTGAGAGGTCCTGCAAAAAAGAATGGGAGAATCTACGCAAAAATATGGTGTGCCAAGCTTGTAGCATCACCCTTAAAAAGACTTGAGGCTGTAATTGGTTCCAAAGGTGCTTCAACAAAGTATTGCGCAAAGGCTGTGAATACTTTTGTATAAGTGATTATTTTAGTTTTTTATTATTAATCAATTTGTTAAAATTCCAAACAAACTTATTTCACGTTGTCATTAGGGGGTATTGTTTTTAGAATTTTAAGGAAAGTAATGAATTTATTCAACTTTGGAATACGGCTATAACATAACAAAATGTGGAAAATGTGAAGCACTGTGAATACTTTCTGAATGCACTGTATGTAGGTAAAATACTGCAATAATAACACAAAATATGTGCTCAGGAGAATTCACCATACTTTTATTTTAAACTTTCAGTGTCAGGCAGAAATTGCATGAAAAACTTCTAGAATAACACTAGAGGCAAAACAGTCTCTCTCCTAGAATTGATGGCTCCCTGTGGCACTCCAATCTTCTAGAGACAGACATCAATTGAGGCATCAAGTGAGGTACAGGGGGAGGGAAGAGGAGAGAGTAAGAAAATAAATTGTGTGAAAAAAAAGAAGCAGAATGGAGAGGAAAAAGGTTGGGGGGGGGGGGGTTGTAGCCGTTTCTTCATGTGGATTGTACCTAGTGATGCCCGATGTCTGTTAAGACCCACTCCCATATTTTGGGTCGCATGAGGATGACATCCAGAATATATGGGAGGAGATTTTGAAACATAAGGCAGGGCAGTGTTAATACTAAATCAGGATCAGGAGTAGAGTGCCAGGGTTAACGTGAACAAGGCATTTTAGCTTCATGTGAAATTTTCTATTTTGGGGTTTAGTGGTCAATAAACTGAATAGAGTAAACTATTGTGCTGCTTCTCAATAATATGAAATATGGACATTCCAAGACAACATTTTACAAGGACGAATTGAAAAATGTCTGCAGTTTCCAAAATGCACACAGAGCTGGATGACTTGGATGATACTTCCAATTTAAAGTGAATCTGTGTTTTGACCATGCAGGACAAATAAACAGGTTCACTTAAAGAGTAAAGCAAAAACTTTTCCTTAAAGTAAAACTAAAGGCAAAACTTATTTTTACTATTTAGGATAGAGTGGAAAGGGGTTAGATTACTTGACGGTTTTTATTACTGTCTGTGCCCTAGTCAGGAGATTTACCCTCTCTATGTCCTGTTTACCATTGTCATTGAAAGTGAAAGTAAAAGAGAACACAGATTTTGGGTTGCCCCTAGAAAAGTAATAGAGGGGAAATCTTCCATTGGGGACACTAGTTCTGGTGACTTGGGGATCCACAAGAAATTCAAGAAAATTGGAGAAAAAAATTATGGACTTTATAGGCACAGATAGCAGCTTAGGATAAAAAACGTTTTATTGATTGACAATTAAAACCAAAGAGAATTCCCACAAAAGGGAAATAATACAAATAGGAACACAATACATAAAAGATAGTGCCTAAGTGTATGTAGACAACATAGGCGCCATTTACATAGGGTGGTATTGACAATGATTACATATCACATAGTAATAATGACAGAAAAAGTATAGTATTTGTCACATCCTGTAGGTCTCATAGACGATACCAGAAATAAGGCTACTATCGTCCCTGAGTTCCACTCATGCGACCCTGGAATGATAGATGATTCATGCAGCCAGATGCCCTACATGTTTCGCTTGAATGATCAAGCTTCCTCTGGAGCTACTGGTACACAACACTCCATATGGAACCACATAACAGTTCAAAGTAGACTTAAGCCAATGTATAAAGAAAGGAGGCGTGTTACCACGCAAGGCGGGTAGCCGGGTATATACAGCATAAAGTATGTCAGAGAAGGAGGTCCCTCTGGTAACACGCCTACTTCTCTGTGTCCTGAAAGACACTTTATATCTGCTCCTGTTGTCTCTGGCATCTTGTGGCAATTCATTCCAACAGGCTCCCCCGTTATGATTTATCCGTATTACCTCAAAAACAGAGTCTCATCAAAGCAGGCCTCCGAAGAAAGCACAAAGTGTGCCAAAAGAATTAAAATGACCTTACAGCCCGACTCACCTAGGTGAAAGTGCCAGAAGTTGGACTGTAAGAAGAATAAGTCTTGCTTTTTTCTCCAAAAATATTACCAGAACATGCGCAGATTCTCAACTTGAATTCCCAGGCTGGAGATTCCTATAAACAGGCTGATGGTGATAGAGATGATGGGGCATTGCAGCTCACTAAACCTCCACTGGGAGGTTTTAAGTAAAACACAGCCATAAAAAATATCACTCACAAATGGAGATGGATGTTCTCTTCTGACTGGCAGCCCCCTCCTGACCAGAAACTTCCGGGAGAAAAGACTTCCATCTCAGGGTAGACTGGCCACAGTGTGCCTGCGCCTGGGCCAGCTGCCGCCGCACTGGCATTACAGACAGACATAGACTGCACTGCAGGCCACAATAGACCTGGTGCACAGGGAAGGAGCCCTCTAACGTCACTCCTTGGTTGCTATGACTACGCATTTCAGAGGCATGGCCTCCTTCATCAGGTCATGCCCCTACTGGTGCCCTCACCCTTTATATACAAATGTAACAGCCCATCCCCTCACCTAATTATTAAGGGTGAACAGCCTTAGTAAGCGAAAATTGTGAGCAACCAGCAGGGGCAGTGAAGAGCAACCACATATGGATAATTGAACAATAATACAAAATACATATTATACAAAGAATTGGTTACATAATACATAACAAAAAACCGAAAAGGAAATTAAAATAATAATAAAAATAATATGAGAAAAAAAAAAAAAACACAAACACTCCACCCATGTCAGAAAGAGACTTTCTACACCATACGAGATGCATAACTGTATCCATTCATGCATTATACATATATGTGCATATACATAAAAATGTATTAAAAAAATATATATATAAAAAATGTATATAAAAAATATATATATAAAAAACACAAATTATTATTATAAAAATCCAGGGGACTAAATGAAGGTACCAACCTCCAGCTCCTCATTTAAACCCTCGGGGGACATAGAGTTGAGCGTGAAAATCCGATACGTTTCATGCATACATAAACATGAAAACCTTTCACCTTCCGGCAGGGCCATAGAGATGGCCTCAATGCCAAACAGCTCTAGTCCTGCCGTACTCCCCCCATGCATTTGGCAAAAATGCCGGGGGACACTGTGCTTGCCTTTTTTTTGTTCTATGTAATGGCGATGTTCACCGAACCTAGTTCTCATGGCCCTGACCGTTTGCCCCACATAAAACAACCCACATGGACAACCAAGTCCATATACAACAAATTGGGTGCTACAACACATAAATTGCTGGATGTTAAACACACCCCCATCTCTGCTGGTAAAGGACTTTTTCCCATGCTGCATGAATGCACAGGCCATACACCTCCTAAGTTTGCATTTAAGGATCCTACCATATTCAAAAATAGGGGGATTTCCTTCACCACTCGCTGTTTATTTCGAATTTGGCTAGGTGCCACCATACTTCTCACATTTCTTGCCTGTTTGAAGACCACCTTAGGTTTTTTCTTTTTGCTTTTTTCTCCCCATGTTTTATTCATTTTTAGAAATAAGTGAACAATTCAGTCTTTCTTTGGATCTGAATCAAAAATGGAATTTTAGGAGAATGAAAAAAGTAACATATACTTTCTTATACAAATGAATACATACGTTGGCTTGTAGGTTGAACATATCAAATGTTTTGACTTAAGTAAATGGCGTGTGAGGTTTTAAAAGCTACGCACTCTATAATTTCACCTGGAAAGAATTGTCGTCTTATTGAGTGCAATTTTCATTTTCTGACTTCCCCTCACCTCCGTCTCATTAACTGCTTATTTAAAGCAACAACAAGCACACTGCTATTGAAGTCATATTATTTATTTTATACAGATTAAATGCCTCTACCTCTGCTTTGTGCTTTCAGACCTACAGTTATGAGACTTAGCGGTATTAAGGTTTGAAGGAAAAATTCTAGCTCATATATAATTATTTTCATGGGTGACAGAAGTTTAAGAAAGTCACAAAAAGGGACCAACTCATATGAAATTACAAGGCATGACATTCAAATAATTATAGAAAGTAATTAGTTTATTTGAGGATTGTGTATAATTATGCCTTTAGTAAATAAATTCCTGTGTCTCTCTCTGTGATTTGGATTGTCTTAAACAAAATTTCCAGCCTGCTCACATAAAACTTAAAGCGGAATTTCACCCAAAAGGGCTAGTTCAGCTCTTCCTCCTCCATTACATTTGGCACTTTTTTTTTTTTTTGGGAGGGGGGGGGGTCGGGTACCTGATTTCAACAGGTACCTGCTATCCCACTTTGGATCAGATCGCTGAGTGGAAGTTTGGCCTCCTCTCCTCCCCCTGCAGCTTTCTGGGACACATCACAGCCCCCAGAGAACTGTGGGAGCATTCACAAAGCTCAGCGCGGCTCACGCATGCACAGTTGGGACATGGCTATAAAGCCACAAGGCTTCACTGCCAGTTTTTCTTAGTCAAGATGCCAGTGCCTGGACCTAAAGCCTGTTAAAGAATCAGGTCGAGTGAGGACAGCGCTGGATTCAGGGGCATGTAAGTGTCTTTAAATTAAAAGTATTTGTAGCTGATGACTTTTAATTTTTTGGGGGGAAACTGGAGCTCCCCTTGACTACTGGAAACGTGAAATGCTTTCCAGTTAAAGCCAATCTCCTTCTTGCTGTCCTTAAAGCGATCTCCACCCAAAAGGGAAGTTCCACTTTAAGGCCTCCTCCCCCCTTCCTCTTTCTCAAATGGCACTTATTTTTTTTTGGGGGGGCGGGTATCTGGTTTTGACAGGTACCCACTCTTATTTCTGTTTGGATCCGAGTGGAAGTTCTCCTCTCCCCCTCCCTTCCCGCAGTCATCTGGGGCAAGTCACAGGTCCCAGGTCTCAGAAGACTGAGGGACCATTCACAATGTGCAGTGTGGCTTGCACAAGTGCAGTGGGCACTTGGCTGTGAAACCCCAAGCTGTCACAGTTGGATGCCCACAGTTGAGATTCCAGCACCAGGGAAACAAGACGGAGGGAAGGGAGGGCTCGGGTGAGCACATGGCTGGATCCTCGGACAGGTGAATGTCTATTTATTAAAAGCCAGCAGCTACAGTTTTTGTAGCTGCTGACTTTTAATAAACACAAAAATGATTGGAGCCCCCTCTTTAAGTATATCTATACCAAAAAAATGTTTTTTTATTTTGGACAAAATAAGGGAGGATCAAAACCGCTGTCATTTTTGTCAACAGGTCTGTGGTAGTGAGCCCTTATAGATCCCCAGCTCAGGATTCCCCAGGGCGCGGAGTCTAAGCCCCAGCCTGCTTCTTCACCAGGGTGGGGATAGACTTGC
Organism: Pelophylax lessonae; assembly: GCF_965119305.1. NCBI lineage: Eukaryota > Metazoa > Chordata > Amphibia > Anura > Ranidae > Pelophylax > Pelophylax lessonae. Next base: position 465,339,632 of record NC_138771.1, on the reverse strand, counting down.
AGCAGATTGGAACCAGGTCGCGGCCCCCAGGTAGGCCCAGCTGAGAATGTGGAGACCGCTGGCGTGTGCAGGGTAAACAGGAGACTATAAGGAGATCCAAGAGACAAGCCGAGGTCAGGACAGGCAGCAGACAAACGTAGACGGAGAAACAAAGCCGGGTCGGTACACAGGAGATCAGATACAATAGCCAAGGGATACACGGATGGGAGCTCAGAGAACAGCGAAGTTGCTCAAGCAAGGAACAGTGCACTGAGCATGTGTATATATAGGGAAGCAAACAGGGAGGTGACTCAGGAAGTAATTGACAGGAACAAGATATAACCCACAGTGGAGCAGGCGACGCCCATAGGAAACAGAGAAGCCCAAACACCACACGTGAAGGGAGGCAAAACAGAAGCACTGCAGCAAGGAGGTAAGAATATACAGACAAAACTATAGGCTAACTTGTGACAATTTTTTCTTTGCCTTCACCTTGTGCATAGAACAAGAATTTAGAGTATATCTTTCCAATGTGAGGGAAATCACCTCTTAAATTACCCATTGATGGACTGAAATTTGGCCAGCTGAGCAGAGATTTTTGTTATCTATAGCCGTTGCCGTTCATGAGAAGTCTATCCAATGATTGGACTCTCATGAATGGGCTTGTTAAAAAATTTGTGTTCAGTCCATGTATTCTGACAGCAGAGCATTCCCCGCTGTCAGAATACAATAGCACAGCGAGGAGGATTCCACACATTCAAGCTGGATGGGGGAATCCACTCAGTTTCTTTTGATCAGCCCGCTGGCTGATCAAAAAAAGCTGATGAATATATGGCCAGCTTTAGACAGTCATCACAGAAACAAGTGTCCCCATTGGAATTGTCCCTATGGCTCAACCGCCTATTTTCACTGCCGCCCAGCTGCAACAAGCTCTTACTAAAAGTGGTACTCAGAAAAAAGTCATGTTGGTTTACAAACGTTTTAAAAAATGTCATAAAATTAATTTAATTCAGTCAGTTCATGAATAATAACTTCAGGAGAGCCAGATTCTTTTTTTTCAGAACGCAGGAGTCTGTAAGAAAACATTTCTTTCGGAAGACAGCAGCAGTGTGGTTTAATGATCAGCAGAGGCTTGCTAATGTGCTGCTAATAATGGACACCTCTCCATCAAGTCATTTAACCTGCAAATAGCAACTCTTATTAACCTCATTCTCCAACACCCAAGAAATAACAAGAAATGAAAGGCATTAGAACATGGCTGCAGTGTGAATGTTTGTAGGCTCCTGGAATTGGCAGTCATTGTTTTCCATTCAAAACACAAGGGCTCATTTAGAAAAAAACTGAGTCAGCGAACAAAGTGTTTTTCACAGCAACCAGCTAGGTTTCAACGTTTACTGCATGACAGCTCCAATCTGATTTGTTTCTTTAGGCAGCAAAGACATTGGCGTCTATGGAAAATCTTGGTCAGCTTGACATGGCACTGCTCATGAACCATACGGAACAGGGACACCAAACTTGGGGAGCCCCGAGAGGGGACCCAGGACTACAGCATATCCATACATTTTAAAAGTGGAGTATGCACATCATTTGCGTCCAGGAAACCCACTTTGCGAAGGGCAAAGCCCCGAACTGCTCCCATCGGAAATTCCCGCATGTTTTTTCTGTGAATCATACTGCTAAAAGAAACGGGGTTTTGATAGCAATTAGAGATACTGTTTCTTTTAAGCTGATTGCCTCGGAAGAAGACTCTATAGGTAGAACCCTGCTGTTGATTGCTGAGGTGAATGGTAAACTCTACACTATAGTAAATATCTACGCTCCAAACAAACATCCCTTGAAATTTGTGCGGAAAACCATCACATGGGCGAGGAAACTGGCTAGGGGAAATTTGATATTTTGTGGGGACTTCAACGCTGTCATGAATGTAGACATGGACTGCTCTTCAGCGGGACGGAGGCGTAGACCTAACATGGGCCCCCTCTGTGTTGAGGAGAGGCTATATGATCCCTGGCGTTCTCTCCGCACCTCTGAAAGGGACTACTCCTTTTATTCTACAGTACATAATAGTTATTCCAGGATTGATATGTTTTTGACTGACAAATTTCTTTTACAAAAGATTCCTAGAGCGGACATCCACTCCATCACGTGGTCGGATCATGCCCCGGTCACGATAGATGTGGTGGATGGTCCGGTCAGAAACTGTGCTCCGGTATGGCGCAACGACACCTTTGTCCTGGCCCATCCGGAATATAGTGAGGAACTTAAAGTGAAAGTTGCGGAGTATTTCAATCTTAATGATAATGGGTCTACATCTCCTGAAATCACATGGTGCGCGCATAAAGCGGTGGCTAGGGGTTTATTAATCCAACAGAAGGCTAGAGATCGGAAGAGGAAAACTGCTCACATAACCCACCTACAATCCCAAATAGCTCAGCTGGAACAGCAACACAAAAAAGATGCATCTCCACAAACAAATATCCTGAAACAACTCACAGACCTTAGAAATGACTTAAAAAATACCCTTCTATCTGATTACGACACCTACTTTAAGAGATTAAAAATGTCTTGGTACTCACAAAGCAATAGAGCAGGCAAACTCTTAGCTTCTCAACTTAAAAAGCAACGTGTAAAATCTCACATCTCACTCATTAAACATCACAAGACGGGCGCAACCTTTTGTAATCCGAAAGAAGTGGCTAACGTCTTTAAAGACTACTACAGCTCCTTATACAATCTAAGAGACGACCCTGACACATACAAGCCAACACCTAATGACATTGACTCCTTTCTACATGCCCTGAAACTTCCCTCCATCGACGAAGACTCTTTACAAACACTGAACGCCCCTATTTCCCCAGAAGAAGTTCTAGAGGTCATAAGATCTCTTCCTCTACATAAATCCCCGGGCACTGATGGATTCTCCTCGGAATACTACCAATTACTGGCCCCCATCCTCACCCCGCACTTAGTTCGACTATTCAATGACGCTCCCAAAATTGGCAAATTTCCAAAAGAAATGTTACAGGCGACAGTAGTCACTATACCCAAACCAGGGAAATCGACAGACTCCCCCCTAAACTTTAGGCCTATTTCTTTACTCAATGTTGATCTTAAAATTTATGCAAAAATATTGGCAAATAGACTCCTATACTGCACATCATATCTTCTGGGTCTAGATCAAGTCGGGTTCGTGAAGGGCCGGCAGGCCCCTGACGGTACTCGACGTATGATAAATCTACTGACTGCTGCTGAAGGGTCAGGAACTCCAACGGTTTTCTTAGCCCTGGACGCTGAGAAAGCCTTTGACAGGGTCCATTAGGGATTTCTTGACAAAACCTTGACTACTTTCGGATTCAGAGGCTTCATCCACTCTGCAATCATGGCATTGTATTCTAACCCTTCGGCGAAAGTATTAACGGATGGAATCCTATCTGACTCTTTTGATCTTTCAAACGGCACTCGCCAAGGCTGCCCATTATCCCCGATAATTTTTTCCCTAGTAATTGAACCACTGGCGGAAGCAATTAGGAGCAACCCCAACCTCCAAGGCATTAAAATAGGTCAGACGGAACATAAACTAGGACTATTTGCAGATGACATAATTATCACTATGACATCTCCCCTTGCATCTCTACATGAGCTTCAATCCCTTATTCGATGGTTTGGAAATGTATCTTACTATAAAGTCAACACAAGCAAATGTTTTGCTCTTCCGATCTCAATCCCGGCTTCCGAAGTATGTAAGCTTAAATCAGTTTTTCCATGTAATTGGGAAGCACCTTCCATCACGTATTTGGGTATCCAACTTACATCTCCGGTATCTAGACTATATGAATGCAATTTCCTACCCCTTTTGTCTAAAATAGGAGAAGAGTTCTCCCACATTGGAAAAGTACACCTCTCCTGGTTAGGAAGGATCGCTGCATATAGAATGCAGGTTCTCCCAAAGCTTTTGTACTATTTCAGGACCCTCCCGATCCCTGTGCCACAAATCTTTTTTAATAAACTAGCCTCGTCATTAAGAAAGTTCATTTGGAACGGCAAACCTCCTAGAATAGCCATGTCTACATTATACAAACCCCGTAGGTTTGGTGGAGTAGGTCTTCCAAACGCCCAAGCCTATTACAATGCAACTTTACTATCGCAGACGCGATACTGGTTAACGGCACAAGAGGATAATTTATGGAACCAAATAGAACGTAAATTCACCCCAGGTCATGATCTTTATGCCTTACTGTGTGCGGCCACCAAACGCCACAATGTGAACATTCCTGCCTTCCCTACGGTTCAAGCCACCATTCTGGCATGGACAAGAATTATAAAAACTGATTTTACTGAAGAAGTATGTGTGCATATTCCCACCCCTCTAGCAGCCTATGATCTCCTGATTCCAGGTGTGTCGACCCTCAATTGGAGGAAGCGTGGCTTCCGATTTCCTGGCAACCCTACCCACCCCGACTCTGCTAGTGACCTACTGACCGAATATCAGATAGCTGCTTTTGATCGCTCCCACAAATCCCTGAATACCCTGTTCCCGAAAATAATATGGCACTATCTCTTGAATAAAGGCAATTCCCAGGCGAAGGGGATCTCGGTCTGCTATCGCTTTTACAATTACCACCACCCTTTCCGTAAAACCCCTACCATTCTGAGATGGGAGGATGCCTTACAACAATCTTTCTCGGTTGCACAATGGCTGAGGGCTTTTAAAACCAACTATGCATCCTCGGCATGTGTGGACCACTGGGACAACTCACAGAAACTTCTACATAGGTACTATATGACTCCTACTAGACTTAATGCCATTGACCCAAAGTGCTCTCCCCTTTGCTGGCGTGAATGTCAGGAAAGAGGAAATCTGCTACATGTCTTCTGGAGCTGCCCAGTGGTTCAACCATTATGGAAAGAGGTCTTCATTTGGGCATCTTCATTGTTGGGAACCAACCTCCCCCCTTCCCCGGCCCTCGCACTTTTCAGCCTGGGTCTAGAGGACCTCCCTCCTAGCTCCAGAAAAGTTCTGGCTCATATTCTATTTGCAACAAGAATTACAATTGCTGCTAAGTGGCGAGAAGCCTCCTCTCCCCACTTGACGGCAATTAAAAACAGGGTGTCCACTCAATGTGAGATGGAAAAATTGTTGGCGTTTAAGAACTGCAGAGTGGCCACCTTTCTGAAACAATGGCAGGTCTGGTTAAATCATTCCTCTAACATATTATAGCTACTCTGATAAATGTGATAATATACATGTAAATGTGAATTTTACCTAAGCATATTGGAAGTGCCCCCCCCTCCCCCCCCCCCCCTTCCACTACTTCCCCTTATCCTCCCCTCCCCCAAACCCTACTTAACTCCACGTCATAACTCCTCGGCCGAGGTCTCTTGTATAGGTAGTGGCGACACCTATGCAACTGTGTGGTGTAAGTCTGGTCCAATCCCTCACAGTTTGCACCCGTTAGGGGTGAGGGCTTTGGGCATTTAAGTGCACTCAGGTAGACCCGCCCAGAGGAAATAGGTAAGAGCGGTAGTTCCTATATTTGTTTTTTTTTTTTTTTGGATTATGTGTTATACTATCATTCAACTGCCCCGAGACAGTTGAGTCATTTACTGCATAGCCAGTTTAGATGTCTATATTCGGTAACAAAGTACCCATCGCTGGCTCTTAAGCTATTGAAATAATCTTATTGCTTAATGTTGATGTTCTGTATAACCCTGATATGCCGTAAACGACCTACTGTGACTGTTTCTGTTATTTTATGTAATGTTCTTATCCTGTGTATATGGATCTACGGCTATGTGTTTATACATGCTTGTATTTTTCTTTTCTTACTTAAATAAAAATTTATTGAAATAAAAGTGGAGTATGCCTGTACACTACACTGACTGCAGTAAACTGACTGAACACACTATCCACTAACTACCTGCCTAATCATATATGGTAGTGGTATTTCTACTGCTGCTATCTAAGGCAGCTTCCTGTCAATGGTTGCATAGAAACCAGTGATATCACCAAGCTCATTTACTGGCCGGGTATCCCATGGAAACAAATGGACAATGATAACTCTGACATCATAGTTCAAACTTGGCCACATGGATGTACAATCGTGAAACATTTGGGGTTTTTACATTTTTTATTAAAGGAAATCATCAAAAAGTGTGTGTCTTTTACACTTTTTTTTGTGAATGGGTAGGGGTATCCCCCCCCCCCATTAAGGGCATGTGGTTTGATTTGGTTCAGGAAGGGAGGAATAGGGCATAAGCTTGCCCCCCACTTTCCTGGTCTGCTACGCTGCATGCTTGGATAAGGGTCTGGTATGGATTTCTGGGGGGGAACCACATGCTTTTTCTTTTTTTTTCCCTCAAAACTGTCTACCATTCTTTTGGGGGGACCTCACACCATTTTTTTTTTTTTTTGCAAGGGGTCCTCTAGATATCCATACCAGAGCCTCGTGAAGGATAAGGGTTTGGTATATATTTTTAGCAGGAACATTCTTGAATGGCCTTTGCTTCACAATCCTCTCAAGGCTGCGGTTACTCCTGCCACAAACACTTTTTTGAGCTAAAAATACCCCCCTAATCCTAAGCTATCCCCAATTACCCTAACACTAACCCCACATTCGAGTACATTACATTTACTGAATAAAGATAAATACTTACCTTTAAAATTGACTGCAGAGCGCGGCCATCTCCAGTGTGGGCATATGAAGCCGTGGTGTCCCCCGCTGTGTCCCTCTTCCTGGTTCTGGGCTACCCAGAATGCCGATCGCAATCTCGCGCATGCGCTGCAGATTGCTATCGGCACTCAGAGTAGAAGCCAGCCGTTCCCATTGCATCCTGGGATTGATGACGCTCATCTCCCAGGACGCAATGCAAAGGAGGAAGTGACGTCAGGGGCCGCGGTCGCACAAGGAGGAAGAGGAAGGAAGGTAAGTTTATTTTAATTAAAACAAGGTAAGTGAAACAAAAAAAAAATATTAATTATCCAACTCTTTTTCAGGTTTTTTTAAGCTAACTGATGCTGCAAAGTTTATATTTAGGCTGGAACTCCGCTTTAAGGAGACAAATAAACTAAAGGACACCCATCTTCTCAACATTCTCTCATCTGAACTGGTACCTTCTCATGTGTTTCGGCCATCTTCATTGGCCGGCTCAGGATGACGTCACTCTTGTACATGAGCAGGAGCTAGTCATCCTGGCTCACAGGATTGGCCCAGCTGCTGTAAGTTTAGCTGAGCATGCACAGCTCAGTTTACAGTTCAGGAATCGCTGTGAGAAAGTAGGTAGGTATGATTTATTGCAGAAGAATCATTGCACGTCACTTCTGCATTAAAATGCCTGCTTGCTTACAGTTTATCATAGCGAAATGTTAGTCCCACTTTAAGACTGAAATAAACTCACAGACTAAAATGGCCTTTTAAGGTCAGATAACTGCCACTGCAGCACCTGGGTTAAGAGCATACATGCAGGTCATTTTTTTTTTTTTTGCATTAGACATAACTGCACAAATTTTGATATATTCAGAAAATAGGGGAAGATTATGGTGAAAATATTTTATGAAAAAGGGGGTGGCAAAGAAAGCATTCAGAGATACAGAGAACAAATATAGGAGACAGTTGATTAATCAAAGGTGGTACCATCCAAGGCGAGAGAAAAGACAGATAATAACCTGTATACTACAGATTATGGGTAGGAAATTGAAGAAGTAAACAGAATATAAACAAAAAACTGGCATGTTTTACAGGATGATGAAATCATAAATAAAGTTCTAGCGGAACCAACATCATTTGTATTATTTGTATAGAAGGAAATGTACAATCAAGGACAGCGTTGTAAAAAGTTATATAAGAGATCAGAAGATACTGAAAATTGGTTTGGCAATTTAAAACATTTTTTTTTCTTTCACATTGTAGGAAGAGCATGACTTGTATTAGTACTGAGAGGATCCAGTAAATTAAAAAATAAATAAAATAAAAAAAGCAAGGGGCAGGAAAAGCTGCCCAGCAGCGCATATCCCGGGGGGGGGGGGGGTAGTTGTAAAGCCCACTGCAAAGCAAGTATTGTATAAAATGTTAAAACAGGCCACACAACATCTCTTCAATCCCTGTCAACTGCCCTCTAAAGGGCAGTTGACTGCATAAATGTGCCAAGTGTGGTGGTGATTAGCTTATTGGTGGGAATGAAAGGGTTTCAAAGAAATTAATGTGTGGCAATGTAACAAACCATAAATGATGATTGCAAAACTTACAAAGGTAAAACCGAGAGACAAAATATAAACAATGAGGTCGGTAGCCCAATGAACTATACACATTGCCACTGATAACTAACTAGAAGCTGCAGCTTGAAGCAGCCATGGGTGATTGCTAGGACACTGTGAAAAAAAAAGGTAAAGGACAAGCGCAACCTCTATAGTGTAGTAAACAAGGTGAACAATATTTATTAATGGCTAAAAACTCACTCACATAGGAGGGGCTTGTGCAAAGCGGTAAAAATCAAGGCTGCTGCCTCTGGAGTCCAGAGCCACTGTGGAATTCCCCTGCTTTGGTTGTGAGCAGGGGGAGAAGAGCACAGGCAAGAAGAAGCTGCTGCTGCAGGAAGACAACCCGACCAGGGATAGAAGCTGGAGCCCGGAGGTAGAGGATGCCTGACAGCGCTGGGAGTTAGGGACGCGTTTCAAAGCAAGTTGCTGTTTCTTCTGCCTATCTAAAAGTGGCTACCCACCAAAAATAAATACAGGACTACAGGGGAGGGTCCAGGAATAGCTGCAACTGTTCAACAGAAGGGTCAAAAAGTACTGCATTCACTGCTCTTGTGGTATGCAGTACGTGGGTAGGACTGTCAAACCACTTTGAGTAAGATTTAGAGAGCATCTTAGGAATGTAAAGAAAGGCCTCCTCAAATTCAGTGTATCTAGACATTGTCTTTTGCAACATCACAAGAATCCCAGCATACTCAGAGTGTTTGTGATTGAATCCATCACACCGTTCCTAATGGAGGGCGAACATTTCAAGACATTGTGCTCCAGAGAGACTTATTGGATATTTAGGCTCAACACTATGTCCTCCAATAGCCTCAATGAGGAGCTTGATCTGAATACCATCTTTTAATTCTCTTGTGCCCCTGAGCCATTATATTCTGGAGTTCTGGAGGCCCTTCATCTTGGTCATTATAAGTAGTGGTGTCTGCTGTCTAAGGAGTGACGTCTGGTGTCTAAGGAGTGCCGTGTCTGGTGTCTATATAAGGAGTGGTGTCTGGTCACCATTCATTGTCTCCTCCCCCCCCTACTCCTGGGCCTCCTGCAGAGGCTTTATAGTCCCCACCCATCCACCTACCATACATTATACATGACATACTACCAGTGACATTCATGTCTTCATTTTCAATCTTCCATCTTGATTCTCCCATGCGGTAAGAGATTATCCGAGAACCCTATATAACTCTATCATCCAGGCCACAGGAACACGGTCATCTATGGTTTTGACATTTGTTTATTACACCCAGAAGATTCTCCTAGAAGCAGAGTAATTTAATTACATTTATATCCCTATGTGTATATATATATATATACACACAGCGCCTTGCGAAAGTATTTTGCCCCCTTGAACTTTGCAACCTTTTGCCACATTTCAGGCTTCAAACATAAAGATATAAAACTGTAATTTTTTGTGAAGAAACAACAACAAGTGGGACACAATCATGAAGTGGAACGAAATTTATTGGATATTTCAAACTTTTTTTAGCAAATAAAAAACTGAAAAATTGGGCATGCAAAATTATTCAGCTCCCTTAAGTTAATACTTTGTAGTGCCACCTTTTGCTGTGATTACAGCTGTAAGTCGCTCGGGGTATGTCTCTATCAGTTTTGCACATCGAGAGACTGAAATTTTTGCCCATTCCTCCTTGCAAAACAGCTCGAGCTCAGTGAGGTTGGACGGAGAGCATTTGTGAACCGCAGTTTTAGTTCTTTCCACAGATTCTCGATTGGATTCAGGTCTGGACTTTGAGTTGGCCATTCTAACACCTGGATATGTTTATTTGTGAACCATTCCATTGTAGATTTTGCTTTATGTTTTGGATCATTGTCTTGTTGGAAGACAAATCTCCGTCCCAGTCTCAGGTCTTTTGCAGACTCCATCAGGTTTTCTTCCAGAAAGGTCCTGTATTTGGCTCCATTCATCTTCCCATCAATTTTAACCATCTTCCCTGTCCCTGCTGAAGAAAAGCAGGTCCATACCATGATCCTGCCACCACCATGTTTGACAGTGGGAATGGTGTGTTTAGGGTGATGAGCTGTGTTGCTTTTACGCCAAACATAACGTTTTGCATTGTTGCCAAAAAGTTCGATTTTGGTTTCATCTGACCAGAGCACCTTCTTCCACATGTTTGGTGTGTCTCCCAGGTGGCTTGTGGCAAACTTTAAATGACACTTTTTATGGATATCTTTAAGAAATGTCTTTCTTCTTGCCACTCTTCCATAAAGGCCAGATTTGTGCAGTATACGACTGATTGTTGTCCTATGGACAGAGTCTCCCACCTCAGTTGTAGATCTCTGCAGTTCATCCAGAGTGATCATGGGCCTCTTGGCTGCATCTCTGATCAGTCTTCTCCTTGTATGAGCTGAAAGTTTAAAGGGATGGCCAGGTCTTCGTAGATTTGCAGTGGTCTGATACTCCTTCCATTTCAATATTATCGCTTGCACAGTGCTCCTTGGGATGTTTAAAGCTTGGGAAATCCTTTTGTATCCAAATCCAGCTTTAAACTTCTCCACAACAGTATCTCAGACCTGCCTGGTGTGTTCCTTGTTCTTCATGATGCTCTCTGTGCTTTAAACGGACCTCTGAGACTATCACAGTGCAGGTGCATTTATACTGAGACTTGATTACACACAGGTGGATTCTATTTATCATCATTAGTCATTTAGGTCAACATTGGATCATTCAGAGATCCTCACTGAACTTCTGGAGAGAGTTTGCTGCACTGAAAGTAAAGGGGCTGAATAATTTTGCACGCCCAATTTTTCAGTTTTTTATTTGTTAACAAAGTTTGAAATATTCAATAAAATATCCAATTCCACTTCATGATTGTGTCCCACTTGTTGTTGATTCTTCACAAAAAATTACAGTTTTATATCTTTATGTTTGAAGCCTGAAATGTGGCAAAAGGTCGCAAAGTTCAAGGGGGCCGAATACTTTCGCAAGGCACTGTATATATATATATATATATATATACGTATTATAGATGTGTGTATGCGTATGTGTATATATGGGTACGCAGGTGGTCAGATATTTCTCGGTTCATACACCATATTACATGCTATATGCTACTGGTTTATATTATAGACCATTGCGCCCAGTCTTTGTCTCTGGTTTTATTCAAAATATTTCTGTTCTCTATTTTTTATTGCTTTTTTATTGTATAGTCTCAAGAGAGATAAATACACATATTTATTTGTGCACTTTCATAATGTATATGCAATTACTATACTTTTTTATTCCAATACAAATGTTTATATATATATATATATATATATATATATATATATATATATATATATATATATATATATATATATATATATATATATATATATATATATATATATATGTTTTACAATGACACAGCCACACCTTTATTATTTGCTCTTATTAGGTTCAGGGCTTTTTTTCAGCGGGAACGCGGGGGAACGCAGTTCCGGCACCTCCAGCACTAAATGTATGTAATGGCAAGGGGTTCTGGGCTTTCCTATGGGTGTCTTTTGATGCTGGCTGGTGGGGGAGCTATTGTTGCCGGAGGTGATATATTTTTGCGGGGGGTTTATTGTTGCTGGGGAGGTCTACTGTTGCTCCTGGGGGACCTATTGTCTCCGGAAGGGATCTATTTTTACAGAGGGGGTCTATTGTTGCTGGGGTTGGTCTTATGTTGCTTGGGGGGGTCAGTTGTTGCTGAGCGGAATCTACTGTTGAGGGAACTGTCTATTGTAAATGGCTGCTGGAGGGTCTATTGATGCTGTCTGTGGGAAGATCTGCTGTTGCTGCTGAGGGTCTATTGTTGTCTGGTGGGTATTTTGTTGTGGCTGGTCCATTGTTGCTGGTGGGATCTACTGTTTCTGGGGGGTCCTTTGTTATTTTACTGCTTTTCTTGTTATCATTAACAAATCCCATACACATTACTTAGTACCGCAAATGATACTTGATTCTGTATTCTCTAAAAGGGGCAGTACTGTGAGGTGGGTAGGGGGTGGAACCTGGGAACGGTGCTCGGAGGTAGGTAGGGGGCGGATACAAGGGGTAACTCCGAAAGTGGGAGTTCCTGCACCTATTCTCTGAGAAAAAAGCCCTGATTAGGGTATATGACCTATATCAGGGCTCAAAATTTCAAGTCCTGAGCTACTAGCCAGGCCTTAAGAGTTACTCGCCACTTGTTGCCCCACCCAAACCCTACCCTGCTCCGCCCCTAAACACGCCCTCATAAAATATCTCATAAAATGACACTGTTAAATGTTTTATTCAGAATTAAGTTACAAAAATAAATATTAACAACAACAACGAGAGAGAGAGGGGGTTTGACAGAGAGACAAGGGGGTGGGGGGAGGGGGTGACAGGGAGAGAGAGGGCTGTTTGATGCAAATGAGAATTGTGTGGCCATGGAAATTTATGATCTTAAGTTTTGTGATGCAAATATGTGCAGTCATGAAACATATGCAGACATGGAGATTCATGATCTTCCATTTTAGATGTAGATAAATGCATGCAGTCATGAAAAATGTGTAGTCATGGAGTATTGTGCTCAGGGATGGTGGTGTACAATCTATGCTATATATCCAGATTTATCTGGTCACAAAACCAAATGGGAGACGTGTATCCAACAGGGGGGTTTTCCAGATCAATGCATCGGTGGTGTGCAATCCAGAATACATAACCGGATTCATCTTGTCACAAAACAAATGGGAGAAGTGTATTCTGCAGGGGGGTTCTAGATCAATGCATCAGAATTGCCAAACCTGTACAGGTGAGCCAGAGTATCAAGCCCGTGTACAATGTACTTGCTGCTTAGATAGTGTAAAAGGACAGTGGGCTTAATACACAGAAAGCAATATATGTGTAACAGGCTGACCTTTTTAGGAGAAGAAGTGTATGTGTGCTAGATCAGACTTAGCAATCCCACCTGTAGAAGTTTGTCTGAGAGTGTGAGGGGGATGGGGAGACCTCCTGCCAGTGTACATTCAAGTAGTGAGTACAGTACCTTTCCATTAGTCCCGGGCGGTTTGCAGGTCTCAGAGGGGGGCCAAGTATAAGGGTGGATGAATGAGATGTCCGCATGCTGTTGGTTGCTACATGGTGGAACGCACACTAACCACCTCGGAAGCAGCTGTGCGTTCCACCTCCTCACCATACTGGCCTATTGCAGAGTGTGTTGTGTGTTCAGTCCCGCCCACGTAGGAGTAAGTCCGGTCACAGTGCTCATCTTACTCACGCAATGTTCACCGTGTAGCTGCTGGCTGCTAATGAAACTTTCCCGCCCACATATCTTCACACAGGCACGGCTGCACTGAGTGTGTGGGCGGGCACAGGGAGAGAGGGGCGGGAGAAAGCAGAGCAGATGCAGTCTCTCCCATTCCTGGAGGGGGGGGAGCTGCTCACTGGGCTATGAAAAACACACAGACTTGTGACAGGAGGAGGAGAGGAGCTGCATATTCCCCCTACAGCACAGCCCTGTTCTTACTCGCCCTGCTCATCAATCAACTAGCAAAATGCGAGCAGGCGAGTTGAATTTTTGAGGGCTGACCTATATGACCTGAAGCAGTTCACCCCTTGCTCCTACACTCTGCAAGTTGTGGCTTCAGTTGGCTACTGTTACCAGCACCTGTGGCTTTTTGACCCTCCTGGTGAGCAGTTGCCGCCATTCCTGAACCCGCCCCGCCAATATAGTGCTGTATTTATATTCGGCGGGTATCCACGTTTAGATAGGCTGAAGAAGAAGCAACATGCTTTGAAACGCGTCCCTATCTCCCAGCGCACTCCCAGCGGTGCCAGGTACCCTCTCAAACTGGGCACCAGTTTCCATTCTTGGTCGGGTTGTCTCCCTGCAGCAGCGGCTCCCTCCTGCCTGTGCTCTTCTCCCCCCTACTCACGGCCAAAGCAGGGGAATTCCACAGCGGCTCCAGCCTCCAGAGGCAATGGCTTAGACTTTTAACACTTTGTACAAGCTTCCCATTTTTGAGTGTGTTTTTAATCATTAATACATTTTGTTCACCTGGTTTACTACACTTTAGAGGTTGCGCTTGTCCTTTCCCTTTTGTTTCAGTAAAAAAAAGCTTCTGCTCCTTAACCACTTCAAAAGAAAATAAACTAAAATAATGTATAAATAAACTCTGAGCGAATGGTGTATCTTTAGAAGTGTAGTTGTCTTCTAAAATACCTCAGAGTGGAAAAGGGAATTATATAAGTGTATGGAAGGGCACTATAGAAATATAAGGAAGGGGTTAAAAAGTTACTAAGTGTCAGCTCATTTTGCACAAAAAACATGCTTGCAACTCTGCAAATTTAAAATTTATGGGGATTGAACAGATATAGAAGGACTGGAAGGGAGGTGATGTTGTTAAATATTTATTTAGGAAGAAAGAAGATTTATCTGATGGATTCTTTTCACCCTAAAAGACTGAATATAGTGTTTGACCTAAATTGCTTTCTAAGAGTGGGATTTGAAGGTACATACAAGGTTATTTAGGTTAACAGCATTTGTGCTCAAAGGCCTCAAAAATATAGGTCCAAGACTGTTGCATGTTTTTAATTGGATTTTAAGTTTTTACATACAGTATCTTAACGGAGTGGTGTTGCATGTGACTGTGCAAGCACACTGAAGATACAGGGTATCAAGCCCAGCTGTTATAGGGGTCAAATTTGCGTTTGTAAGTACAATTTTAATAAAGTCTTATGGTCTTTTTAAAATATTGTGAGAGAAGTTAGTTCCCCTCTTTATTTTCTAGTTACACGTATGCTCTTTTGAACTGGCACAGAACCTGCAACCCATACGTTTTAAATGGTGGTACCAAGGCAGATCCATCATTACAGGTTGTGGCAGAAAGATTGGTACCCATAACCGAGATATGGATTAGATGTGACACAAAGTTAGACTGGAGAGTGGAACTGAGGGGATAAGTAGTGGCTGGTGTGGCTTTTGGTTTGTTGTAAGAGCAGCACTTGATACATTACTTGAAACTTAAAAGTTCTAGAATGTTTGGATTAGTCAATTAACTATTTTATGATTGGCAAGGATTTTAAGGGTAAGAGAGAGTTGGCTGTTTAGAAGTATTGAACATGTGGGTGAGTGCTGCAGGTGGTTGTTACATTGTCCATGATATATTCTAAGAATACCTGAATAATATTCCCTGCACTATTTTTGCCTGCACGGGACTACAGCACAATCATTGAAAGGCTTTCCTAATGGTGATAGCAGTGGACCATACATGCAATAATACAGTCAGGTCCATAAATTTTGGGACATCGACACAATTGTAAACTTTTTTGGCTCTATACACCACCACACAGGATTTGAAATGAAACAACCAAGATGTGCTTTAACTGCAGGCTTTCAGCTTTAATTTAAGGGTATTTACATCCAAATCAGGTGAACGGTGTAGGAATTACAACAGTTTGTATATGTGCCTCCCACTTTTTAAGGGACCAAAAGTAATGGGACAGATTAACAATCAGAAATCAAACTTTCACTTTTTAATACTTGGTTGCAAATCCTTTGCAGTCAATTACAGCCTGAAGTCTGGAATGCATAGACATCACCAGACACTGGGTTTTATCCCTGGTGATGCTCTGCCAGGCCTCTACTGCAACTGTCTTCAGTTCCTGCTTGTTCTTGGGGCATTTTCCCTTCAGTTTTGTCTTCAGCAAGTGAAATGCATGCTCAATCGGATTCAGCTCAGGTGATTGACTTGACCATTGCATAACATTCCACTTCTTTCCCTTAAAAATCTCTGGTTGCTTTTGCAATATGCTTCGGGTCATTGTCCATCTGCACTGTGAAGCACCGTCCAATGAGTTCTGAAGCATTTGGCTGAATATGGGCAGATAATATTGCCAGAAACACTTCAGAATTCATCCTGCTGCATTTGTCAGCAGTCACATCATCAATAAATACAAGAGAACCAGTTCCATTGGCAGCCATACATGCCCACGCCATGACACTACCACCACCATGCTTCACTGATGAGGTGGTATGCTTTGGATCACGAGCAGTTCCTTTCCTTCTCCATACTCTTCTCTTCCCATCACTCTGGTACAAGTTGATCTTGGTCTCATCTGTCCATAGGATGTTGTTCCAGAACTGTGAAGGCTTTTTTAGATGTTGTTTGGCAAACTCTAATCTGGCCTTCCTGTTTTTGAGGCTCACCAATGGTTTACATCTTGTGGTGAACCCTCTGTAGTCACTCTGGTGAAGTCTTCTCTTGATTGTTGACTTTGACACACATACACCTACCTCCTGGAGAGTGTTCTTGATCTGGCCAACTGTTGTGAAGGGGGTTTTCTTCACCAGGGAAAGAATTATTCGGTCATCCACCACAGTTGTTTTCCGTGGTCTTCCCAGTCTTTTGGTGTTGCTGAGCTCACCGGTGCGTTCTTTCTTCTTAAGGATGTTCCAAACAGTTGATTTGTCCACACCTAATGTTTTTGCTATCTCTCTGATGGGTTTGTTTTGTTTTTTTCAGTCTAATGATGGCTTGCTTCACTGATAGTGACAGCTCTTTGGATCTCATATTGAAAGTTGACAGCAACAGATTCCAAATGCAAATAGCACACTTGAAATGAACTCTGGATCTTTTATCTGCTCCTTGTAAATAGGATAATGAGGGAATAACACACACCTGGCCATGGAACAGCTGAGCAGCCAATTGTCCCATTACTTTTGGTCCCTAAAAAAGTGGGAGGCACATATACAAACTGTTGTAATTCCTACACCGTTCACCTGATTTGGATGTAATTACCCTCAAATTAAAGCTGAAAGTCTGCATTTAATGCATATCTTGTTTGTTTCATTTCAAATCCATTGTGGTGGTGAATAGAGCCAAAAAGATTCGAATTGTGTTGATGTCCCAATATTTATGGACCTGACTGTATGTTTGTTGAAACAAACATATGTAGTCTCCACTGGAAGTCTGGTTGGGAGACAGGGGCAAAATGTTGTCATTTTAAAAGAGGAAGTGCCTGAACAAAGACATATATCGGGATCACAGGGTATTATTTTAACAAAAGCTGCAGATTAGCAAATATTGAAAATGAATGTTGAAATTACCCTAACACGTTAAAGCTTTTATGAGATTTTAGTGATTGGGTTTATATATACTTTTAGAATACAAAGAGCATACAGCATACGTCTTACAGCAGAAAATGCTACATAAGTTAAACTTGAACATTGACAGTTAATCGTAGCTCTCGGTCACCCAGCTGCTTGTTTTTGCTAGCCAATCTTGGTGGTGCCCGAGGGGTTAAAATATCCCAATGGCCTTTCTTTCTGCTTTAGTGAGATCAGCGCCACATGATCAATCATACAAGGCTTCCTATTTATCAAGACGTCTCTGCAATTGAGGGCTTACTGAGTAATGGCCAGTTGTAACTATCTCAAGGGTCTAAGCCGTATTTATCAGACAATTCTTGTCCATTAATAACCCAGAATGATGGAGCCTTACTGTAAAGGGTTTTTCTGTTGCAGGCATAAGGCGGCATCCCTTTCTGGGCCATGCTTGGCTTTTATATGCTTCCTACAAATAGAAATTATCTTTCCAGCTGGCAGATACCAGTGCATTTAATCAAATGTGCTATCCTGCTGCCCACTGCCAGCCAGTCTATTCAAAACCAAAATTTAATAGGCTGATATCTGGAAATGTCAGCAAGACATCCCGCGTAGTAATTAATAACACACTCTGCATTCTCATAGCTCTTCCATGATGCCTTATTAAGTGACAAGTATTCCAATGATTATTTTATTTCAGATACCTCTGCAGTTCGCAATTTATGGATAAGTCCCAAAAAGTGTTTGAAGAAAACTGTCGTCCATACCAACACATCTTTCTGCCCCCAGTCAGTTATGTTCCTAGGATTAGGATAGAGGTCATTATGTTGTAATGATGAGACCGGCTGGCAGAATTTGAGGCTATTTTAAAAGTAAAACTCTATCAAATACATAACATCCAAGCAGATTAATGGGGCTGTAAACTTTGTAAAGTTTTTGTGGACCTGTCACTTGACGTAATAGTGCAATATTGTAAATTATTGTATATTAAGGGTTGTATCCTTGCCCTTTTCCATAATACCACATGACAGATGTCACTCTCCTCCAAATTGATGGCCCAATTACTCTATGTTCATTCAATGCTATGAAGAATCTGTTGTGGAGATTGACATAATTCCATATCTGGTATAAATGGACTACTAATTACCAGAGAGTTTGCACAAATGGTATATGTCCCCTTGGTTACGGTAGAGAATGTTTACAATTCCCGCTAGGTTTTCGTAGCTGACTGAGTTCCTTTTAGGGAGCTTTCTCTTCACTTCCTGCTTCTGAAACCAAAAACAGAAAGTGAGAGCAATCGAACAATCTCTGAAGTTTAGGACCTGGTTCACCTGCTGGTGGCACTGTGGTTCCCTGGGGGGGGGAGGTATTTCGTTTCCAGTGTCCACTGGCGAGTGTTTCCCAGCAGCCAGCAGTTTCTAGTAGTCAGTCTCCACCTGATTCTGGTTGCTGGGATGGTACCAAAGTTCCACTTCTGCTGATAAACAATAAACAAAAGTTGTACCCTTCTACATTTAACTTGAAAAAGTTGTTTTTGCTAATGTCTATGTTTAACCTCCTTGGTGGTAATCCAGAGCGTGACTCGGGGTTGATTTTTCATATCAGGAGCGGTAACCCCGAGTCACGCTTGGGGTGGATTGCAGAGAGCGCAGCGGTGTTCTCTTACCTTATCCTGGCGATCCAGCGATGATCTCTCATTGCTGAGATCGCCAGCAGAGAGTCCCGCCACTCCTCCGTCGGTCTCATCACTTCCTAGTTCCGTTCCCTGCAGCAGCAATGCTGCATGGGAGCGGAACTAGGGAGGGAAATTCAAAAAAAAAAAAAAAAAAACGTTACACAAAACACATTTTATATTATATATATATATATGCATATATATATATATATATATGTGTATATATATATATATACACACACACACATATATATATATATATAAAATTATATTATTGATTGAATTATAATTCATGCGTTTTATATATATATATATATACACATACACACATATATCTATATATAATATATAATGCATGAATTATAATCTAAATAATAATATAATTTTATTATATATATTATACATTAAATAATAAAATAATATTATTGATTCGATTATAATTCACATGTTTGTGTTTCAAATGTATCACATCTGGGATGTCTACTAGAGTCTTGTTTTGGTCAGGTTTAAGTCAGTAATTACTAAGAATTGTAGGCCTATAATACATAACGCCAAATTTCCATGAAAACAATTGTACCACTTTTGGTATGTAATTCCTGACATAATCATACCGCCAGGGAGGTTAAAAGGCTTCTCCCAATGATACAAAGTTAGTACAAATCCCCTTGATAAGGACATACATAAAAATAGGAATCAGAAACAGGCCTATCCCCAGATGCTATGTAGGCCTTTGAGCAAGTGGTGAACCCAATCAAGCCATATTGCCTGTTAATAGATGAAAGGAGGGAAGAGACTTTGGGGTTGATTTACTAAAACTAGAGCATTCAAAATCTGGTGCAGTTCTGCATAGAAACCAATCAGCTTGCAGGTTTTATCGTCAAAGCCTAACTAAGCAAGCTAAAGTTAGAAGCTGATTGGCTACCATACACAACTGCACCAAATGTTGCACTGTCCAGTTTTAGTAAATTAACCCCTTTATGTCATGGCATAGGGGCAGGCTATTGGCATTGCAGTGGTTAAAAAAAAATGAACCCTGCCACCTGTTTACTAATGTCAATGTTGGGACAATAGTGGCTTCATGAACACGTGTGCTCCATAGTATAGTAGTGACACTCTTCCTACACCCCTGGTTGGATACTTACTGTTACAGTGGGACCCATGCAGTCCCCAAATCGACATCTGCTTTGATATGTACAAACTGAACGCTGCCAGTATCATTTGGTACATAGGACCGATAGGAGCAACACTTATGTACACAGATAAACACAATCCAATTTTTGCAGAATTACAATATGACTTTTTTTATCACTAGTGGCTCAAACCGTTCTCTTGCATAAAAATTGAGGGATGGAGCACAGACAAGGAAAAAAAAGAAAGTGAAAATAGGTTTTCTTTGCTTTTGGCTGCATTCTTTATCGTCTTTATTTCACAGCTGAAGAAATCCCCTCTGGTAACAAATGATGGCAACACCAGTATCTGAAGCTTGCTCTGCCAAGGAGCACATTCAGCCTGTCTTTGTGACCGTATATAGAGAAGAGCTCTAGCAGAGGCTGCAGACAAACAATGTCTCAGTGTATGCAGATTGCGAGACTCCAACAAAACCACAAAAGGGAGAAGGCTTGTAGAATGGAGAATAGGGTTGAGAAAATGATGATCTGTTATTGTCGGAACTGAATTTAAATTATTCCTGTACAAATCACACAGAGCTGAAGTTACAGTATCTCACTTTGATTAACCAGGATAAGAAGGACAAAGTGTGCTTGCCACTGAGCACTGAAATATGTCCCAGAAATACGGCCTCCTGAATGAAGGCCAGAAGTGTAAGTGAAAACTCCAAATCATGTATTAAAAATAGTCCCCCTCAATTTTCATGACCTTGAATGTTTAAGTGGTAATGCCAATGATTTAAAGTGCATCTAAACCAAAGAAAAAATGTAATATTTTATAGCTTAGCAATCCTTAAAGAGGAGTTCCGGGTATGGATATCTTCATGGTTTCATTGGTCCATTCTGTAGTTCTCAAAGGTGAACTGGGCACAGCTGATAACACTGCTTGAGACTTTAGTACACCATGGGCATAGTGCACAGGAACTTATTTTTTTGTTAGGATCAAGATTTTTCTTTGCATCTGATAAAACAAAAAACTTTAAAATACATACATTTCAGGCCAAATGTTCTTAGTTAGGGCTTGTAGTTGTGGTCATGTGCACAGTACACATCACATAGTCCATAGTGCCAAGTCCATCTGAGGAGTGGAGAGAGGATGGCTATGTTCTTGCTGACAGTGGGACTATGGGGAATGAATGTAGCCACCCTCTAATAGGAAGTCAGATCACGGCAGCAAATAAAAAAATAATTTGGAGGAATCTGAGAGCAAAATAAATTACCATTTGGTAATAACCAGCAACATCCAGCCCCTTTTTTGTGGGCAGGGGGTGATGTCATCCTACCACCACTGGAATCTCCCCATCTTACCTTCCTCAAACACTTTGTGAGCAGCTCTGCTTCACAGAACAGGTAGCTCGACAGTGGCAGTGCACATCACTGGTTTGTGACATTTGTGAACCGTTATACTCCTTTAGATTCTCCATTCAATGTAGGGCGTCAAGGGCTTTACAATGGCCATAAGACAGCAACGTTATCCTAAATGTATAGGTATGTGCAGAGCACAAAGGAAAAAGGTCACCAGGGGATTGCATGTGATCGGGCGAAAATAGTTTGTATTCTGGAGTTCTGCTTTAAAAATTAAAATAAAATTAACTCAAAAGCATTACGCATTTAAAGAGTGCCTTGTACTTTGGCAGCTGTGTCCAAAGAAGATAAGCAAAGTAAAATGACCTAGTCACCAGTACTGTCTGTAGTCTCCCTGCAGCCAAACTCTTTCCAATTACTAACTTAACATATCTTCTTGTTCTGCACTGGGTTGCTGTGTGGAGGTGGCCATCTTAGCAGACCATCTTAGTAGAGGAGTGGGACTTTTCTTGTATCACAGCCTCTCCCATCACTCCCTCCAAATTACTGATGATCTGATACTGCATGAGGAAATGATCAACAGCAGGAGAAGTAAACAAAGCACAGATCTAAAAAGTGAATTAAACAGAAGCAGCAAGATCCTTGCAGGTCCTTAAGCTTAGTACACACGGGCCGAATTTTCGGGCGGCATCGGCCAGTACAATATAAAGCGGCTGACATTCGGCCAGTGTGTACTGCAGCCAGTTTGACAGAAGCCAGCCATTCAAGATCCTTGCACTGCAGATCCCTATGTATAGTACAATAGGGTCCAATGTCGGACAGCACGGGCCGGTCCAATAAAAACTGTCCGATATTCGGCCTGAGTGTACTACGGTCAGTCCGACAGAAGCCGGCCCTTCAAGATCCTTGCACTGCAGGACCTTAAGTTTAGTACATGCGGGCCCAATGTCGGGCGGCATGAGCCAGGTCAATAGAAACCGCCCGACATTCGGCCTGTGTGAACTTACGTCAGATAGTTAGTACAGGGGCTTGTCCTGAGCTGTCAGTTTTTTTCCTCTGGATTGAACATAAAATACACTACTAGTGTGTATGAGGCTTTAGGTACAGCTTCCTCTCCAGAAAGGAGAACAGTTAGAAGCACAGTAGTGATAATACCAAATCTCAATTCAGATAAGGAAGCCTTCATAGCTGCAGATACAGTATACATCTATGAGGCTAAAGGTTGAAGAGTGTCTTAGCAAAGAAGTGCACTGCTATTTTTTAGGAGGAATTTAAGTATATGCACCTGTCTAGAACCTAGATACAGTATACAGCTATAAGGCTGAAGGTTGAAGAGTGTCTTAGCAAAGAAGTGCACTGCTATTTTTTAGGAGGAATTTAAGTATTGCTTAGGCACAATTAACATTTCTATAGATGAGTTCAGGTCCACTAGAAGGCACAGGAATTGCAGGGCTAGAGAAGAAAAAGGTGAGGGAGGAGAAGTGTGGTCCCAAAGAAAAAACAAACCCTGTAATATTGCTTGAAACATGGTGGAGCTTTAAATTTCCTCTTATAGTTTTTGTATAATCAGGCCAAATGGGATAGCAGATTGTGCTTAGCGATAACATAATCACTTGTTGAAAGCATATGCTGTGAAGCCCTGCCTACCAAACTGTATTGATCGTGCACATGGACCACGGCCGGTGTGAAAGTCGACATATGCTTATTCTGACATGTAATTGCAGTTTTACCATTACACATGCAGAGTGTTTTGTAGTGAATTCTAAATTGCCCCTGTGTGAGTATTTTGTGAAACATGAAGAAATCATTCAAGTGAAAAAAAAAAAATCACTTGCAATCAAAACATGTACAGATAGTGTGCTTGCTGTGTGTAGACTTGCAAAAAGAAAAAAAGTTTGCCTTAAATTACAGTGAGGGGAATTTACTAACACTGGAGCAGCCAGAATCTGAAGCTGCTGTGTATGGAAACCAATCAGCTTCTATTCAACTGAACAAGCTGAAAATAGAAGCTGATTGGTTACAATGTACAGCTGCTCCAGATTCTGTCTACTATTTTAGTAAATTCCGCCTAGCATGCTACAGGTCTATCTCATCCTATTAGCATGATTATTTCTTGGCTGCTTTTCGCCCACCTCATCATAATTTGAATGGGTATACTGATTTTATTACTTTCAACAACCTTGTCCACAAATCATGGTTTCCATACACTATGTATTAGAGGAAGACCGCACACCTTCAATTGATATCCATGCCTTGTGCTATGATCCAGCCCTACAGGCTTGCCCAGGGGCTATGCCATTAATATCCAAGAAATATCTGTAGAAGTCTTCTAATTACTGCTCCTTCATTCCACAGTAATTTGATAGCATAATCCACAGCGTTTTAGCAGTGTGTTAACTCATTTTATATAGTACAACTCTGGCTTTAGAAAGGTTTAGACCAGGACTAGAGTTGAGCGGACACCTGGATGCCCGTGTTCGGCGGGTTCGGGCGAACTTGAAAAAAAAGTCCGGGTCCGTGTCCCGGACTTTTTCCGAACTTTACCCGGACACCGAACCCCATTGAAGTCAATGGGGACCCGAACTTTCAGGCACTAAAATGGCTCTAAAAAAACCAATGGAAAGGGCTAGAATGCTGCAAATGGCAGCAAAATGTAGTTAAGAGCATGGCAAGTGCTCTTAAAAAAAAAATTCCCCTTGAAATTTGTAATTTTTAAATAGCAGATTAGAACAGCACTCTGTAGTAAAATATAGCTGAACGCTGCACACAACAGACTGATAAAAATATATTTTTTTCTCCCTCCTCCTCCTCCTCCTCAGTGGGCTCAAGTGAGGGCAAAAAGATTGTTCACTGCACCACCCCCCACACAGCAAAATCGATGTAGATTGCTAACGGACGATTGTTCTGTCCTGTGTCTCCTAATCTCTCCCTGCCTAATCTCTCCAGCCTGTCCCTAAAATGCTCAAATATCTTTCCCTGCCTACACTCTGACCTGTCCCTGCATTCTTTTCAGCACAATGTTGTTTTACCCTGTCTGTCCCTAATCAGCAGCAGCCAGCACCGTTTGTGTGCTCTCTCCCTACACTACAGCAGACTGACGCACCGCGCTGTGTCTCTCGAGTTTATAAAGACCTGGGTCACATGCTTCAGCTGGCCAATCACAGCTACTAATACATTAGTAGGCATGGCAGTGATGGCGCACACCAGTTAAACGCTTGTTGATTGGCTGTTGAAAGCCCGCCATTAAAAGCGCGCCATTACATACAAAACAGGAAATAAAATTACCGAACACGGATTTTAAACCCGAACATAAAGTAAAGTTTTCGGGTCCGTGTCCGGGTGACAAAAATCCAATTATCCGGTACGGACCCGAATAATACAGTCCGTGTTCGCTCAACACTAACCAGGACCCAAAACGTAGCTTTTTGGATGGATAGAGAGCTTCTACTCTAATACTACTGAAATACCGTAGGTTTCCCTGCACAGATTATGGTCAACAAACCTAGAAGCATTGTACCTAGTCTGGGATATCCGTCTCCAGATTCACTGTTTGCCATGGGAGTATAAAGTCTTACTTTATTTAAAAAGCATGTATATTAGCTGTAAAACAGCCAACATGGTTAAGTCGTCAGGCCTTGAGCCATGACTAAGACCTGATGGCTGAAACATGGTGGCTGTTTTACAGCTATTATACATGCTTTTTTAATAAAGGAAGACTTTCTCTTGTGATCCATGTTGTAATAGAGATGTCGGTGGCCTGACAGTCTAAGCACTGGACGGAGCTATAATACGGGAAGGTAGAAGCGCCTACACACCTGTTTCCAAAGCCCTTGTTTGTTAACCCCAGTGACATGTCTAAAAAACTGCATATCCCCCTATCCACTCTTAAGTAACTTTGCTCAGATCTCTCTCCACAGGAAGACACTTCCTCATCTTCCTCCAAACAATAGTCCTTGTATCTCCAAAATAACATTCACCAATAACCGTACACCAACTAATACAAAACCTACTCTCCCTACCCATGACTAC
Organism: Pelophylax lessonae; assembly: GCF_965119305.1. Classification (NCBI taxonomy): domain Eukaryota; kingdom Metazoa; phylum Chordata; class Amphibia; order Anura; family Ranidae; genus Pelophylax; species Pelophylax lessonae. The sequence goes on along the minus strand of NC_138771.1, from coordinate 465,314,183 downwards.
CCATGATCCACCATCAAACTGACAACTACTTGCCAGTTTCTCCCTGTGATCACCAATGTCAACATACTGTAATGAATACTAATAATCCACTGTCCTCAAACAATATTTAAAATGATAATATTCATTGATGAAAAACAAGCAGCAGGTAATGTTTGGTGCCAATAGCACATGGACCACACACTTTGACCCCCAACCATAACCTGCTCTCCTCGCCAAAGCCCTAAAATGTTGAATCTTACTCAAAAATTAACACTCAACTTGCCCACAACACTTAATCTAACCATGAAACGTAAACCTGGACACTTCAAATGTATTTTTCAGTAACTTTTCAAATCTGAATGAATAAACTCCTGACACGTCACAATATATAGAACAGCATACATTTTTTAAATTGTATACTTAAAAAAGCAATCCTTGAGCTTCAGTGAAATAACTTTGACTATGCTGAGATGATGCTTTCCGTTGGATGCAGGCAGGAGAAAGCATTTCCCCGGTCTCCTCTCTTCCACTGATCAGGCTGCAAAATTGTAAGTTTGTAGGAAGTCCTGAGTTGAGAGGATGCAGCAGGGATTGATTGGTCAGACTTGGAAGCTGGTGCTGACCCCGGATAGTGCCTCAAATAAGGACGGAGTCTTCTTTCTTAAGCAGAGTGTTACCCTAACACATTATTTGACACGCTTGCACCAAAAAAAAAAACATATCTAATGGAATATCCAAAATTATATTCATAAGTGGTGCCGCGCTCCCAAATGCTAATGTGCTAGTATACCTTTAAATATGTTTGCATAGCAATTTTTCAGAATCAGCATATCAAACCATATATAACATTAGAAAAAAATCAAACAATTCATCAGTTCATACAGTGTCCTTTGGTATGAATTTGCTTGCATATGCTCAATCTTTCATAAAAAAACAGGCTTGTGTTCGCATATCCACACTACTGCTTCCTTAATTAGTGTTCACCACTATGCGCTCCAATCATCCACATACATTAGTAATAATCCCCTCATCCGTTGTACTATATGTCATTTTCCACTGAGAAAGCCACGTGACTCTGTGGCGTAAAGTGTAGGGAAGGGACCAATCAGTCGTCATGCTGAGGCGCGCACTATGAGCATACCGTGGTAATACTGATATTACTGATATTAAAGCCCAACTCAGGAACTAGACACTGCATTGGTTATTTGCTTGTTATGTCTAGGGGACTGCAGAAGAAGTTGTTCCACTTACCCATAGCTCCTAACTCTCCCTCATTTGAAAGGACTGTCCTTCCTTTGAGACCAAAACCCTCTGTCCCTTGTGCCACCTCGGTTGTCCCTCTTCTGTTCTTATGTGTATAGCTTCAAACAAAATGTACACCAAAAGTGTTGTGCTGCCCTAAACTTTCATCTTTTCCCTTTATTACTGCATTTGTTTTTTTTTTTGGAAAGGCCAATATAAAGTAAAAATAAAGGTAAAAAAGCACTTGTGTGGCTTAGAAACGAATGTTCTGCATATTAGATCTTTGTGGTTCATTTAACTAGGACCTTTGCCTAGTATATACTGTGTGCTAAAAGGTTTATCATTTCAGAAATTTGGGAGGTATGATTCCTCGTTCCAGGTGGCTAATGTACTCTCCTCCTTCACCCCATACCTGCCAACTGTCTTGAATTTGCTGGGACAGTTACAATGTTGAATCAATCGTCCTGCAATGGCTGCGTCCCAGGCTTTGTCCCAAGACTGCAGCTTGAGCTCCTCTAGTGTTGCTGGTCATATTTTATCTGTATTAAGGATGAACTCAAATGGGTTCAGAGACTGTCCGAACCCGCCTGAGCCCATCACTGTTATGCACCTGTCTAGAACCTCCTTCTGCACCTATTATCAGCAGAGGCATCAGCTCCATATATGGAGTTGGAAGGGGCGTATTTCTCATGCAGGCATCAGCTTCAATACACAAGCCAATCAACTATACTGGCAGTTCTGTTAGGGTTCCATCTCCAGTGTTTACTCCCACCTGGCTGCCAGCATCAGAGAAGCCACAGCACCATTGGATATGGAGTAAAACGATGCACTGGTGGATGCACAGGTAGGTGCGTAGATGTGCCGGGGGAAGAATGTGGGGCTACAAAGGATACTAGGAGGTACACACATGTGCTGGGGGATGTGGAGTTGTTGTATGCATGTGTGTTCGGAGGTACGGAGGTGTTCTGCGGGTATGGAGGTGATCTGGGGGGTATAGAGGTGCAATGGAGAAATACAGAGGTGTTCTGTGGGATATAAAGGTGTTCCAGGAGTACAGAGATGTGCAGGGGGGTAAAGTGTTGTGCTGGGGGGTACAAAGGTGTTCTGGGGGTAAATATATGTGTTGAGGGGTATGGAGGTGTTCTGTGGGGCTCTGAGAGGTTCTGGGGGGTATGGAAGTGTGTTTGGAGATGTAGAGATGTGTTGGGAGTACAGAGATGTGCAAGGGGGTACTGAGGTGTGCTTTGTTAGGGAAATTTCCCCTCACTTCCTGTCTGACTGACAACGATTTCACCAGACAGGAAGTGGTAAAAAATCGACAACAGGGACACAGAAATAATACAGGGGTTCTGCTATTCCCCTACTCTACTAAAAAAAAAACATTTTTATATATGTCAGCATTGCTGTTGGATGGTTTGCCTCACTTTGTCAGGCACAACGTTGTGGGAATTGGGGGAATGTGGGAATCTGAGTTTTTCTTTCATTCAGCTTGTTGGTTGATCGAAAAAAAAAAAAAACTCAAAGTGTGTACCCAGTTTAAGGGCTCATTCAGACAGGCAAAAAAACCCGCCCTCTGTGCTGAGCCGGTTTTTGCTGTGTGTGCATCCACCTCGGAGTTGATTGTAGGCAGCCCATGGAAGTGGATGCAGATGCAGACTCGGTCTGTGAAGCTGCTATGTCTCCATCAACCTCTATAGGCTGCCCGAAAGCACCTTTGGGACATATGCAGATGAATAACAAATAAAAATAGGGTAAGTATTTGCATCCAAATATCTAAATCCTTTTCCCTTAGACATAACAAGCAATAAACCCTAGTGGTGTAGGTTTGGGGGTACTGCAATGGTGGATTTTTTTAATTTGGGCTTTTAAGTTAACCCATTCTGATCCACAATTACCGTCTTGTCTCCAAAGACATCTCCAGGACTGTCACAGAAAACATATGCTTCGTGCATCCAACCAAACAACACCAAAATGAAGGCAATGAAATTCACTGCTTACCTCTACCCAAATCACCAGTCCCAGCCAGTGCCCTTCATTTTATTATATATACACAATATTTTCCAGCACACACATTCCCAAATTTGTTTATTCATTTGCATTCTTTTTAAAATGGCTCCTAACAGAAATGACAAACCATTTAGCAGTCACTATTTATTGTGTTTGTAAGACACTTATTCAATACACAGAAACTAAAACACTTCATTTTAAACACCCACTCGCTTTTAAAACTTTATAAACATAATTTTCGAACACTCATGCACTTGCTTTTTCTTTCCATATGTTTTTTCTCATCATTTTTACTTTCTGTTCAATTAGTGGCCACAGCTTCTTTAAAGGAGCACTCCAGGCTAGAATATTATTCTAAAATGCATTAGCAACAGCACTAAAACAAGGTTTCCCTTATACTTTGACTGTGATTTAAAGTGGAACTCCATTCTAAGCTTTTTATTGGGTAAAGCAGGGAAGGATCTGATTGTTTTTTCAGCTTTTCAGTGTATTTTTTAAACGTTCTCTACAACATAGAAATCTTCAATGAGGTTTCACTTTAATATATTCCTGGCATGAGGGAAATACGGTAGTAGTAGGCCACCCTTGGGGTCCTCTTTTAAAAATGATAGGTGCCTTGTTATACCTGCCGCACTACTCCCCTGCACATACTGCCCACTGTCATACTCTTCAAATTTCTCCCCTGCACATACTGCCCACTGTCATACTCTCTAAATTTCTCCCCTGCACATACTGCCCACTGTCATACTCTCCAAATTTATCCCCTGCACATACTGCCCACTGTTATACTCTCCACATTTCTCCCCTGCACATACTACCCACTGTCATACTCTCCAAATTTCTCCCCTGCACATACTGCCCACTGTCATACTCTCCAAATTTCTCCCCTGCACATACTACCCACTGTCATACTCTCCAAATTTCTCCCCTGCACATACTGCCCACTGTCATACTCTCCAAATTTCTCCCCTGCACATACTACCCACTGTCATACTCTCCAAATTTCTCCCCTGCACATACTACCCACTGTCATACTCTCCAAATTTCTCCCCTGCACATATTGCTTACTGTCATACCCTCCACTCTACTCCCCTGCACATACTGCCCACTGTCATACCCTTCAAATTTCTCCCCTGCACATACTGCCCACTGTCATACCCTTCAAATTTCTCCCCTGCACATATTGCTTACTGTTATATCCTTCACTCTACTGCCCTGAACATAGTGCCCACTGTCATGCCCTCCAATTTTCTCTCCTGCACATATTGCTTACTGTCATACCCTCCACTCTACTCCCCTGCACATACTGCCCACTGTCATACCCTTCAAATTTCTCCCCTGCACATATTGCTAACTGTCATACCCTCCACTCTACTCCCCTGCACATACTGCCCACTGTCATACCCTTAAAATTTCTCCACTGCACATATTGCTTAATGTCATACCCTCCACTTCATTGCCCTGCACATACTGCCCACTGTTATGCCCTCCAAATTTTTCCCCTGCACATATTGCTTACTGTCATACCCTCCACTCTACTCTACTCCCCTGCACATACAGCCCACTGTAATGCCCTTCAAATTTCTCCCCTGCACATATTGCTTACTGTCATACCCTCCACTCTAATGCCCTGCACATAGTGCTTACTGTCATGCCCTCCAAATTTCTCCCCTGCACATATTGGTCACTTTCATACCTGACTCCTAACAAAAAGTTCTGGCGCTACTTCAAAGTTGGAAAGTCCTGGAATGTCCCTTCACAGAAGATGCACAAAAACATATATGCAAAGTTTATGTGTTGGTAGTATATTATGACGGCAACACTGTTCGCCCAATCTCAAATGCAAGACAGCATAAAAAATGAACTTAAAAGAAAATAAGAGATGGCGCTCAGATGTGCATATAATAAGTAATGAACCCCAGTGCAGACTTGGGTGAATAGTCTCATGAACACTTTATTTGCATTGATCCAATGATTAAAACATGGTATGGGTTAAGCAAACACAGTCCTACCGCCCCTTGAAACCACTGGACCTTCTCACCGATGGTCAATGCAAATAAAGTGTTCATGAGACTATTCACCCAAGTCTGCACTGGGGTTCATTACTTATTATATGCACATCTGAGCGCCATCTCTTATTTTCTTTTAAGGTCACTTTCATACCCTCCACTCTACTACAATTTCCACAACAAGGACACATCAATGAAAACCTGGTAGAGGATTGAAGTAGTGATCGACCGATATTGGTTTTTCGTTGCTGATACCGATATTTTGGCCAATGCATATCCGTATCAGCCGATATGGGCCGATATTTTTCTACATTTGAAAAAAAAAGTTTTTTTTTTTTTTGACAGGTACTTTTATGGAGGGATCTGGGGGTCTAAAACACCCCAAATTCCTCCTCTGCACTTAAAAGAATTCAAAACGCCAAGTTTGGCTGTTTAGAATGCTGTAATTTTTTTGATGGCGCCAGACAGTACCTGGAAGTGATGCCACTCCTCCTGCTCCTTGTAATGACAGCCGAGCGGCTTCTCAGCCGCATCGGTTGTCATTACAAGACAGCCGACCGTTGGCTATGGACGCCAGTACCGCATGATGCCTCTAGCTGCAGGCATCACTCCGGTGCAAGCACTTTCCCAAAATATCGGCATCCTCTGGGGCCAATTCCGATATATCGGGAAAAGTGCATATTGGCCCTCGATATATCCGCTTTGCCGATAATTGGTTGATCCCTAGATCCAAGTATTTCTCACTATGCACAACAAAGAAAAACATTTTTGATGAAGCTTCACTTTTAGGTATGTCTGACAATAAAGATATCAGTCAACTGCCATTACTGGCCTCCTTTTGAAAATGCTAGCTGCCTGACTGTGTCTTCCTTCAATAATAAAAGACTCAGAACATGCACACAGCAAATTAAACTCCTCTTTCTTCCCTGCAAAAATGATGCAAGTACAGAAAAAAATACATGTTGACCCTGTCAGTAATCCAGTGCTCTCCAAATTTCCTGTTTGCACTGCAAACACTGAGCCTCTGCTGCACTAACAACCCAACCAGAGTTGTCACCCAACTTGCTGGACTACAGAACTTAACTTATCCTCACCCCTCCCTGTCCCTTTCCAAGTTACACATACACATTGCATCCCAAGAGCCGGCCCATACATTGTGTGTAGGGAAAAGGCTCTTGAGAGATGTAGTTTTGAGGATGTGTATAAATCAATCGATACTGAGCTCTCAACAGCTGCCCTGCAAGAGTTGTATAAGCCTGGTGATGCTGTTACAAGGACTACTAAAATCTGTTTCTCACTACTGCAGTATAAAAAAAAAAAAAAAAGACCTGCTGCAGAGGAGAAGATGGAGGTTTCGGGATAAAATTAGGTGATGTCTAGACATAAACATTAGTGATATGCACAAGTAAAATCCCTAAAATAGTTATATATACCCAAACACACCACAGATGTTAGGAACAACAGGGCTTTGCTGCCATATGTTCAGACGCTATAAATATATACAGTATATATCCAAAGCAAAACACTGTTCTTTGAAGATTCAGCATGCAGTCAATTTACACATATATGGTACATTCACATCAGTGCCTCCCCTCAAAGAGCTTACAATCTAAGACTAGGGCCAATACTGACTGGATCCAATTAGCCTATCAGCATGTCTTTGGAGTGTGGCAGGAAACCTAAACAGGCACAGGGAGAACATGCAAACTCCAGGCAGGTATTGGGATTTGAACCAATAATCCCAGTGGTGCTAGGTGGAAGTGCTAACCACTTAGCCACACATAGTAAATACTGTGAGAGTACAGCATAGAACCAATATGCTGGCATATGAACATATGCTTTAGTAAAGGATGCCTAATCTTTTATAATAGAACTGAGTTTTTTTCATCCCAACAATATGCTGAAAAGAGAAAGAACTATCCATACAGGGCAACTTGGAACTGTATCTAGAAATATGTGATAAGTTAATAGTTTTAAAACTATTAATACAACCACCTTCGTAAAGAAGAGACTAAAATATTTAATGTTTTATTGTTACAATTTTGGTTCCAGATTTTAATTCCTAAACTGCAAAATCAAGAGATGTAAGGCTCTTAGCAAATTTGTTTTGACATGAGATTTTTAAGCAAGCTACGTTTGTGCCATCTAGGGCCTTAATTGGTATCTTAGATGGCGTGCAAAGCTTATAAAAAAAAAATAAAATAAAAAAAAAGTGACTAGACTAGACATCAAATAAAGATGCTTAAAATAAGAGGCTGCTGTGACTTCCCCAAGACATATTAATTGTTGCCAAAAAATAAGACATGGACAAAAGGCACAGAATGTCAAAATATAACGAGATTTTCTTTTTTTGTTGACTATAGGAGCATTCTAATATAAATAATATTATGTTTAAACAAACAATACAAATGTTAAAAGCCTTAAAACCACCTCATATTAATGCAGTTCATATATTTAAAGTCCTACTCGAGGCAAACTTTTCTGTCTTAAAGCGGTTGTAAAGGCTCAAATTTTTTACCTTCATGCATAAAAAAACCTTCTGTGTGACCCTTTTGGGAGGACCAGTGACATTACTACAGTAATCAGTGCTAAAAATATGCACTGCTACTGTAATATTGACACTGGCAGGGAAGGGGTTAACCTAGGGGTGATCAAAGGGTTTTATTGTGAGCCTAGGGGAGTGTTTTCTAACTGTGGGGAGGGGGGACTTGTGAAATGATCATAGAGACCTGTGTTCCTATATAGGAGGATTACAGGCGCTCTGTGATCATTTCAGAGAGAACGGTCTGCTGTGCTTACAACAGCTGACCGGACCGGTGTTTTCTCTCAGCGGGGAGTGATTGCGGGTTCCCAGCGGCAATCGTGGCCGCCATCCCAGCTGCCTAGTGGGGGCGGGCGCACTCACCCCTAGGCACGCTCCCGCAGATTGCCGTACAGGTACGGCAATTCACACAGCCGAGCCAGCCTGTCGCAGTATATATGTGGCAAGCGGTCGGCCAGCCTGTCACAGTATATATGTGGTGGGCGGTCGGCAAGTGGTTAAAATCTATATTAAAATGTCCACCAGATGTACCTCAGGTGACAATAATTACCTCCTATCCGGCACTGTCCCCTGCAGCACTCCTTTTCCACCACTAGATGTCTCCCTTTTTTCAGGTTGAAAGTGGGGAAAAAGCCCACACTAATGGCCCTTTCACATGGGCTGTCCGATCAGGTCCGCCTGGTAGTTTTTTAGGCGGTGCTGATCGGACCTTCCTGTCTCCCATATAGATCGGCAGATGTCAGCAGACACATGTCCGCTGATATCTGTCGCCATCTGATCCGATCCTGCCCACAAAAAACAGACAGATGGTGGTCCTATTTTCCATTTGTCAAGTCAGATGGAATCGGACAGGTGGTCCCTGTCCATCCGATTTCCCCATTAGGAGAGTAGGACTGTGTTTGTGTCCATCCAGCGGAGCGGACACGGACCTGTCAGCCACCTGCTCAGTGGGAATCAGTGGAGCGGAGCAATCCCCCTTTGAGAAAGCGGAATCCACTACATGGAGGTGTTACTGTAACTGGTGTCACCAATGGTAGATTTACCTGCCACTCCTAGTTCACTGAAAACTTTAACATTTTTCCATTAATTTTTGTAATGACAATGATCACTAGGACAAAAAGTGAAAGAATCTCCCAAACAGGATCACAGCAGACTTGACAGAGTTTCTAAACCTTTCTCATGACGGAGTTCAACTTTAATTTTAAAGTGACTCTTTCAGAGCTACAGCCTGTTCTCAGCCTCTGAGAATCCTATCTGTGAATCCTTCATTGGACAGCCGTGCAGTACTTGGATTTTATGGAACTTTATGAACTATTCTTATTAATATTTTTTCTACATAGGAGGGTGAGTGATTACCCTGTCCATTCATTCATCATTTAGCGCTGCAATTTATTCTTATTTATGTCTCTATAGAAGGGTGCTTATTCTATTTATTGTTTAGCAGGTTTTCCAGGCCTGTGGGCTGATGTGGGTCTGCCATCAGTACCGGTAACCTCTCCAGCCCATGTGAGCTGCGACCCTGGGTGTGAGCACTGAGACATCGAGAACTCCGGCATCTTTGTTTGTGGTTTTTATTGTATTTTAAGGGGATGGGAGAAGGGAATGAGTGGGATACTCCTTTAGGTTTTAACTAGATACACTTGGGAATTTGTTCCTAAAAAATGCCGTTGGCACTTCCTTGACGCCAGCCGGCGCCAGCCAAAGCTCACTAACTCTGAGAACACTCTGTAACTCAATAGTAGTGCTGAATCCTCGACTTGAAGTCCAGAAGATCCAGGACTGTGAATTGTATAACTACTGACACTGTTGTACTGCAAGTCACTGAATTCTTCCCTCCCGCCTTGCACTGGCTTGAGGTAGTATGTGGTAGAATTCTGTAAAGCTGTAACTTCCAACTGGCACACTCTGTTCAGGGCCAAACTGTAGGTGCCCCCTTTAACCTTGAACTCTTTGGGGTCCACTGACTATGTACCCCCTCTGTCACTTCAGGGTCCTCAACCTAGGTACCTCCTTTCACCACTAGCTGGCACTGGCACTTCAGGCAGACCCCCAGGGGCAATCCTCAGTACTCACGACCTGTGTAGGCTTTCCTGGGACTGGACCACTCTGACTCTCCGCAGGTTCTCGGCACACCGGATCCCCTCAGCTTAGTTCAGCACTCTCTCTTGATCTGCAGGCAACACCCCGAGATCCTCTTCCTCAGACAGGTGGAGAGACAAACGTTCTCTCCCTCCTGGGACTCTGCTCCCGCCAAAGACATCGTGTCATGCACCACCCACAAACTTATACCCACTCCCAGAATCCTTTGCAGCATAATCTGCCTTCTGGGTAGTTACAAGCCTGGATGTGTCCCCTGATTGGGTTTCCTCGACTGCCCTATGAAAAGTCTCTCACAGGAGCCAGTGGAGAGACTCCCCCTTCAGCAGGCCCACCTGGAAACCATGACACCCGGACTAAACAAATCACAACCCTGCTGTTAGGCAGACCAGGCCCACTATACGTTTACCTAGCAGCTGCCTGCAGGGTGCTAAACTTGCATGTTGCTTTTGTATATAGTGTGCGCTGATTCTCCTACTTTTACTATTATATCTAAAAACAATGCACAATGGCAATTAAGTAAACCTGTCCTGAATAAAAATGTGACACACCATTACCAAAATGCTATCACAATTTTCACTGACCTACAACCAGGCAACTAGCTTTTGCAAAACCTAAGGGCACCAATGGCATAGTATCTAAATTCCTATAATGACAGGTTCCCTTTAAAGTAGAACTATAGGCAAAAACTTTTTTTCTATTTTTGATACAGCAAAGGAGGGTTATAACCCCTGTCAAATTGTGTGTCCCATTGTGGAGATTTGCCTTCACTTCCTGTCCCATAGCCAAACAGGAAGTGAGAGGAAATCAGGGGATGCAAATTAAGGGAATTCCTTGGGGTCCCCAGGTCACCAGAACTTTTGCCCCATTGGAAGATTTACCCTCTATTCGTTTTCTGGGGCAACCCAAACTTTGCGTTTTTCTTTTACTTTCACTTTCAAAGATAATGGTAAACTGGACAAATAGAGAATGTAAATCTCCTTAACAGGGGCACAGACAGCTATAAAAACTGACAAATATTCTAATCCCTCTCTACTCTATCCAAAATAAAAAAAAAAAAAACAAAGTTTTGCTTTTAGTTATACTTTAAGCACCAAAAGTGTGATGGTATTGTCCATGTGTGGGCCAATTTTGGGACTAGGTTAAATGTTCTTCTTTTGGAAAGCATGGACTATAATCTATAAAACCAAAATAAGATTTAAAATCCAGATTAACAGGTGAGGACTGCAAACAAGAAAGCCATATACTGATAAAAAATATATTTTCCTTTTAACTCCATAGCTGTGTGGAATACATGAAAGAACTAATGAAGTGATACATGTCCCCGTTGGTATTTTAATGTTGTAAGCACATTGATTTTGGCAGAAACTTCTTTTTTTCCCTTAAGAGCCAAAATCTGAAATCAATTTGTAGAACAAGCAGTCATCAGTCATTAATAGATTTCTCATCACAAATTCTCAGGGGGTCAAGCTGGGGTCCCCCTCGGGGCTCCCCTGCATTACGCAGACGCTCCATGATATAGAGGAGCTGCCAGCGGAAAGCACGCCGCTTGCACGTAGGGGAGACAAATGTTTAGATGGACCCGCAAGCTTTCTTCAAGGGCTCCTGGGACAAATGTTTATT